>NW_024884755.1:8046721-8142697 GCF_019232065.1 Centrocercus urophasianus | reverse complement strand
GAAGGGTAAAGCGGGGTGGGAGGCCTGCGCGCGGTCCCCCCGGAAAGTTACCGGCCGGGGGATCCCGAGCCGGGGAAGCCGCCGGGATGCTGCTTTCCGAGAGGGAGCCGGCGAGGAGGTTCCGCGTAGCTGTGTGTAGGTGCGAGCTGCCTGCCGGTCATGTCCTCCTCCGATCTGCGGTTCAGCGACGGGATTGAAAATAGATGGATTTGCGGAACGGCAGGGGAGAGCAGTCCTGCGCGGGTGGGAGCGCGGCGCCGGGCGGCAGCGGGGCTGGGGCGGCTGGGTGGGCGCCGCGCGGCGGTGCCGGTGGTGGCGATGGCGGTGACCTTGGACAGTGAACCTGAGCTGCTGGGGCAGCTGGGGCGCAGCGGGGCCAAGGTGTCACGTCTGGGAGTGGGGCTGCAAACTGTGCGGTAAGTGCGCAGACGGGGCCTCTTGCACTCTCTGCTGGCTGTCTTCCATCCTAAAATATTGAGAGGCTTTTCCTTCACGAGGGTGCAGTGGAATAAACAGCCTGGTAATGGCAGAACCCGGGTGAGGAGGTAACCCCGGAGCATCCTGTGCAGTGGTAGCTGGCTGTGACCGCGTGGCTGTGAACTGACCTGTAGGAGCCCGGCGGTGGGACCCGATGATGCCCAGCAGGCCTGACTGTTGTGCTGGCATCCCTGTCATTGTCCTTAACAAAGCGCTGCACGCATACGGTGCTAACTGCGTGTCGTATCTGCCACCCTCTACATAGTTGCAGGTGTGTCTTATAAATAATCCATGACATTTATCCTTTGTCCAGACTAGCAGAAATACATTACGCTTAGTCTGATGCCTGGCAATCAATTATTCCAATTAAGTAGGTGTTATATTAAAGTATTGATTAGGGACCCGATCCTGTAGGTAGTGCTTTGCTGATGAATGGAGTATTTGGCTGAGAGTTTTGAGATCTGACTTCATGCAGTTCTGTTGTAACAGCAAAATGAAGTGCACACAGTACAGCTTTTTGGGGAACTGCATTCATTCTGATTGGGAGTTCAGAGGCAGAATAGAACACATTCCTTCCACAAAAACCTTCACTTCAGCTACTGTCATATTCTTCCTGTGATGCAGAATGCATGGGTTGTAACAGCGTGAGGAAGTCAGGCTAACTGGGGCAGGTGTGTTGAGTTACAGACCAGGAATTTAAGCTTGTCCTGATGTCTGTGGCTATGGTAGGTGAGCAGGAGAGTGCTGTGGGCTGGCTCTGCTCTGCATCAAGACACTTTTCCTGCTGCATTGGCAGAACAAAGTAAGCAAATGGGGATTCTCTTTCTGCCCAGCTTGTGTTATGATAAAGGCGTTAAATGGATGATCTTGGCACCAAGCCCTGAGTCCTGGCTCTAGGTGTGGTGTTGGGGAGTTGCTGCCCCTCACCTTGAAGGGTTCGTGGTCAGGTTTTGTTTGGTTCTGTCTCCATTACTACCAAAGCATTACTGGAAATTTGAAATGGTATCTTGAAGCTACTATTTCTTGAGTTAATTTTTGTGTTTAGGAGGTTTGTTGTTGTGGGTTTTTTTTTTTTTTTTTTTTTTCCCTTCTTTCTTTGTCTCTAATGAAACAGAAGGCACCATGAATCCCTTTTGTTTACTTCTTTGTTTCTGCTCTTGACTGCCTAATAATGTGAGCAGATACGTGTGTGGCTCTGGATGCAGTCTGGTTTTAGTTAGTGACTATTGTGAAGTTAGGAGGAAGAGCAAAAATCAGACAGCCTTGATTTGAGAGGGTAGATTAAGGAAGTGGGGAAAACAAAAATATTCAGGAGTTTGTAAGAAGATGCACTTAAGTGCATGAGTTGTAACAGTGAAAGCTTTTCATGTATTTATCGAAAATGAAATTTCTTCTTTCTTTAAAACATGCTAAAGCCAATGCAAGGTTTACTGAAGGGAGCCATTGGTCTTACTAGGTATGTCAACTCGTGCACTGGGTGTGTAAGGAAACACCCCCACACACAGTGCTGGCTCTGGCAGTACTAGCAGCTGCTTGTGGTGGAGCTTGTTGGCTGTCTTGGAGTACAGACTGGCATGTAGTTAATGGGATTATATACAGCATTCTTTAAAATTGGTGGAGTTCCTAACCTTTGTTTAGTCATAAACAGTGTCTGGTTTTGGAATTTTTACTGTGAAAGACTGAAAGGCATTAGGAAGAGAGTGAAATTTAATTATGAAACTGCTTTTGGTGCTCAGATGCATTTAAAATCTTTCCCATATAAATTATTTCTCTCAGTGATTTGGAGCCTGATATTTATAGTAATGTCATCCGAATGCATTAGAAAAAACAGCATTTCCCCAATCCTGCCAATTATGTGTAAAAAATCATGTTTTTTTAATATTGTTTATTACTGGAAAGTTCATCTTACACTGAGACTTTATTCCTCTCTCATAAAATAGCACAGAGAAAAACGAAGAGAACATATGGTGTCTTCTATCAGTCAGTCATCATTACTGCTTCTTCACACTGTGTCATCACCCCACAAATAGCAAATGAGTGTGAATTTCTCCCTGCAGAAATAGAAAGGAGCAAACTGGTTAGTGCAGCCAAGTAAAGAAAAATTAATAAATATTACAATAACCATCAACTGGAAGGTTATATAAAATATTAAAGACAATGAGAATGCAGAGGGAAAAAAGAAACTAAACTGCCAAACAATCATATCAAACCTGCAAATGTTGATCTGGAGCAGGACTCCTGACTTTCTCTTGATTTGATAACCAAGCTTGAAATATTGATGGGACACAGTCTCTCTTGACCATTTTTTATGAATGATTCTGTGCTATTTGAGGTGCTCAAATAGACAGTGCTCAGATAAGAACTGTGAGGAGTGTAATGTAATAGTTTGTCTCTGGGGCATCCATAAAACCCTGCATTTCCTCTTTAAGCAGACATCTAGGAAAAACATAATTTTATTTAATTCCCTGATGTTCCTATTACACTTCTGGTGTAAAGGTTGCAATTCAAATCTTTATCTGCAAAGCCTCTCTGCCATGCTTAAATCTCCTGCAAAGAGATATATGACAAAGCAGCCTTGGAGATAGCTGCCATAGGAAACTAATAAGCCCCAATTGCAAACATCCATCCCAGCTTTGAAAAGGATATTTCAGAATCTAACCCCCTAGAAGCAGCAAAGGCAGTTGAGGGTTGTGGGGGAAAAAACATGCATATACAGGCAGGAGAATGGGATCGTGTCTGCTGGGGAGTGTGAAAGAGGAAGAAGCACAATGGTAGTAATGCTTGGGTACAAGAAAACAGGGTTAATGTTTGGTCTCTGAGAGTAAGAGCAAATCTGGGGGAATTTTCGTATTTTTTAATGTTTCCATACACTCTTCCTCTGGAGGAGAAACACCTGTGTGTGTAGCACCTGAAATACAGGTGTGGCAAGGCTCACGGGGGAGCCAGTATCTTTATTAGCCTGAGCAATGCCAATTGGGCAAACTATTGAGTATATAAGGATTTCTTTGGGAACAAATAAAAATCTCAGGAAAAATTCTGGAAACCTCAAAAGACAGAGTTGAAAGACAAGTATGAGATCATATGGTTCATCCTTTGGTAGCAGCAGCTAATTGTCCTCTAGAGACAGAGGACATCAGATATTTCATAAAATACAGCCAAAAGGCCAAGAAGGATCAGTGTGGTTTAGACAGGGAAGCCTGAGAAGCATTTGATTTAGTCCAAGTGAAAGCAGCCAGACTTACCAGCCTGAAAATCCAAAGATCTTGCTCAAAAGTACTGTTCAGGAGTGGAGTCAATAGGCTGGGGTAACCAGCTGGGCACTGCAGCCTTTGTCACAGCAGGAACATGCTGGCGAGGGGCACAGAGGGGTTCCTTCAGCAGGATGCACAAAGGTGTGTGGAGGCACTTCCCACGAGAGCAGGTAAAAGCAGAAGTATCTGAAGTGTTTTACTGTCCTTCCATTGTTCATCCCGTGTAATTTCCTTTGGCCCTTTGAAGGACTGAATCAAAGGGTTGGTTGTGTAGGATAACAGTGCTCTCCAAGGCATAATTTGTTGTGAGGGGAATGATTTCATATTCTAACTTAGATCTCCACTGGCTGTATTCAGATCCCATCCAGTTCTGGCATCACGAGCTTGGGTCTCCATAGGAATTGTCAGCTGGCCTGGATAGATCTGCTTTGTCATTTCCAGAGACAGTTAGTCAGGGACAGAATTTGTATGCACTTTCTTGTTGTCTGTGTTTGGGCAAGAAATTGAACCCTGATCTATCAGTATGGTGATGGACTTCGCTGTGCAAGCAGATGAGATGACCCTGAGCATATTTTTTCAAGTGGATGAGTGGAATGAATCATACTGGGAAGATAAATTGGAGAAAAACATGCTTAATGCTTGCCAGCAAAAGTGATCCTCTGCACCTACTGGGATCATTCTATCACTGAAGTAAAGCCACCACTCTTTCATAGGTGACACTAACAAGTTCCTTTTTAGGTTGCAAGGAACAGGGGCAGATCTCTTGACACCTGGATTCGTTCTTCTTGATTTTTATGTGCTCTGTAAGTCAGTGGAATGAGTCAGCAGAGGAGGCACAGAGCAGGCATGAGTCTGCTTCTGAAGAAAGTCTGAGGACTGGCCTAAGCAAAATAAGCAGAATACAATAAATAATGCTTTTCTATCTCAGGTTCAGTTTTGTTCCTGCTTCCCTTACCGTCGCCCTTCTCTCCCCTCCGCCTGCCCTGCCTTCTGCTCTTTGCTGGAGGGAAACCTCTCTGCCAGGAGCATGCCCCTGCACTGTGCCTCCAGCCCACACATGTGCCTCTGCCCAGCTTTCCCTTGTAGCCCTTCTCTTTTCTTTTGTTGCTTCTTTCATTTCTCTCTCATATTACTAGTACTAGTTCTACTTACGTTGCTGTTGTTTTTTTTTTTTTTTATATATAATTAAGGAATTGATTTTGCACATGGCTCGTGTGGGGGGCCGAGTCTGTGAAAGAAGCCAATATTTCTTGTTCTTCCTTCTACCATTCTTTTGCATCTGTCATGCTGTTTTCAATAAACAATTAAAATAAGAACAAGTATTGCAGCCAACTGGGATTTCACCTAGTCTGCTTGCTTGAATGTCTGTTGTGTGAGATGGGAATGTCTTGCTCTGGAACTGTTACACAATATGCAGTTTCATTACATGACACTGTTCCTCATGTACGTTCACTAGCTAAAATAACAAGAGGAGAAAAATGGGGTGAAGTGGAAGCTGTGGATTTAGTTCAGGTTTTGCATCATCTCATTGGCTGGGTTTTGTTTGCAAACCCAAGGGTGCTTGAGATTCAGGTCACTTCTCTCAATCCCCCTACAGTGGTAGGCGTGTGTGTGAATGCATCAGAGAGGAGAGATAAATGACTCACATTATGATCCATCTTTATTTCAAACAGTGCTCAGCAAAAGTGAGAGGGTGGCTTTTGTGTTGCAAACCTCATTGATTTAATTTTTATTTTGCAGAGCCAGGTGTGGTTGGGGTAGAGAAGCTATACAGGCATCTTAACACTGAGATGCTGAGAATGGCACAGACCTGTGGTTTCACTTCGGCCAACTTCTGCAAGCAAAGCTAGCAGATGAATTATGGGGAAAAAAGTAAACTGTCTTACGCCTCTATGTTTTTCCCTGATTCTTCCCTCAGTTTTCGTTTCTTAACAGGCATCGTCATTTTATCTTGTTATAGGTAATAGAATCTGAAGGATAAGAAGGCAAAAATCCTCACTATTGACGTATGTGATTCAAACTAGCTCTCATTTCCTTTGTAAATTGGGGATTGTGGAATACTGCAGCAGATGTCTCGTCAACTGGGGGAAGTCTGCTGTTGTCCTTTAAAAATCAGCTGCTGTCTAGGTGCACTGGCTTTCTTTACAGCTGAAACAGGGATGCTTCCAGAATCTGGCTTATGATCTTTCCTGAATTTTGAATCACAAGAGCATCTCCAAGGTCACTTTCTGGAATACCTTTGGATTTTCATCACTTCTGGCCATCTGGACTGGATGAGAGAGGTGATAGTAATGAAGTCCTTTGTGAACAACTGCCCTTGTGACAAAAGGAAGAATGCCTTTAAACGCTGTAAAATGGGGAGGCAAAAGCTCAGGGCTGAATCAGGATTTCAGTTTTATTTTCAACTGAGCAATGTAACCTTTCAAATTCACAAAGCATTGTCAGTTCTTATAATACTTTATTTAGTCTGCTTGGGTTTGATTTCTGTTTGTATTTTTATTATCCAGGGAGAAACGGATTCTGGCATCCTTTAGTCTGAACACTGTCAACTCTTATTGTAAGAATAAGGTAAGTAAGAATTACTTTTGTGAGCAAGATTTAATTGTCAGGACACTTAGAGAACAACAACAACAGAATACCTGTATATTTTGATTCAAGCACTTTGTCCATTCTGGAAATAAAAGAAAGAGCACAGGCAGCTGCATTGGTATGACTGTACTAAAATAGCAGCTTGTGTTTACATTTTAACTTTCCATTATGAGGCTGCTGTCTGTGTAGCTGGGCACGCACATTCAGGAGGTGGGAAATTCCTGTTCTGTGGGCCCTGTTATGGTGACCCAAACCACCAAGGCGACCTTCTGCAGCGAGTGCCGACTTCTGGGGTGAAGGCTTATGACACTGGGAATTTCATTTTGTCATTGTAAGTGCCAGAAAAGAATGCTTAGAAATAAGAGATGCAAACAATATTTTCTCTGCCTCTCTGAGATTGATTTTCCTTACACAGTGAAAGTGGTCAGCAGCTCTTTTAATGTGCCAGCGTTAAGTCTGCTCAGCGTGGGCACTTTCTTTATATCATCCAGGGCCAGATCCTGCCCTCATGTTCATTTTAGATGGTTTCTTAGTATGCCAAATGTCTCATTAGTCTGCAAGTGCGATATGATGAAGCACGAAGCAATATTTTATAGCATGGCAGACTTGAAGTACTGACTGCAGTGTGAATGCTCTCGGTCTTTTATCTAATTCATTTGCGCTGATCCGTAATAAGGTGATCCCCTGCATGGCTTCCCCAAATGCTGATGGTGAAAGTACAGTCATGTAGTGGAGATTCAAATGACCTTTTCCTTTTTAATAATTCATATCTAGTTATGAAACTGTACTCAAGGACTGGGGGAGCTCCCCTCCTCCTGCTCCCATTCCTTCCCCCTGCTTTTTTGGAGAGACTAAATAAAGATCTTAGCTTAGGTTCTCATTTTGCAAGTCAAGCGGTTTCCTAATCAGCACATCACCCAATTATTTGACCTTTTGCACCTTAAAAAAGCAATGACACAGATCGCTGATAGGAATTCAGTGATGATATGTCAACCCTTCTTCATTAAGCCTGCCAGCTCGCTTTGCAACCTCTCCCGCTGCTGCTGTCAGAATACTGTAAACTTTGTTTGATCCCACTGGGTCCTTGAGGTTTATTTCATTAAGGAGTATAATATCTCCTAATGGAAGCTAGGTAATAGTAATACCAAGAACTAGCAAACAGGAGACTTTGTGTCAAAAGAGAATTCAATTTTAATTAATCTTTTCAAAGTAATTCAATTGAGTCGTTAGGAGGAACCTATTTCTGCTTTTTCCCCATAGTTTCCTGCACTGATTCTGCATATTTAAAATCTGTAACTCAGTATTCTGAGAGTGCATCTAAATAGAAAACAAGAGATGCATGTCAGACCACATCTTTGGAGATCTGCTTGTGCACAACAATTGAATCTTTTCGTATTAGCAGGGCTACTGCATTGTGGTGGCAGTAGGAAGATCTTTGTTTTCTGCTGTCTCTCTTTCTCCCTCTTTCCTTCTCTCAGTTTGTGTGTGTGTATGTGTGTATCTTTGTGTAGTCAAGTATAAACATACATAAGTGAAAATATATATTCTTATTCTTGCACTGGGAAGAGGATTTTCCTCTTCTGACTTTCAATTTAAACGTGAGAGACACATTCTATTGTTGCTTTCTCTGCATCCATTTAGCAGTGCAAGAAAGAATTATGTGTCAGTGTGTATGAGTGTGGTGTATGTGTGTTTAGTCTCTGTCTATATCTACAGCCTACTGAGCCTGATGTAATAATTCATGCAGAGGTGACAGCCAGATTAGAAATGATCCTCTAGAAAATGGGAAAAGGAAAAAAAAAACAACCACAAAGAACATATAAACTTGTAGTATTATCCCTTTTTAGTTAGTTCATTTCCACCCTCCCAACCAAGGCTTTCTACATTTTTATTCTGATCATTCTCAGGGATGAGATAATGATCTCTTGGTGTTGCTGATTTATTTTCTGATGTTGCTTTAATTAAAGCCCTTTTATTACACAGACAATATTGTATTGATTATGATGCGAATGTGTAGCACCCTGATGTGCTCTGCCCCTGATCCTCCCCTCACTAGGCATTGGAAAGTGTGTCCTAACTGGAAGGTAGGGCAGGATACCCTCATTTTAGGTGCGAAAGGCAGGAAGTCAGTAATTTCAGAGCAGCAGCTGTTTATTGACACGTGCTTTGCGGATGCTGTGAAAGCGAGGGGCTGATCAGCGAAGTGTGCTGGAAAATATGGTCTGGTTTTGGGCAACACATGGCTCTGAACAGGGACCAGAGAACCCCACTCTTGTTATTTGGAAGAATGGGTAATGTGCAGTCAAGTTGAGATCCCTCTGCAGAGCAGGAGCCTGATGGGAGGTGGGCTGCCCTGCTGGAGAGAGAGCAGCTGAGAGCTCTGCAGTCTGGCATCTAGTGCCCTGTTTGTTTTCCATTTAGTTCTCTCCTTAGTTTTATTTAAGATTGTTTAGAGAACAGGAGGCTTCTGCATTTGGGAATTTAGCAGAGGGAGGAGAGAACACTAAGGTTATGTATTGCTCTTTCTTTAAGTATATATAGTACAACTTGAATTCAGATGCACCGCTTCCCCTCACTGCAGCAGGTAGTACATCTAGCTGGAGAGCTTCAGTGGGATGGGGCAGAGCTGATAGGAGAAGTAACGAGTTGAAGGGAAGAGGGAGAAGAGAGAAATGATAGCTAGAAAAGTGGAAAAAAATAGGAAGAGTTAGGAGTAGTGAACAAGAATGAAGGAATAGAGTACATTAGGAAAAAAAAAGAAGGGGAAACACAAAGTGACTTGAGAATGGCAGGAAATCTCATCCTTCCCATAAACTATAGTCTCCAGAAACCAAAACAAGAAGTGGTGATAGAGCGTTACCTTATGACTGGTCAAAGGAAGGAGCTAGAACAAAAGCCTGGAAGTGAAGGAGGGGGAATAAGGGGAGTGCATCTGAACATGGTGCAGCAGGGAACAGAGATGTGTGGTGCTGTACTGGCACGCAGAGGTGCTGGTAGATATGTCACTGAGCACTGTACTGGATAGAAACGTGGGCTAGACCATCCATGAGAACTCCCAGTTTTCTGATAGATATGTTAAAAGATCTTGACTATATTGTATTTATGGGCTATTTATTTGACATGATGTAGAAATTTGCTTTTCATTAAGTGAAGAGAGAAAGTGAATCTGAGATAATAGTCTAATTTATAAAACAAAGCATCTTTTCCTTGGCATGCTTAATGAAGAAGTCAAGCTAATGCAGGAAGGCAGCAGAAGGCAGCTGCAGTAAGCATCCCAGCAAGCCAGCACCATGCCCTGCACGGGGTAACAGTGGCACTAGGTCAGCAAATGGCTGTCAGTTCTTGTTTTGGGGCATGTTGCAGGGGGTTGTCCCTTCCCTTCCCAAAGGTGGAATGGCAGCAGGAGGCTTTGCATTTAGGGACCGTTGACATCACATTTGTCACACTGCCCTGTCCTCACACAATCCGTCACCCTCTGTCTGCACACACTGCCATGCCGCACCATGAATTGAGCCACAGAGTGATTAGGGGAAGGCAGAGCTGATGTCTGCCTGAAGCAGCATGAGGGATGGAGCCGTGGTAAGGAGCAGAGGTCAAGAGTTGTCATCTGCTGACAGAGCCATGTCTCTCTGGAAGCAAAACAGATCGATGCTGGTGAGGATCATGTGCTTTAATTCCTGTGAGAATACTGGGATTTGAAAACTGGAGAAGAAGAATAAAAACTCAGGGAAGTTCATGGATGGTCCTTGGGAAGTGTGCTTAGAAGTATGCTTAGAAAAAAAGACAAACAGTGTAGAACACTAAAGAAAGCTCCCATCCCATTTGTGCAGAATCCCACTGTTTGTCTGTCCGGCTCTGGGCCCAGTACTATGTGACCGTCCCAGAGGGCCAGGAGTGCTGGGCATGGTGCCTGGCTGCTGCAGCACAGGAGCGAGGCGAAACCAGCTGAGGTCTGACACTCAGTAAGTGAATGGAACAACAGATAAAAGGTCTGAAACTAAATGTTCTAGATCAGAACCTGTGACTGGGTGCACCCTTTTCCTGCATCAGCGTTAGTTTCTCTCTTGCTCCCTTTTTTTCCTTTCTTCAGACAGATTTACTGCGAGTTTTCAGTACGTTCTTTAATCTTAGGGGCTGTGGTATAAAATGATATAATTTAATTATAAGTAATTTAAATCCCCCGCCTCTGTAATTTGCCCTGCATTGACAGTGCCTGACAGATCCCTTGCTGAAGGTGCTGCAGCACAGCCCCATCACCGCACAGCCCCCAGCACATGGCACAGAGCAAACTCCCTGACAGATAGCTGTTGCTGTCCCTGCCATAGCAGTGTGGTATGAGGCTCAGCTGGGGCTCTGCCATTGCAAGCATTCCCCTGTTGCAACTGGCAGAGCTGCTGCCGAAAAGGCGAGTGAGGGAAGGAAATGATGTGAGCTCAAATAACTTGCAGGGTTGTATTTGGAAAGTCCAAAGGGACTGACTGTACAACTGCCAAGAAAAGGTTCAGCCTGGCTCTGCGTCTTTTTACCATGCAGGCAGGCAGCACGTGTGAGTGGCTTTGAAGCACGTTTCAAGTGGAAATGTCTTTGCTATTACTTGATAATTGCTGCATCATATCCCGTACTGCATTCAAATCTATGTGGTGCTTTACAGAAGGCTTTGCAAAGCATAGCACTGATGTGATGCAGCTCCATGTGTCTTGTGATGGGGAAGTACAGGGCTGGGGGCTCTTGGGGCCAGCTGCAGCCTAGGGTGATGCTCCCGAGCTTGTGTGTGATGGCTTGTGTTGAGTCATCTGTTGCCTGCTGGATGCAGGAAATAACTGACTCCAGCACAGCTGACAAGAGAACAGGTCCAGAGAAAGCAGCCTGTGGGCCATTGCTGGAACACACTGGAACAGTCTGCCCTGAGAAATAGTGTTCTACTTTGGAGATACTCAAAACCCACCTGGTTTTCCTGTTCCAGGGATCCTGCTTCAGCAGTAGGTTGGACTTGATGACTTCCAGAGGTCCCTTCCCACCCCTGTGCAATTCTGTGTTCCTGTGGTTGAATGCAGTGGGTGTGCTGCAGGATGGTTATTGCTGCTGCTGGCTGTGCAACCTACCTGCATGCCATGGGATTAATCAGAGCTTCTGGAGTTTACATTTTCTCTACCCGTATCTGTATTTTACTGAAAAGCAGCATGTGAAATGTAGATTAAGATGGATCAAACCCAACCAGTTCTGGGAGCATTGACTTAGGTGTGAATGCTTGAATTTTGTCAAGCTTGAGGATATCTCCCTGAGCAAAGGAGAGCTGCCAAGCCAGTGAAGAAGGTTAAGCACAAGGGAGAAATAATTTCTTTGTTCAACTGCTGCCAAACGACAGATACTTAACAAAGTGTGCATCTAAACAAACATCTTTGCTATTTTTCTGGCTGTGTATTAGAGCTATTGCTCTTGAGACTAGTTTTGTTCTGAAGGACAGACGTGCCAAATTCCTTGGTAAACACCATAGGAAACTTCAGGGCTTGAAATGATTCACTAATCTCTCTCCAAGCCCCTCTGTGTCCCCCACCCAGACCCATTCCCCTGTATGTCTTGTCCCCTCAGCCCCCCAGCCACAGGGAAGCAGCAGCTCCTGCCTGTGCTGCACTGCCAGAGGCTCACATAGATGCAGTGCCTGCGTGGAAGGGATAAATGCACCTGCACAGTCAGTGACACCAAGAGCACACCATACACTGAGTGCTCTGGACAAAAGTAGCTGCAGTGCGTTAGCAAATGACCAAATCTTGTGCTAAGTGGGCCCCAGCAAGCAAGCATTAACTTCACCAACGGTAACAGATGCCTTGGGTTTGCATTGGCATCATCACAGGTGGAACTGGGATTTGAGAGGCTGCAATGGAAGCGTACATCTCCTGTTGGGCTGAGGGCACTTGGGCAGCCCAGAGCACTGCAGCTGGGCACCATTTTCCTTTTGCTTCATGCTTAATAACTCCGGCTTTTAGCACTTCCACTTGTTATTGCAGTGGCTGACAGGGGACCTAGAGGAAAATCCAGTCTTATTGATACTGAAAAGGTCAGTTTTGTTGAGTGTTTCCATGGTGAAAATAATAAATTAAATATATTCAGACTTTTCAGGCTATTCAGATCTGCGGGTTGAGCTGACCAAGATTTTCCTGTGAGCTGTTTGAATGGTATCTCTTTGCACAGCTTTTATGAGCGAGGTGGGTTTTTTTCACTTAGGAAAAAAAGCTTTTTCTCTTTGTTAAGATGAATTCTTCAGTCACTGCAGTGCTGTCAGTGCACAGACCGTAACTGAGACACCCACAATGGGGTCTTAATGCAGCAAGGAAGGCATGTGGTGGAGTCACCCTTCCAATGCAGCCATTTCT
Source organism: Centrocercus urophasianus (assembly GCF_019232065.1). Taxonomy (NCBI): domain Eukaryota; kingdom Metazoa; phylum Chordata; class Aves; order Galliformes; family Phasianidae; genus Centrocercus; species Centrocercus urophasianus. Next base: position 8,130,009 of record NW_024884755.1, on the reverse strand, counting down.
GTCCCACTGCAAAGTTCTGCTTTGCTTCCACTTCACTCCAGTAGGTGTACTCACATTGCCTGACCCGGTGATACATGTTTTGAACAAATATTCCTTCCTTTCCCTCTGGCACATACCTCTGAGAACTTATCCATCTCCCACTGGTGTCAGTGAGGTCTCTGTGAGTCCCCAGAGGGATTTGTGCTACTAGAACCCCAACTGACGCCGGTTGATTTCTGAGGTATGATCTCTTTCTCATTTCTTAAGCACTGGGTGGTTAAGAGCTGGCCTCCTGTCAGCAGCACATGCCACAGAGAGCTGCAGCCCCAGCCAGCATGTGCTGGAGTGAGGGGCTTGTCTGTGCCCTCGCCTCCTTGTGTAGCTTCTAGGATGCAGCAACCAGTGCGTATCTCATTCACTGGTTAGTTAAATGCCCAGTCCCCTTCTATGAATTTTCGAATAATTTCTCATCAGGATCACGTACTTTCTACATTTCTTTTCCTCTCTGCTTGTTACTGGTGTGCCATAGACATGAAAGTAAGGTCTTCCCTTTTTCAGAGTTCATCTTCTCCTACTACTCACTGCTAATTGGTTCTTTCTTCCTGTAATTTTGATAAAACTCCCTCAGCCCCAGGCATGGTGGTACCTACCACAGAGTTCCCTGGCTCCTGCAGTGTGTAGTTCCAGAGCTGTGGGGCTGTGCTGCACATTGGTGGAGGTTCCCAGCAAACACCAGCACCAAGGTGATTTTGCTTTAAAATGTATTTGGCATGCAAGTTTGTACCTGGAGATACTCTCTGACTAGGCAAGTGGGTGCTGAGGAATCAGTCTTGGGCATTTTGGCTGCAATATGCTGATCCCACATGTATCTTGGAAAATGCTGCCCTGGCAGGCAAGCTACCAACCAACCTGCTCTCCTAGCATGGGCTGAGCCCAGCCTGTCTCACCCATCAGGGCCCTGAGCGTGCATGTTAACTTAAGAGCAGGTTCTGTGCCCCTTGCTGCCTCTTCCTCCAGCCTTCTCCTTCTATCCCAGCTTCTTCTCCTGCTCATGTCTCTGCTCACCCCTGTGTGACCTTTAGAGCGTGGCTTTTCTCCTGGAATCACAAGGAGCTGGGTATGTCTGAATCTTCTGTTTTGCCTGCAAGACACAACTGTATGTAAATTGAAGGAATTTGCATTGGTTGCTTTTTTCTTCTCTCTTTATTTCTATCTCTATTTTTTTTTTAACGTGTAATATTGTAATCCTCGTATAATATCCTCACAGTTTTTATAGTTCCCAGTCTTCCCATCTCCTTATACCTGAGTTTCTGCTTGCGATACAAGCCTCCATATGGCAGTGTGTGGCTGGCAGGAGGCTGTGCATCACTCCCTGTCTCTCCTGCCCTCCTACCCTCACTAGCTCTGGTGCTTTGCTCTGTAGACTCTCTCTGGTGAGTTTTTCCCACATTGCACAAATATTAAGTACTCCCAGCCTCACAGCTTTTAGCTGTTTTAGCTTCCTTCAGAGGCATTCTTCAGTCTGTGCAGCTCAGACCAGTTTCATTTTGCATTCACTGCAGCATGAATTGAAGACCGAGGAACTGGAAAACAAGTAGATTGCAACTTTTGGTTATCCACTGCTGCTCTGAGTTTTTATTCACCCTGTGCTGCACACACATGTGCACATACTTGCTTAGGCATTCACGCGGTTGGGTTGTTCATTTCTCAGCACAGACAGTTTTGCTGTTAACATCTACAGAAGTTTTTATTTTTGAAAACAGATGAGCACCTGCTATCTGGTGTACATGGCTTTGTTCTGTTCCATTTCCCAGTGACTCAGAACAGAAGAGACCAAACATCTTTGTGATCAAAATGAAGACCCAGCAAGTCGCTGTTTTGGTCTTGGTTTCTTAGGGAATAGGGTGAACTCTGCAGAATTATTCATTTACTACCCAAATGAAATAAAACGGGTCCTTGCCCCTTTCTCCTACAGCATAAATCCAATCCGCTATGACAGAATTTTACTGTGATGTATGATATTGTAGGAAGCAATCATGGAAATGGAAAGAAAGAAGAAATGCTCAAAAAAATGTTACTATCAGTCATTGTGCACCTTTTTGCTGAACTAGAGGGCCTGCTTTTACTCAGTAAAAATATACATGCTCCCAGGAAAGGCAACACAGCCAATAGGGGGTGGAAGGAATAGGAATTTTCTGCACCACAAGGGTAAAGAAGTGAGGAATGTGGATGGTAGGGAAGTACCACAGCTAGTGCAGGGAATCCATGGCAGAGCTGGATCTCACTGCAGCAGTGTCTTATCTGGAATATCATCTTTCCTCTTATTAATAATGAATACAATCTTTCAATAGGACTTTATGTATGTTTAAATTTAATAACTCATCCTTCAGGAAGAACTCAGTCCTGCTAGGTACTACATCCAATTTGGGTTGGCTTAGGTCTGTTGGGAACTGAGGTTGCTCCTCTTTTCCTGAATCGAGCCCTTAGTGAAGCTGGAGCTATTGACAGATTACCATTCATAGCTCTTTATTGCTTACTGTAGGTTTATTGCAGCCTCCTTTCCCGCTTAGCTCTCCTTCCCTCTCTCTGAGCAAACATAATGTACAGCCCATGTAAATATAAAACATTAAGCAATTACTGGGTTATTTCAGATGCAGCGCTAATAATACATCATTTCTGAAAACCACAGCTTCAAATGTAGGGCATGCTGTACCAGTCATCTCACACGATGCTCACTGGAAAGCGAGCTCAGCCATTACTGTTCTATCTCTGAATTATTACTCACTCACCCCAGGAAACAAAGGGGAGTCCCTGAGGTTAATGTGGTTAGTAAAGCAATTTGAGGAAGCTGAGCTTATATCTGCTTACACAGTGTACAGAAGATATTTAAACAGCAGACTTCAATCCCCCACTCTTTTCCGTCAGCTCTTACATCCGTGTCTTTCTTTTCTAATGACTGCGAGTGTTCTGCTGAAATAAGAAATGGTGAATTTGAGAATTTGCTATGTGCAAAGTCCCTAAGGCAAATTGCCTGGCACCAGCTTTCTGAGAAAAATAGGAGTTTCTTGCAGAAAATGAAGATTTGTTTGACCTTCGTGCTTCACATCTCCCCATTTCTGCCCCACTCAGCCCTGGACCGTGTCGTGTAAGTAGCTGGGTGCTGCCGATGGGGATGAGGGCAGGGACAGTGCCTGGCTCCCACTACCTGGCTCCAGGAGGCCATGTCTCACATTGCCCTTCTGCATCTTGGTGCTCCGCGTCTCAGCATGTGGGAAGGAAATGTCATTGCCTTCCTTAGGACAGGAATGTTGCCCCAGCTGTGGCAGTAGGTCCTTCTCCATGGCAAGGGGCTTGCAGTGCTCTCAGTCTTTGATGCAAAGAACTGCTCTAAAACATTCTTTGGAGCAATAGCATCCCTACACCTCTGCCACTGGCCCTGTGTGCTTATATGAGAGTGGCAGGGCAGTAAGGGCACTTGGGATGTCAGCCTGCAGCTGCTTGGCACTGGTGCAGAGCAGCCCCTGAGATGCAGAGCTGCTGGCTGGGGATGTGGTGCTTTGCCCTAGCTCCCTTTGCAGTGCTTACAAGACATCTGAGGGTGTTAAATTTTTTAATAAGTGCCAAAGGCACACAGATAGGGCAGTCTCAGAGAAGTTTGTGCTGCCTGTGTTGTGCCTGTTTGGTGGGTAAACAGCAGAACGAATCTCCAGAGCTGTCAATCCGAAGCCTCTACCAGCACTGAAGTCCCTGGAAAAGATGTTTTTAAAGAAAGGTACAGATGCTTTTTGCTTCCTTGGAGTAGAGAGTCAAAGACAGTTAGGATGTGCTCAAAAAAACCTCCTTACTGCTATTTATAGGCTCCCTCCCTGCACCAAATAATCTGTCTTCTGAATTTCATTTGGTAAAACATTAAAATCCCACATTGTGGGTTCTCACTGCGCAGCAGGCTCAGAGTGACTCATAGCACACTGACCTCCAAGCTCTGCAAATTGCCGTGCTCTGCACTGATTATTTCTGCTTTAATAGAGCTTGTTTTGCACAGAAGCATCGTGGTGGCCAGGCAGAGGTAGGTCTCCATGCACCGCACAGCCCCGGCCCCCTGGGGAAGGTGCACCCAGCCTCATGCACGCTGGCTGGTGTGATAGCTCTGCTCTGTGCTTCAGCTGCAATAAATGAGGTTTTACTGATGGATTTTTGGCTGGCCTTTCCCAGGCATCTGGCTTACAGCTCAGCTAGTTGTCATGGCAGTAATGGGACTGCCCATGATCTTGATAAGGGTCAGCTGGCTGACGGATTATCTTGCCCTTTCTTTTTCACTTTAAATGTGAAAAATGCACTTCTTATGTTATCTTGAAAATAAGTGATCTGCAATTCCCATTTGGGACCCTTGGTATTTGGATGCTCATGTGGAAATGTTGGTGGGCTATGAGGAGATTAAATCATAGGAGAGGGATGGGATTTCAGTCTTTGAACTGTATTAAATTTAGAGTATTACAGGGCATCTCATTGGTTCAGTGTCCAGATTTAATTTGTGTATGTGTAGGAATAAGCAGTGCTCACTTATCTCTGCATCATTTACCAATAACCTAAACAGCATCTATAATTATGATTCATTTATTTAGGTTTTCTCTTATGGGATTTCTTTGAGGACGGATTTGGAGAGAATGAAAAGAACATGACTTGGTTAGCAGCAAGGCTTTATCCAGGCTTGCTCAGACTGCCTGTGATTCCTGTTTGATTTCAGCATGTGAGCGCAGTGGCTACAGTCTAATTCCTTATCAGCACAATAAAAATCCTCAGTTTGGATGGCCCTGGTTGTAATCTATAGCATGTTTGAATGAGGAAAAATAGCTAAACCTGGGGCATTGTGAGGAAGCTTCTTCAAGCCATGCCTGTAATGCACTTGTCTTGTGAGCATACAGAAGTTTCCCGTGTCGAGCCTGTGCTTTTGTTAAATTCAGAACTTCAACGCGTTTAAGAAGCACTGATCAATAGTTCTTCACATCTTTCTCTCTTTCTGATGTACAAAATTTGCTGAGCGTGGATGAGAGGCGCAGCTGTGAGTAACAGGCCTGCGATTCATTCCTCTGGGACACGCTGGCCTGGTTTGGTAAAATGAGTGTTTTTTGGAAGAAAAATTCTGATTTCTCATAGAAGCCTTAGGAAGCTGCAAAAATAAATGTTTTCAGTTCAGAACTGGAGAAAATGAAAATGTTTTCAGCTTTTTTCCACAAAGGTGGACCTCCTCAGAAAGAGAGAAAAGAAAACACATTTCTAGCATTTCTTGTTCTGTACCTCACCCCTCAAACATCCTCCATGTACAGTCCCCAAGGCATTCATAAAAGAAAATTAGATGGAAAAACTTCCAGCAACCTTGTTATTTACAAAGGGAATTTTTATCAGCTCTCAGTTTGCAGAAGAAAATCTCATTCCTCCAGAAGAAGAATCCCAGACATATCTCTTTTAATGAATTTCAACCACAAGCATCGCTTTGTGATTTATTGGCCAAACTTTAGTTAAGACTTGGATATTGATAACAGTGCAAACAGAGGAGAGATTGGCAGATAGCGTTTCTCACATTTTGCAGAATAAATGATAGATTCTTACTATTTATTATCCTTAAATGACTTGCCATGGCCCAAGGCTACCCTGTGCACTTAGCCAAAGCTCACTGTAGCCTACAATAATTTATGGAGTTTGCAATTTAATCTGAGAACTGTGACAGAGCAATGTACTGGTATATGAATACTGAGCATCTATAATTATGGCAGCCTCTTCAACCACAAAACTTTTTGAGACCTTGAGCAAGCTTTTGTTGGTATTTTTTGTATGTAGGACATCTGGACTAATAGCTTGTGAGCAGGGATTTGAATTTGGGTTTCCCAAACCCCAGGGAATGCTGCAGTCACAAGGTAAGTAGCTGTTTGCTTTCTCCCAATCTCTCTTGTCAGAGATACTTGAATTTGCTGCTCTTCTGGATGTGGAGAGCCAGCTGGGGTCACAAAATGGTTAATTATTCCATAAATAGCACACATGGCAAAGTGAAGCTCTGCTGGGAGCTCCCTCAGCTAGGAGAGCCTGGGCACCTCCCAGTGCCACTGCCATCTCAGTGCTGGTGGAGCTCAGGCTCTTCTGTTCAGCCCACAAATGCCGTGCTGGCACTGAGATGCTGCTCAGCCAATGTTTCAGCGGAAGAGAGAAATTCACCCTTCTTGGGAAGGTAGGGGAAGCTGATTAATTGATGTTTTCTGACAAAATATGTTTTGCCAGAAAATCCCTATTCAGTTCTAATTAGGATGCTGTATCTGGCCTGCGTGTTTTAGGCTCATAAGTCTGTTTGGAGATCAGATGGTGAATTTTTACCACTGAGAGCAATTTCCTAAAAATCTGTTTAGTATTCTGGCAGTTTGCAATATAGAAAAAAATAATAAAAAAAATTGCTTGGGGGCAGAATTTCTGCTTGGTGCACAGGGATTTGTAATGCAATAATTGCAGATGGGTGGGTAACTCATTGCACTGGAAATGTACTCCTTAATGTCTCTAGGAAGTAAGGTGAGGTGGTTTTCTATGTAAACCTTGAGTTCTTTGCCACTTTAGATGCCAACTTCCTCTTAGTTACAAAGTTGGTGAAGTTTGTAAGGCAAAGAGAGGGGGAATGTGCACTGTTGCTTTAATCAAACCCAGCTGAAACAGCTCAGGTAGATTTCTGCTGGTTGGCAATGTCACCATTTCTTAAAATTCATGTGGTAATTGAATCTAATGTTTGTGCTGGAAGCTGAATGCATTTCAAATGTGAATTAGACCTATGTAATGTAGAGCAGTGGTGCATAATTAAGGAATTTCATAAGTGAGATTTAGATTTGCATTATATCTGATTTTCAAGATATCTACAACTTTCTTTGCAAAATGAACCTAATTCCATTAGAAAATAGGTGCCATTTCATCACACATAATATTTGCATCGAGGAATTATGAAAATGAATGCAAAATGGAAAACCTGGTTCATACATATTTATGCAAGCCCTATGAAGGAATTTTGCAAGGATTTGAGATGGAGAAGTGGAGAAGGTAGAACTTCATCACGAGGGTTGGTGTAGGGGCAGTGCTGTGCCCTGAGGTGAGCCACCTGATTGTCTGGTCTGGTGCTCAGCAGGACACTGGGATCAGAACTTCTCTGTGGGCCTCAAGTTTATTTTTGAGTGTACCAAATAATTTTTCAGACCACTTTGATCCCCAGAGGAAAGGAAAAAATTGTAGGTGATCAAGCTAAGTCTAACCCAGATGAAATCCACAATCAACACATGCTGGAGATGTGAGAGGTCTCAGCATCCGCTGCTTTCATCTCCTGTCCCTTTCCAATTGAACTGAATTACTTGCTGTTGGGAATGCTGCCGAAACCATCTGTGTGTCCCTTGATTTTCTGCTTGTTTCACACTGGGTAGGTTTCTTGGTGGGCATAAAACGAGTCTGAAGGCAGCTCTGAATTTCTATAATGAATAACAGCCTCTAGGAGAGCCCCATGGACAGCAGAACCCCGACTATTGGGTCTACAAAGCTGAGTGGTGTGACAGCAAAGCCTGCCATACAAAGCAGTACTGAGAGAAAGTTCAGCTTTTGCTCTGCCAAGGCTAGGAGGAATTAAATTCTGGCTCAGTCTCCAAAATGCTCCTAATTAGAGCCGACTGGAAGACCTGATATACTTTAGAGGTTTTGACAGTGAATGGGACTTGAATAACTTGGGGTGAGATTTTTTGTTCACTTTGACTTTCAGATTGCTCCTGGCAGCACTAGTAAGCATGTGCGATAAGGCATTAATTTTAGTTTCAAATGTTCTCAGTTTTCCACGAGCTTTTATCCTATTTTTAAGTTTCCTCCTGTTCAGCTTGTATTACTGAGAGTATAGATGTATTAATTTTAAAATCTCCCTAGCTCTTAGGATATTTCTTAAACCATCCTCATCTGCCAACCTAAATGCAAACACAAATAATTTGCCAGTACTGCACTCGAAATGTAAAGAAAATGCTAAGAACCCAATTAGCTTTTCCCTATCACCATTAAATTTGCATGAAGGCATAAAAGTCACGCTAAAAAACTTATTATTTAATTGATTGTGTAAGCTGGAGAAGTTCTTCCTAACCAGCACTCACAGAACACAATCCTCTCTTTGCACAGAGAATTATCAAAGAACAGAGAAGCAGAACAAAATGTTACTGAGCGTTCTGTAAAATGCATGTTTCACTTTGTAAGGGCTGCTGCAATAATTTTCTTCTGATTCTGACCTTTGGGAGTTTAACATTGCAGTGTTGTGACTGGAGCTTTGGGTTCAGCTGGAGACCGAAAAAAAAGACTAAAAATAAACCTAATTTGTTCTAAGACAGAAACCCAAGGACCATGTAACTCTAACATGCAATTACAGGTGTGCTCAGGTTCACTCAGCCAATTCCTATAGAAATTCAGTTGATACACTTGCAGTGTTAATTTAAAGCTAATAGCAGGAGCTGCCAGAAGACAAATCAGGCCGGTTTCCTGCAGCTTTGTATTTCTCCAGAAGCCTTCTTCCAAATGAGTAGTTTTCTCCTACTGCTAATTCATTAATGTTACACTGTTGTGCATTGCTTTTGGAATAAGATGTGGGACTTTTTCTATGGTGAATGTTACCATTATGGCTGTAAGTAGCAAAAAACAACATGGCTGTGAGACCAGTGTCATAAGGTTTCTGCTAGAGATGAATTTGATGTGTTGAGATTGGGTCTCTGTGGTTTGGTGTGGCTCCTGACTTGCAAAGGCAGGGCTGGGTGTGAGGCTGTGCTTTGCTGGCTTGGAGCTAGGTCGCAGTGGCTGCGTACTTCAACTAAATAGACAGGATTCTCACAGTGCTTCACCTTGCTGCTAGTTTGCAGGAATTGGCAGGGTTTGGGGTGGTGATGAAGAACTCCCTGCTATTGCCTGGACTTCATGAAATTGTGGGGTAAGCTGAGCTAGCAGAAAGGCTTTGGGCTGAACTGCAATCCTAAGGATGTAAAACTAGATGATAAGAGGTGAGCATTAACTGATAGATCTCCAGGAAGGGAGCATTTTAAGTACAATTGCACAGGACTGTATGACCCTGAAATCTGATTAAGAACAAATAAAATTATATTGCTGGGCAGACAGAACTTCTCTGAGATCACTTTAAGCCCTTGCCTAGGGCAATTTATCAGTATTCAGTATGATGACCTCTCTGATAATATTGCAATCACCCAAATGTACAAAATCATGTTGTGTTTTTTTTAATCCTTGAAGTAGGATGTTATTCATTATTTTTCCCCTTGATTGATTGGCACACTTTGAACTGAACTCCTCAGGAGTTAGCACTCCCTAATTGTTGTATGCTGATCTTGGCTATGCCTTTCTTATCACATGGTTGATTATTTGATGTCTGAAGTACTGGCATGAGCACCTGTTAAACTACTTTCAGATTATATGTGTGTTTTTGGCTTTTTCCTTTAACAAAAAAATTATCTTCACACTGTCTGTTAACTAGCTCAGCCGTCTCTCTGTGGTTTCCAGTGGAGGAGCTCACTAGGTGCTGCCAATGTCCCCTCTGGAGGAGTTCCCAGCCCAGCCCATGTGGGCACAGGGGCCAGTCTTTAAGACTTCCAGTGTCTCTTTCAGTGTTTAATAGTTCACTGTTCTGAGAGTTAGAACATTTTTTTTCTGATATCTAACATGAATCACTTTTGCTGCCATTAAAACATACTGCCTCCTATTTTATCTACCATAGACAAAGAAAGCATTTGATTTCTTGTGGCTCGGCAAGAACGCATGAGGCTAAACAAAACTGTTCATTCATAGTGTCCTTGTAGGCCCATTTCCTGGACCTTGACCTTTCTTGCTGCTCTCCTTCAGACTCCAGTCAATTGTCCAAGTCTCTCCTGAGAAACTGACTTCATTTCTCCAACAGAAGCCTTGTCAGCCTTGGGAGGAATTGCTCTGCACAACTTGCAGACTGTCCCTTTCTTTACGCATACATGTTTGCCTCTTTCAAAATTGTGGCATTCTTGATTCACACTCTGTAATTTACTATAATTGTTAGATCCTTTTCTAAAGAACTTCTAACTAATCAATTTTTCCTCGCTGTATTTGCGCTGTTGATTATTTTTGCATACTCTAATTGAAATGCACCCCATTGTTTGTGCTAGGTCTCCAGCCTGTTAGGACCATTTGCAATTCTGATCCTCTCCTTACACGCATATGCAGTTCATTCTATTTGGGGTCATTTGCAAATGTACAGAGAATACTCTGTATTCTGTCTTCAGAGGACTAATACAGCATTCAACAAAACTGGCTCAGGACAAATCCACAAGGAATACCTTTGTTCTGTGCATCCTTCCACTTTGACAGTAAACAATCAATAACTCCTCCCCAGCTTTAGTCACCTTGTCTGTCGTGCATCCACCTACAGCAGTTCTGTTTACATTGTGTATCTCTGGCACGTATAAAAACATCATGTGAAATGGTGTCAGAGACTCACTAGGTAAAGTATGACATCTGCCCTTCTCCCTTATTCACAAGGTCTGTTGCAAAATTAAATTAGATTGTTTTTGACATTACTTTTACATGACAAATTCATCTGTAGTGCTGTTCATCTCTTTTGTGTCTTCCATGGGCTTACAAATCACTTGTTTATTCATTCCAGTATTCTTGGCTGCCCTTTAATTCCCTAGCTCTGCCTTCCTCTCCTGTGTTAAACATAGTCACTGTCGTTCTCCGATTGTCCTGTGCCTCCTCCATGACTTCTCGAAGGTTAACTCCTTCCCAGGGGCTCCTAATGACGTCCCTGACTGGTTCAGCCTAATAACCTACGGGCTCTATACCTCAAGAACTAATTGGCTGAAGCAGCTAGGAAGATTTAACTTACTGAAGTACCCTTGAGACTTTAAAACATTTTTTTCTTCCCTTAATGTAGATGGTGATAGATACTTCCATCAGAGGTCTTAACTGTTAGTTATCTATACAGAGTTGACCTTTTGATGGAGATTATTGCTGGAAAGAAAGCCTTGCGATCATCAGCATTCATAACTGCAGAGCTGCTTGATGGCACTCTTGCTGGATTTCACCTTGTTATTCAGTTACAATTTCTTAGTTGTACCATGTTTTATGATTTCTGTTCACTGACTTTGTCCCAGCCAACTCTGTGCTTTGTTAATGTCTGCCCTGACAGCGTCAGGAGCTTCACAGAGCCCGTCATGCCAGAGCAGAGGGTCCAGCCTGCGGTGTGGTCAGCCAGAGGTCTGCTATGAACGGCCCCTCTGCTCACCCAGAGCTGCTCAGTGGCCAAAAAGTGTTCTAAGTCTCTGCTGAGTCAGTGTAGACTAATTAGATCATCTGACCCTCATTTTACCATTTAGAAGACAGAAGCAACTGGTAAATATCACAGACAATCCTTGTCTTCATGTGTGACTACACTACCTCATTTCTGCCTTTCTTGGCTGTGTACAATGGAGCCAAAGAAAAGCAGCCGGGAGGAAACAGCAGACACTGAAAGTCCTCCGGCCCAAGTGCTCATTGTGATGTATGGAAGAATTGTGTTAATTTTTATGAAGTGGCTTTTGCTAAGGCTGCTTCTGCTTGAATTTGATTTTGAAAAGAAAAAATTATTCTTCCTTCTTACTGCAGACTTCATAATGCCTTTTGTATTCTTTGGGCAGGTCACTCAGTACCTGAAGCATCCTGCAGCTTCCCTGCTGCAGATAAATACTGCCTTTTGTTTCCACTTGCCCTGTTTGCCTTGCCATCCTCATCTCTCCCATGTCTCAATTTTCGTGGGCTCAGCTGGTGAACGAGGAAACCGTTGTGGAGAATTTAAAGGAGACAATCTTGTGTTTGTTGACATTCTCCTCTTTGGACTCTGACAGTGGTTTAGTGTTTCGGTCCAGTTCTGCCCCATTTCAGCCTGATTAATCTTCCTTTCATCGGACTTGCAGTGGGAGTCCTCTCACCCTCAGCATGGGGCCCTTGCATTCCTAGGGGTCCCATTCCCCATCCTCCCTGAGTACTGATGGTGCTGGGGAAGTTCAGCCTGAAGGACGTGAGCCACCCTCAGGGTTACAGCTGATTCCCACAGGAGCCTGCCCTTTTGTATCCCAAGAGTGCAACAGTCCTTTGGATCGACTCTTTACAGGACAACCCAGAGCTCAGCACTGGGCCATTGTGACTCAGTACTGATATGAGGCAGGAGGGAGGCTGATCTTGGTCCACCAAGCGTGGCCTCCTTGGGGAGGCTCTGCCTGCAGCAGCTGCCCCCGGTCAGAGTGTGGTTGGCTGCAGCCGGACATGACTCCTCCCTGGGGCAGTGTCATCTCCTCTCTTTGGGAAATACAATTTTCTTCCTCCTCTGGACTTCCCAGCTCTTTTGACCAAGATCCAACCCCCAGGTCTTGACTTCTGCTTCACTACTTTATTACAACTCGGTACCTAAGTGGAAAAAAACTAATAAACCCTTCACAGCTAATAAAGCATTGCCGCTCTCACTCTGTGCTTTTCTCCCTGTACCGCTGTTGTATTTTCTTTACTTGTAACCCCTCCACCTCTCTTTCTATATTATTACTCCTCTCATACTTGTCACTCACCCATTTTAAGACTTTTCTGAACCTGACAGATCTGGTAAATGAGAATTGGATTCCTAGTAATTAGAGAAAGTTCTGACTCCTGTGTGAAGACAGGGTTAAAAAGGTCAATCCCAGGTAGTTTTGAAGGAAACTCATAGGAGCTAATGTATAAATCAGAATTTGAAGTCAAGTTTCTTCATATTTACAGTTTTTAAAAATGAAAGAACATGGAAATGTTAACGTGCCCTGAGAGATGATAATTTTCAATCTAGTATTTTTTAACATATTATGAGTGCACGAAGCACTACTTTTGTATTTGAAATGTGATGTTCGTTGGAAAAGGAGTGAGGCATTTATTTATGTGCCTGAAGAGAACTAACAGGGAAGATTTAATAAAGAGAAGGTATTTCTAAGATGTATATTTGAGATAGATTTTTTATATAGACATTTATACAGGGACCCTGAAACATCCCTTCACCTCCAGGTCTGTGCACATGGACACAAATATACCTGCACACATTTACTAAAGAGGCATTTTCTCCTACTGCTTTGTTTTAATATTGCACATCAATATTTTTGTCACTATTTTGTTTTTCATTACCTCTTTAAAGCTGATGTTAACTAGTAAATTAGATCCAAAACCACCCATAAAAACTGTCAGTGACTGGCGTAGAATAGCTTGGTTATTGAATGGAAATAACCACAACTATTGCAGCAATAGCACTGGCAATAGAGTAATAAAACTAAGCACATCTCTCGAGGGCTCTACATACTGAATGATCTAAGCCTTGTAAATCTTCTGCCATGCAGCAAAATACCAGTATAACTCATCTACAATAGACAAACTAAGGTAGAGAATGTGAGTCAGTCTCCAAGAGTCAAAGCAGACCCTCAGCAGATGTGGAAGACAGCTGAGGGTCAATGGTTGGCTGCATCGCATGGATGCGCAGGGTCTGCACATTGCAGAAGCTTCATCTGAGGTGAATGAGTGCTGCACACTGAGGCAGAGGTGGGAAGTTGCAAAGGGAGGGCTGCTTGGCAGAGCCTCTGCTCCACAGTCTGTGCAGCCTGGCAGCAGAACAGCCAGCCCATCGTGAAACCTAGGCTTTGCCTGCACAGGTATCCACATCAGTAATGTCAGAGGAATAGATATCATTGTAAGTCTTTGATAGATGACTACAGCAAATAAGGGGCAGATAAGATGCTGTGATAAAAAGATAAATAGGTTACACAAGATGCACTAGAAAGAAAACATGTTAGCTTTATCAATCACACTGAGGAGCTATGTCATAGAAAACTTTGCTCTTTGCCAGAGGGGCTAATGGGAAGTATCCCAGATCAGGAGAGCAGGACAGTGGTAAATTAGAAGCTACATTTCAGGAGAGCTGCTAGGATTACAGGACACTGTTATCGTTCCATCAGCACAGCACTTAGAGCTGGCTGGTGTCTATCCTTCCACTCTTGTCAGAGACTTCAGTTTACAGAAGAACAGAAATGTTCACAAAGGACTTGGGGTTCCCAAAAACGCCTCCTGGTGATATTCGTGCTCTGTGGAGTAGATCCGAGATCTTGATTGTTTTCACTGTCAGTGCTGTGTGCTGCTTCATCTCCCTGCACCAGGTATCACACCTCACACTGGAAAAGTAGTGTCGGGGATTTCATCTGCTTCCAGGCAAAAGAGTGCTTTGCACAGCTCCATCCGTAAGGCAGAGGAGTAAGAATGTGGGCAGGATCCTTATCTGCAGGGATGTGGGGGCAGACAAGCCAGGAGCCAAGTGGGGGTGTTGTCAGGATTTCTGCAATTCCCTCTGGTGCTGCTGTGTTTCATCCTGTTTTATAATCTTCTTGAGCTAAATGACACATTGATAAACTGTCAAGGATAAATAGTGTTTTCCAGACGTTACCAGACAGTGGGGACTTTTTCAATGATCCTTTGTCACTGGTTAAGATCAAAAAGGTTTGTAACCACTGAAATGGGAGGAAGAAAAAGCTTCTTGCTATTGCAGAGAGCATTTAGGTATTGTATTGTTTAGTTAACGTGTTTTGACAGATGTGGTTTCAAGATGCATAAAAATCTAAAAAAAATACTTATATAAACCTCATCAGCTGAGGATTGGAATTTAAATTTACTTCTCACTGAATGGCACTATTGTGTTGTTCCATGAAGCCAGTGGAAAGGCACAGCCGTAACAGTGCCTGGATTTAAGACACTGTATACCAGGTGGACTTGCATGGAGTGATCAGAATACTAAGTGTCACCAGTGGTTTACAGTGAGACTGAGAGATTATTTGTTTTAGGAAGAAAGATGAGCAGGTCTGCTGTAAGAACATGAGGAATGTCTGGTTGGGGGACATACGGTGTACGGCCATCATATTTCACTATGATTAAACAGTATCAAATGCAAAAGTTGGCTTGCTCATTCTGGTTGTGCTGTTGCTCCTGTGTCTCACAGCAAGTTAATCTATGCCTCTGTCTGAGCAGTAGCTGAAGGTTACATTTTGGCCTTTGGAGCATATTTTATCACTTGTTGCCCTTCTCGGATTCCTTTATTTTAAATAGGGCCAGTGTGTGAAAACAGTCAGTCTGAGCTTTGATCCACATCAGGATTTGATGCACCATCACTGTAATTTCTGCCATGCAGAACTGAAGGCTTTAAAAAGGATGTGGCTCAATCTTCACTAATTTTGGTAAGGTTTGTCCTTTGGTAAGGTTTGTGCTGCTGTTTACTTTGCAGCATCCCCTAAGCTTCTGCTTGTAGTGTCTGAGGTACTTGGCTTCGGGGGTGAATCACTGGGGACTTCACCTGTTGCTGAAGTTTCAGCTTCTGTGCTGATCCTCACCTTCCTCCCTGCAGAGAAAAGGTGATGTGCAGCCATGTGACTTACATAGGAATTCATTGTTTTCAGACTTTCATAAGCAGAGCAGACTTCCTAGCGTGCAGTGAACAGAAGCAGTAAAATGAGAGGTTTGGGCTTCCCAGCACATCCCTCCTTATGGGCCAGCAGGGCTCTCCGGAAGGCTGACTGGCCTTGGCTGCAGCTGCATGCTGCTGCTATGTGCTTTTGGCAGAAAACTGCACTTGGAAAAGCAGACACAACTCCTGATTTGGATGTAGTTACACTTCCTTACACTTGCAGTGGGTTTGATCCACAACTTTGTAGCATCGTTCGGTTTCCTGCTGCTTTGCTGTGTCTGCTGTGTTCTGAGGCCACCCGCATGCGGGGACCATGCTGCTTCCTCTCAGTGCTTTTGGTAGTCTTGTCAGTTAGGGTTTCCTAGGGTGTTTGTTTTTTCCCCCATGTATACCTCAGCAACTAGTAGCATGATGCTCAGCTTTACCAAGCCAACAGTAAAGGAACTGAGCGCAACAAGAACAGCAGGAAAAATACAGCAAAAATGTTGGGGATTAAGTGAACATGTATCTTATCTCACCAGCAGAGTGTTCACTGACATGTCTTTACAGAATTTTATGGATTCTGATTTTACAGAGTAACATTAAAAATAAAACACAAAGTGTTAAGCATCCTAGAATTCCAGTCACTGGAATACTTCAGGCTGTGGCAGTATGAAATTATACCCTTGTTCCCAAGACTGTAGTGGGTAATTTGGTATTCTTAAGGTAAAAGAGCACTGGTCCTGATGGGTGGAGTCAGTGTTGCCACTGGTACTGTAAGTCCTCTCCTTGCTGCTGAGGATGCTGAGGATGAGGTGCTCGCTGCTGTTGTTCCTAATGGAGAAGGATGAGCTGTCCCTGAGGCTCTGATTCCTGTGCTCCTGGTCCTCTGTAATTCTCAGTGAAGAGGAAAGACTTGAGCAAGAAAACATAAACTGCACTGAGCTGTGTGGTGCAGTTGACATGCCTGAAAGACAGGAGGCCACCCGGAGAGACCTAGACAGGCTCATGCAGTAGGCCCAGGAGAACCTCATGAGGCTCAATAAGGGCAGATGCAAGGTCTTGCACCTGGGTCATGGCAATCCCTGCCATCTGTACAAGCTGGGGGACGTAAGGATGGAGCACAGCCCTGCCAAAAAGGACTTCATAGTACCAGTGGTTGGCAAGCTGGACATGAGCCAGCAATGTGCCCTCGCAGTCCACAGAGCCAACTGTATCCTGAGTGCATGAAATGAAGCATGCTCAGCAGGTCAAGGGAGGCAATCCTGCTCCTCTGCTCTGCAGTGGTGAAGCCTCACCTGGAGTAATGCATCCAGATGTGGAGTCCTCGGTACAGGAGAGACATGGAGCTATTGGAGCACATCCAGAAGAGGGCCATAAAAATGACCCAAGGGATGGAACATCTCTCCTATGAGGACAGGCTGAGAGAGCTGGGGCTGTTCAGCTTGGAGGAGAGAAGGCTTCAGGGAGACCTGAGAGCAGCCTGTCAGTATTCAGAGAGGCTATGCAAAAGGAGACAGACTCTTGAATAAGGTCTGTTGTGATAGGACAAGGGGAAATGATTTCAAACTAAAACGGTGGAGATTTATATAATGAAAAAAAAATTAAGGGTGGTGAACCACTGGCACAGGTTGCCCAGGGAGGAGGTGGATGCCCCATCCTTGGAGACACCCAAGGTCAGCCTGGACCAGGCTCTGAGCACCTGATGGAGCTGTGGGTGTCCCTGTTCATTGCAGAGGACTGGATGGCCTTCCAACTCAAACAATTATATAATTCTATGAAAAATGTAAAAATATTGTTTATACATTATATATATATATATTCATACATATACATATAATTTTTTAAAAATTGATCTAATACATATTCATTGAGTCTATTCACTAGTCATTTATGCTGCTCTGGAAACTGAAAATAAAGATGGGAAGGAGGAAGGTGAATCATTTTACACCTTATTCCAAATAAATCAAAAGAGTCACATCAGTTTTTTGTCAAATATGAATCAAGCAATTTTTTTGCCCTCTGTGGCAGTGTAGCAGAGCACTACACCTCATTCACATTACCTTGGCTCACCAGCGCATCTTGTCAGGACCTTGAAATTATGTAGGCCAAATTATTAAGCTGCTCAGATTCTTCATGACTTTGTTTGCTCATTTTGAATGTGCGTTGCTAGACATCCAAACAGATGTATGTCACTGCTGGTTTTACTCCTGAAGGGTTTACCTTATGCCCTTGGCAGATCCTTCACAGCAAACTGCTGAACAATAATTTCTGTTAAGATCTTCTCATTTACTTCCATTAACTGTAAATGAAGCCTTGAAGATCTCTATTCCTTTACCTACTTGCTACCCACTTTGGTTTAGTAAATGTTCCTGGAAACTTAAAAATCTTGTCCAAGTTTATCAGTGGCTAATTATTACTAGAAATAGCTTTTCAGAATTCATTTGTATGTTTAGTTGATATGTTCTGCCTTGTTCATAAGAGTTCATGTGTGCTCTAATTTGAGGAAAAGACTGATTCTTCAATCTGTACCCAAATGCTAGCATACTAACTGACAGCATCTCCTTGCTTTTCTTTCCATTTTAATACACAGCATTAAGATCCAAACCAGACAAAATTACTCATTGACTCCTTAATTGTTAGCTTTGGTAAAAGCTTTGCTGAACAAGGATGGAAGGTTTAGGTAGTTATCAGTGGTGGTACTGCAGAAATTCTGGAAGATGGCATCTCTTATCTCCAGTGCCTCAGACAAGCATGAGGGAGGGCATTAGATGAAGAGATGCAGATGCCAGGAATCTCAGGAGCAGAGATGGGCAAAGAGGCTGCAGGGTACAGAAAGGGAATACGTACAGATTTGGTGAGGAATACTGGAATATAGAAATAGAAAGGAAAGTTTGAGAAAATAGAGAATTCCTTCTAATACTTTGTACCCATGGTATTATCTTCTTTAGAGACAGTTTCTTTTTTCACTTGACTTTCTCAGAATTTAGACCCATGTACATGTAATATTTGATGACTTAGGCAGAAATAAGTCTATTTTAAAAGCTAATCTTTGCATTACACATTGAATCCTTCACAGAATCTGTTCTACTTTAATGAAAAGCCTTAGTGAATGGATTAAACAAGAACAACTGATATCATAAATTTGACTGAGGCAGTTGCCTAAAAATTAGCATGAATGTGTCGCAGTAAATACTGCCCCAATCAAATAAATAGTAATGCTCAGTAGAACTGTTCAAAGGACTTAGTATGAGTGAAAGTGTACTTTTAGAGACATAAGTGTATTCTGCATTATATGGCATTTTGTGTGCCATTTTAAGGGACAATATTTCCACAGCACTTAACAGACACTCCATGTTTTTCTGTGTCATAGGACAGAAGAGTGACTCCTACTTAAGCATCATACTGAGACCAAGAATTTATGGCTTGTTTTTAAGACAAAAAAATGTATTTCTTCTATGGAAGAAATATGGAACTAAGACATAAAGTAAATCCTCTGTGACTTACACAACTGCATACATGCTTCCATGTATTCCGTCCTCAGAAGGAACTGCTAAAGAATGTATCACCACAGCTTTTGTGGTTGTTGCATGTATAGGAAAAGAAAAAAAAAGGGCATGATCCTATCTTCATGCAGTCTTTGCAGTGTGAAAGAGCAGTAGTTTAGAATGAAGTCCCCTATTGTAAAAGTGAATGACTGTCAAACAGATTGAAATAATTGGGTCAGGGCTGTGATTACAGTGAAGTTCTGCTTTGCTAGTAAAGGTAGTATTTTATTCTCCAAAATTCAAAAATCTTGGACTTGTAAAGAAATGAACAAACTGAACAGCAAGCATAGTAAATCTAAACCTACTCTATGAATCATTTTTCTATTTTATTTTCTTTCCCAGGGTTCACTGGGCTGTACAAATGTTGGCTTGCTGTCACTACTGCAGCCAATACATTTTTCCTGCTTGGTAAGAGAACAAGCCTTTTTCGCTTGCTTTGAGCATGCTGTTCTCACAGGTGAAGTTTTTATTTATTTATAGGACAAATGGGAAGCTACTTAGGGGAGATCAAGTATGTAGAATGAAATGGCAGGGTTTTCTTTCACATCACAAATGGAAGTGATTCACTGTCATCCCTCATTTGGCAGATCCTCTGTGTTGTGCATGTCCTGACCCATCTATCCCACGCAGCGTATCCTGGCCTGCGCTGTCGTGGGTACCCATGCTTATACATGAGCTCTGTTCAAACAGAGCCTAAGCAATCACGACCGTAGATAGAGAAAAATTCTCTTTTCATCTCAAGAGCTGAATTTGTGCTCACATTCCTCTTGTTCACTGCAGAAGCTTATTGCTCAAATGCAGTAATATGGAACCAAATATCAAGAGAGCTGCAGCTTTCGAGTTGTGTCGTAAAGACACATTTTTTCCAGAGGAGGGGTATCCTGCAGTAGACTGGGTGAATTAAGGAAACAGGGACCCCCAGGCACTTTGGTCCTTCTTCTCGATTGCTCTAACACTCATGACAGTGACCAGAAAATACTGACATCATCTGGCTGCTGCTACTCTCCTCCTTGCTGAAGTAGAAGCAGCAGATGGGAAGTATATCAATACAAAAAAAAAAAAAAAAAGATTGAAGCTTACTGCTCCCCCACTCCACCTACCCTATAGATGTTTCCCAGCCCATGGCCCGTGGATTCCCAATTTTTGATGGAAAACACAGGCTGATCTTGAAATGTGACAGCGATTCAGAGGGAGGAAAGAGAGACTGCCAGATGGCTCTGCTTTGTACCTTCTTCAGTTTGCAGGATAACACTTTGTGATTTGCCAAACATTTATCATTTTCCCCAGTCTTTGTGCTATGGAATGAAGTTGAACTTATAGCCTCTTGGCCTCATTCGTCCGCAGAAGTAACAAGATGATGGAGCATTGTGGAGGGAGAGTGAAGAAAATGTATGTTTTTGGTATGCACTAGTGCAAAGGAGGAGAGAAAATGGGGGTGGGGGTGTTGTGGAAAAAAAAGAAAGAATCTCATAAAGAGTGTAAGTAGCAGAACTGGAAACACCCCCTCACTGCCCACAGTGAGCATCTCATTCCTCTGAGAGTCTGCCTGGAGGAGTCTTAAATCCATGAGAAACCAGAAGGAAGTATTTATTCTTATGAACATCATCCAAAGCAGAATTATAGCTGGAATTCATGAACATTTGAGGTATAGTGTTTACTAGAATACAAATTCAAATGCTGCTTTCTTCCCTAATTTTCTTTGCTCTCTTCCTCCTATTGCAGTGCAAAACTGCAGAGCAATTCCACTGGGGCATGGTGGGCCACTAATCTTCATGCAGAGAGACAGCAGGATGTGCTGTGCTTTCAGATCTGTGTTTCATCGTCCTCCTCTGTCCTCCTTATGGGATCTCTTCAAAGCTTCCTCGGAGAAAATTGTAACCATGTTGTTACTCACTTTTCACACTCTGAGATGGGGATAACGTCATATCATGAGATTTTTTTTGTGTGTCACTTCACACTTACATAAAGGACTAAACAGTAATAAGACTGTAAACACCTGTTTCGTGACTTTAGTACAAGCTTTCTGGTTTATGGAACTATCAATTTTCTTGCATGATAATCTGTGCAAATATCATACATATAGCAGAATCGGAGTTAGAAATTTGTAGTTGGGAGCTCTAATTTTCCAAATTGAACAGATAGTTCAGCACAGAAAACATGTCAGTAATAGGCTGTTGGAGCATGTGTCACTTTTGCGTAGAAACTCAGTTTTAAGCATGTAATTTACATATTCTGATAGAATTCTCAACTAGGCTTTTAAAATTATAGTCCTAAACTTTGAAGTGATGCTTCAGCATTTCCAAGTTCAAATCTATTTAGCAGAACAGCATGGCTCTATCACCAGCAGGCTGAGAATACAGCTCACTTCAGCTTTGGTTCCCAGCATTGTGTGTTCTTAACAGAAGTCTCTTTGTGTCACTGGCAGAAAGAGAAGTCAGGCTCCAGAGGAATCTGCAGCCCAGTGCTTAGCTCAGATGCTGCCCTGCTGCTGCAGAGTGGATGCTGCACAGGGTCCTACAGCCACATGGTAGTGCCTCAGATTTACCTCCAGCAGTCATCCCTACACCCTGCAGGTCCTCTTGTCTCCCTTATTTGTACCTTCCCATAATTTTGGTACCTATACAGCAAGACAACGCACAGAATGAAGTGTTCTGTTCCCAAGGACGATGAATTTTTTGCACAGCCCAGTTTTTTTGTCCATGTTTCAGAGGAAAAAAAACCCAACATCTATATGCAGTTCTTTAACCATCACATTCAGGCAAGTTGTGCAGTTGCAGCAAGAGACCAGGGGTTTGATGTTGGCAATTGCCTGAACACTTAACAACACTTAGTATTTTCGATGTGATGCTCTTTATAAATAAATCAAAAACTGCATATCCATTGGCTTAGCATTCTGAAATCTATACAGCTTTTCAGTATAACTTTATCTCAGATGGCTTCTTAATGAGAAGACTGCCATAACAACTTGCCCTATAATACAGCATGAGTGCACATAATTCAGTATTTGCTAATGTTTCAGATACAGATGTCTCAAACATGTTTCTTTGTTCAGAGACATCCAAACTTTGGCTTAGGCATAGTGGCATTTGCTATATATTTGCAGGCAAATTAGTGTCTAGTCAGGAATGCATCTAAGCACTGCTTTGCAAGCAATTATATGCACAGAATTTTTGTTTTCTCCAGAGAGAAATGTGCGAACATGCAGACTAGGTAAGAATAATTAAATCTTTTATGTCTGTTCCTATTTTAAAAGTTCTCCATGCTGCTGCAGTGGCTACAAGGGCAAAGCTGCTTTTGCTACAGAGCATATCTAAATGGAAATAGAGCTAGTTACAAGTATAGGTACTGTGCTGCAGATGCCAGCTCTGGTCAGAATAATAGCTTTAATATGAGAACGCATGCTTTCTCAACAGCTCCTGCTATGCTTTTGGTAGCTTGACAAGGACTGTAGGCATTGAGAACAAATTCCTTTTCTATCCAGAAACCAATTCAAATGAAAATCACAACAAACACAACAGCTATTATTTAAAATAATTGAGCATGTTTTCAGAGGAGAACCTGACCTTAATAAAGCACTGATCATAGTCACATTTGTCACCTCTAAAGCAGTCTTTGTTGCAAAGCAAAAACTGTCTCCAGAAGGTCTGGTTTAGGCAGTAAAACATGATGAGAAAGTTCCCTATTTTCCAGACCTCACATTTTGTGGGGAAAATTCTATTAAGTCTATATTCAAATGGAAATAAAACAGGAAGAGAGCACTGAAAATAAGCATCATTTTCAATCAGCTAAGACTTTTATAATACTTTGTTTGTTTGTTTGTTTATTTAACAAGACCTGGAGGTAAATCTGCTAGGACTTGAAATTCACAGTTTTCACAAAAAGAAGCTCTGCTCTTTAAAAACTCATTCTCCAAAGTGTTTTTGGTCCCTGGTGTGAGTTGAAACCTTTTGTTGTTTTTGATTGCATTTGTTATCACTGGGGGCAGTATGTCAGGAGAATCAGTGTGATAGGTGGGCTTAGCTCGCAGCTGACAACTTGCTGCCCCTGCCAGGGCACAGTAGTGAGCTCTTTTCTGGTCAGCGCCTCCTGAAGCCACAGTTGCCAGGTCTTAGAGGTAAATAAAGCACTGCCATCTGTGCACGTGTGCACCCCTTACCTCTCCATCAGTTAGTGATGAGAAATGGGGGCAGTGCATAGCCCAGCCATCAGAACGCCCTTATGACACCTGCAAGTTCTCCTGTTCACTTTAACACAAGTGTGTCACGTTACTGCTCAGAATTAACAAGAAATCACTACCAACCGAGATACAGCTGAAATGTTTTTGTTTTTTTTTTTTTTTTTTTCCAGATGTGAGGACATTTAGGCAGGGTTTTCAGATACATTGGCTCAAGGTAGGCCCCAGTTAGTGTACGTGGGGACAGGTTGGGCTTGGAGCAGAAGGCCATGTCTGCAAGGAGCTCTGTTGCTGCAAGTTGTCCATGCAAAAATGCTGTCCATTTGATTTTTATTTTATTTCCTGTGAAGTGGTGTTGGCCAGAAGGCCAGGGAATGCTTCACCTCAAAAAGGGGTTCAACTTCTCACCTTCTGGCTGAAGCACGTAAGATTGGGGTCTTCTTGTAAGCTGGTGTTTTCCAGTTAGCCACCTCTCAGCAGGTTTCATACTTGACTATTTTTGAACATACAAATGCCATGCTCAAATTCAAGCTCCCAAAGCTAGCATGTGGCAGATAGGTTGTTCTCCATTCCCCACAAAGGCTTGCTCTGGGCTCTGGAACATACAGTGGCAGGAGGGCTCTGCGGACCCCACCACCAATCTGTCAGGAGACTTCTCAGTTTCAACAGATGCTGTTGAATAGCATAAACTTTCCTTTGTTTGCAAATGGCCTAAGTTTGGAAATCACACTCTGTTCTTGTGAAAAACAGATCAACACTTAATTCTTCTTAATCATCTCTGTAAGTGAACAAAAGGATGGCACACTGTAGCTAAAAGAGTCTGGTGAGTGTGATCTTTTTCTTGTTGGCTATGAGAACAGATTTAACATTGCCTTTCATCAAGATTTCACAGCACAGGCCTGTGACAGTAATGCCCAATCATACTATGACCAATATTGATTGTTCCAGGACAACACAAGGTAGGAGCTGTTGCAAATACTTTGATCATTTTACTTCTCCGCAGCATATACGTGGCTTTTATGGAGGCTTTAGAAAATCCAAAATAAATAGTTTCAATTGAAGGCACATGGGTGAGAGAGACAGCCATGGCTGTGTGCGTGTAGGCGAGAACAGAAGTTCTGCACCTGGTGTGGGGAGGCTTCTGTGTTCCTATCACCCATCCCATCTGTTTATCAATATTATGATCACTCAGGAAAAACTTTGCATTTTTAAACCCTCAGTTTTGATTTTCATAGTTTTTTCAGCAATTTATATATGACTGGCAGAACTTTGGATATGAAAGCCTCTTGGAAGCCCAGAAACATTAGATTCAATCATGAGATTTTATAACTGCTGCATCTGGATCTGTTTCGCTTGCTGCCGAATGCTGAGACACTGGGGATTCCCACTTGCATCTTGCTGTGCTAACATGGTGTCTAAAAATATCTTACATAAAGAGCTACGCTGTGTTTGGGTACTTCCCCATACACTTTGTGTTAACCTGATTCCACATATGGTCTTCACGAAGAGCACAAATACTGCCAGATGTATAGTCATGAATGCTGCATTTGCAGGGTGGATGCGAAGAGCTGAATTAGCACTGCTCAGTGAGGGAGCTGGTCTACTTGCTTCCATGTGCTCCTGCTTGCTGTCAGTGGGGAGTCATCTGCAGCAGCCTAACCTCCCTGGGTGGAATATCCTGATTTAGTCTTGACTCTTCCATGTGATAGCAGGGGTTTGACACTGTCTGAGAACGCCCTTAATTATATTACTCTTCCACAGCTCACTACTGGAATAATGAAAATATTTTTTCATTTCAGTGATTGAAGTCTGTGACATCTAACCAGTGACTCAGACAATAAAACTGCCGGTCCTTTTATCTTCCCATTATTCCTTAAGCAATCTGATTCTGTATTTTTCATTTCGTATGTACATTGGCTGAAAACCTTAACAATATTACAACTGTAAGTTTTATCCATTTTGTGAGGTAGATTGCTCCAGTGCCTTTCCAAATAATAGATATTTCTTCTTCAGATTCTTTGCTTGAAGACTTTAAGTCTTCATATATCTGCAATTACCATCTGTTAATCCCAGGGTATAATCAATCTAACACCTCCATTGTATTAGAAATGATTTTTATGCTTCTTCTAATTTAATCTCATCTGCAAAATTTGAACTGTAGCTTCCAACTCCATGTCATTTGTATGTATGACAGTACAGTGGAAAGATTGAGTTCAAAAGTTCAGGCAGGTTAACTTCTTTCTAAGTTCTTGCTGGGTTACACGTTACTTATGCTTTCTGCTTAGCTATTCTCTTAAAAACCCACTTTGAAATTCTGTCCTACTTTTTTTTTTTCCCCTCTAAGAATGATTTTTAGCAACAGTTTGTGGTCTTTTGTGATTTTGTCTTTTTGTTTTTTGTTTTGTTTTTGTTTTTTTTTTGTTTGTTTGTTTGTTTCAGTATTTCTCCCCAGAAGAATAACACAGTGGTTCAGTTCTCAGAAATGTAATCTCTGCTGTGATGCACTGTGTTACTATTTCTTCCCAGGGATGGTGTCTGGTTGCTTTCAAATCAATATTCAGCATGGTTTGACTTCCCGCTCAAGAGAGGGCTGAGCCATTCAGGATTGGGGGAAAGTATCAGAGGTGGGTCTGGAGTGAGCTGGAGCCATCTCAGCCATAGACATAATTCCTGTGGAGCACAAATAATACTGATTTAATTACTGAACTGGTAGAAATTGCTCTATTTTAAAGAACAGTCTGAATATTCTTGTGATTGCAGCTTCTGAAATACAGAGCAGCATTAGAATTAGAATTGTCATACATGTATTTCACAGCCTCCTGGTAATAGAAGAAATTCTGATACAAGGATCAGCAAAAACCTTGGGAGTCTTTAAGTGAACTTCAATCATTTTGGGATTGGGTCCTGAAAAAAGTGGATAGAAGTAACCAAGGTGTCAGCTCAGTATTTTGGGGGCAAAGAGCCAGGATGGAAGAAAGCAAGACAAAATTCACTAGCTGCTTTTCCTCCAGTGCTGTATGGATAGGTATATTCATAGAATGTGATTTAAAATATTGCTGTAGCATTTGAAACACTCGGTATCCTTATATTCTGTCATCAAGATATTAATCTCCAATTCAGTAAGCCTAAAAATGTTCACTTGCAGATTTTGATAATTAGATTTTTTGAAGAATTTAACATAATTAAATAGCATCTATTGCCTATCTTTTATTTTAGTTTTCTCATCTGAATTAATCTTTCTTTAGCCAGCTCGCTGCTTCCTTTGGAGTCTACACATTCTTGGGAGGAACCATCTAACCATCTGCTGACACATTTGTTTTAATACAGGGAAATACATGGAACATCCCTGAATCCCTTTCATCTGCAGGTACTGCAGCAGTCTCATACCAGGTGCTTCACTGGAGGCCTCTGGGCACCTACACAGTGCTTACTGCTTTTTCCCAAGTTTGTAAGGAAAGGTTAAAGTCAGATTAAAGTTTGGCTAAGATCATACAGCTTCAGCCAGAAAAGCAATGATATTCGTGTTCCATTTCCTGGGAGCAGCTGGGAATGCCTGTTAGAACAGAAAATACTGTCTGTGCAAAAGCCATCTCCCGCATGGGGTTGGCTGGGAGCTGTTGCTGCCATCAAATGCTCTCCAAGAGGGGAGGATGGGAAGGAGGGAGGCACACTGCCTGTTTGTGGTTTCCCAGCCAGGTGTAAGTGCTGCCTTGTTTGAGGGAGAGGTCTTGGGAAAAGGAAAGATGGGAAGGACTCTCCTAAGCTGCTGAGGAATTGAGACTACATTTGACAGCATGTGAATCAAAGGCTATGTCACTCCACATTCCCACTGGTTTTGCTGAAGTCACTGGAACCTCTTAAGGACCCAGCTGGCTGCTCAGGCACAACTAATTGCCTGAACAGGATTGAACCCAGATGGTTATATTTGAAATTGTCTTTAAAATGATTCACACATTTTCTGAATGTCCATCATGTTAGAAGAAATCTACTATCTTTATCAAATCTATTATTTCGTGTGATCCTGGGTTCAGAAGAGAGCTTGTTAAACTTTTATTTGTGCTGCTCGTACCATCAAGGTTACTTATCATTGTTGCACAAGAAAAGGAAACATATCAAATGAAAAAATCAGTTTTATCTTTGGCAAATGCCTGTATTTTGTCTTTGTGTGATATGTTGTCATTCATCATCTAACCTTGGGGAAATCACGGGCACTCTAACGATGTAAGAGGCCAATGAAAAAAGAAAATGATTTCAGTAAAATTGTAGCTAGGGATATGTAAAAGAGAAAAGCCCCCGGGTAATAAAAATTACCCAGGCATAATGACTGTGACTGCATGGAGAAGACATGCTGTGTACAGCGTGCTGTACCAACTCACATACAGGACGTCCCTATCACCAGGCTCAGATTTACATTGGTGAAGGGAGAAGAAAAAGAAAGTCGGGGTCAAGCCCAAAGGAAAGGGCTAAAAAGCCAAATACCCAGTAACTGCTCCTGTGTCTTTACCTATCTCTTCTGCCTCTTTGTTAGAGCTGTCTCTTTTGATCTTGCCTTTCTCATTATTGCCTCTGCTACAGAATTGGGCTCAGTTCCAAGGTCGAGGTCTGCTCCTGCTGAACGTCTCCCATATCCTTCCTCTGTTAGTCAGGCTGCATCATTAGAGTCTGGAAGGTTTGCGCAGTGCCTTTGGCAATGGTATTCCTCATTCTTTCTTCAGTGCACTTTTGTGACTGCTTCTCTTCAGTTAACATTTGGATAATATTTTCTACTGTCGTCCCCTTTAGTCTTGGTAGGCACAGCTTTAGGAGGCTTCTTAATGTACAGATCCTTGGTCTTCACATTACTTTTTTGAAGACCTAGCGCTGATCATGCCTTAGTAATGACCCATGGTCCTAAATACTCTCAAAAAAAGCAACCTTTTGCAAGAAACTGCTTTCCTCAGCAAGTTCTGTTTTGACAGATTGCTGTCTCAGCAAGCAGTGCTACTTGTGGTAGAGATTTAAAGTGTACTGGGTGTTTTTATTTTATATTTTACATTTTTGTTTATTGCACTTTTTAAGCTTGCTGACTCTCATACTGGTGGGAAGAAGGAATCTATAAATAAATCTGAGATTAGGATTAGGTTATTAGGTTAGTTTGGTGGGGCCGTGTCTTTCCTTGCAGCAAGAAGTTATCACACCATGAGCACTCCACTGCCTTGGGTGATTTAATTGCCTGTTCTGCTTGTCTGACCAGCTCCTAACAAGCAAGAGTGACATGAATAAAACAAGTAACTGTTGATCAGAAGTTATTACACATAAAGGGTTTTTTTTCCGCCAGCTAGCCTGGCTGATGTCACTGAGGTCTCTGAACTTTGGCTCTGAAGTTAAGAAAGTCTTCCACAAGCACTCAGGCTGAGCTCTCACAGCACATTAAGTTCTCTGCAGATAAAGAAGTCCAGATATAATATAATCCATCCTTTTCTTCTACTGCACTTCACCCAGTGACTCTTTACTAATAGGAGTCTCCTTCTTTTCCATGTGACATTTTCCATTTGCAGTGACATAAAGGATGCACAGTGAGGGCTGGACCCCTCCCCACAGCCATTGTATTTGATGGCTCACTGCCTCCCTGTTGTCCACCACTGCAGATTGAAGCTCCCTGTCTCCATCTCTGCAGACTGTCACAGCTCCTATTGTGAGCTACTGTGAGTTTTCTCTATGAATCAAAGTGCTGCTGAATCAAGTCCTTTGTATCTCCTTGTTCTGGTTTTAAGATAGTTTTGCTAATCCTGTTGGCGCAAACATTGAAGCCAAGAAGCTGGGCAAGTGAATCCACGATGATCTGGGTGCTGCTGTAGCTGACTTCCTGTAGTACGAAGCTAGGTGGTTTCAAATCAGCTGGGGTGTCAAAATGCTGCAGCGCAGTCATTTCTGTGCCTGAAGCAGACATGCCCAGAGAGCCTGAATTAGTAACAACTTGGCTGATTTTATTCCAGCTGCACCAGCGGTTTGTTTATGTGGAGAGTCAAACAGCAAACACCCACAGAGCTGTTAACTCTGCAAATCTTCACTAAGTATTTTCTGAACTACTGCTGACAAATTTCTGAGGAGGCCTTAATCTCTGCGCAATCTATTGGGTGTTGTCAAAGCAGCATTAGTCAGCTGTCATCAGGCAGGCGTTGCGGGTGTGACTCAGGGGTTTGCATTCCTGTACTCACTGCAGAAAAGCCACGTTGGGAAAACCTCCCACACAGCCTGAGCCCCTGCTGAGGTGGGGACCCTGCGTGGGACGTGAAGCTGAGGTCTGTGCCTGGAGAGGTTTCTCCTCCACAGTTTACACCTGGAAACAAGTGAGAATCACCTCTCTTCTCATTCTTGGGACAGCAGCAAATGCTATTGCTTTTCTGCCACTGCTCAGTAGAACGCGAAGGGTGATGCTGTGAAGAGAAATGGCCGCTGCACAGTTAAGGCGTGCAATTAGTAGTAAGTAAAACAATGAATAAAGTCAGGTCCTAAATTAGAGCTGCTGTGTTTAATACTGGAGCTGTTCCAGTTATCAGGTGCCTGGTACATCTTGCTATTCAGGGTAAGGCCGCGATCCCTTCCTTGGAAGGGGAGAGGGCAGGGAGGAGCGCAGGCTGCGCACCACAGCCTGCCCATGTGCGGGGACAGCGCCTGCACTTTGCTGCTCCTTGGCATCACTTCTCTTCTCAAACTCAGTGAGAACCCATGTTATTTTCTGAAGCCAAATTCTTTATCTCTGACCCTCCTCTGATGCCAGTCAGGACTAGAAGATTTCTTGCTGTCAGTGGTAACGGTAGTAAAAAAAATTACCACATCTTTTGAAAAAGAAAAGAAAAGAAAACAAAAAATCACCTCTCCTGCCAACATAAAAAGCAAGGACACCAGGCAACAGTTCAAACAGAGCCCCTGCATACAAACAAACAAAGATGCCTGTCAGGGCTAAGGGGAAAAAAAAAGGGCACAGCTGTAGCACCACATTAATTAAATTGTATGAGCCTTTTTATTTTCAAGGATGCAGACAGATGCCACCTGAAACACGGGATGCTTGGAAGTGACACACACACAATTAAGCCACACACGTTCTTTGAGCTCCCTTTCTGAATCTCCAGAGCACAGATTGAATTAACACTACAAATGCCAAGTGAAAGTGTTCTCACAACAGCTTAAACTTGTACAGGGATACAAGGGATAGATGGGTGAAATTTAGTTTTTGAATGAGCAAATTAGTATCTCACCAAAATTACTTCTATGTTTGAGGCTGTGAAGTTAAAGCCAGGCAATTAAACTTGAAGTTGCAGGCTAGGCAGTAAAGGAAGGTGATTGTGGTTATTATTTTTGATGTCGAATTTTTTTGAGCCTAATTCTCATGCAGCTATTTGTAAATATCCATGCCCAGAATAAGCTGTGCAAGGCGGCTGCCAGCGAGAGCAGCAGCTGTGCCCAGAACCCAGCAGGTACGCCTTCTGGGAAGGGAGGCTGTGTCTCTGAAATAAACACAGTCTTGTGCTCTTATCAAACTGGTGCTCTTTGAAAAATGTCTCTAAATATGACCTGTTTTTTAAATAAATGCTAGTTAGTTGATTCATTAACAGGCAAGGAGGCATAGTGCAGATAGGATGTGCTTTGTACATCTGGCACAGTTTCCAGTGCCTGAGAGAAAGGCTGTATTTTGTCTTTGGGGATAGAGCAGTTGTGTAGAATAGCCATTTTTACAGTTCAAAAGATAATTGAATTCCCTGATCCACAAGCTCTCATTTTTATCTTCTCTGTCTTCTAGCATATTCTCGCCCAATCTTCATTCCCCCCCAGCTGCCATGTTAAAGTGTTCTCATGGGAATGCAGTTGGGGTACTGGGGAGCAAAATTGGGCTCACCAAACTGAAACATTGCTGTAGTCATAGGGCATAAAATATGATTAGATAATCTGATAGGCCAGTCGCTTTGTACTTCGTTCTTAAGTTGAATCCAAGAGCCAAGTGGGTTAAATACTCAGTCTGATGCAGAGGTCATGAGATGAGAGTTTGCATGGACAGGGAGTCGTAGATCTCTACGTCAGCGGTTGGCACTGAGGATGAACTCTTGTGTTTCAGTCAGGAAGCTGCAGGAAGCAGTCTGTGTGCTGTGGCAGATGTGGCCCCACGACAGCACTGCAGTCCTGCTGTCACAGCCCCGCACAATGGGATGATGTGAGTTGGGCAGAGCTGAAGGATGAATGCGCTGCTCCACTCATCAGAGGGCAGCATCAGCAGAAGCAGGTCTTTCGTTCCTGGCAAGGAGGGTAGGGCTGATTAAAGTAGAAAAAGAAAGTGTTATCCATGCAAAGTCTGAAAGAATGTATTCACTCATTTCAGATTAGCTGCCGCTCTTAGTAGTCAGGTCTAATCTGTCTGTGCAAGAGAGCAATTTCTTCATCATCAACAAAATGTACATCATGATAAGTCAGTGGCTTAAAATTTTAATGCAGTACCTCAGAGTGGAAAACAGTTTCCATATAAACAGTAGATAATTAAAGAGAGGATTTTTCTTACAAAAAAAGCGGGAAATCTGACTTAAGTGTGAAGATATGAATCATAATCTGCAAAAACCTGGAGGCATTAATCTCTTGAGAAAATATTTACATAAGCATATTATAAGTTTGTTTCAGGATTTGTTACACATTGGGTGGGGAGTATATTATGCAGACAGTAATGAAAGAAAAATTAAGATTTGTAAACGTGTTCTGTATTATAACTGTGCAATGTATTGCTAGAGTTCAGGTAAATTTGTGGTATCAAAGGGAACTTGTGTGGGAAATGATACCTTCCCCTTGTACAAATGGACAGACATTCATAAATGCTGGCTGACAGTTCTCTGTCACAGCGTGTGGTGACGTCCTCTGCTTCTTCCCACACTTCACTCAGGAGGCAGTGCAAAGCCCCTCTGCCTGCTGACGGTGCCACTTCAGGTTTGCCCCTCAAAGCACGGCCAACTTGCCACTGCTCTGCAGAGAAGGCTGAAAATGAGAAGTGCTAAGAGAATAAATTGTGGGTAATGTGAAGTCATTTTTTATTTAGATGTGTCTACAATAACATTTGTAACACTGTGAGGGTAACAGCTGCAGTAATACTGCATTCATGTCTGACAACCAGTTTTGTAAAATACTTACTTCAAATAAACAAAGATGTCTGCACTAATTGGTAACAAGAAAAAAAAAGAAAGCAGAGGATAGTGGCTTGTGCCTCACACCTGGCCCTTAGCTATTACTGACCCGTGCTGACATCACATAGCACAGTTTCAGTGTAGGCAGCATAAGAGAGCACAGCTTAGAAAAACAAAGACAGAGGCTCAGGACATACGGTGCTGTGCAAAGGGCACAAAGAGAAATGTAAACAATGTCTTCATGGCTATGGGTCAGCAAAGCCAATATATGAACAGACTGAAAATCATCCAGAAGTCTTCTTTCACTGAAGCAAAACAATATGTTGCAATACCCCAAAACTGATTCTTTCAAGCCGCCAGAGACACTAGAGAAACATTACTGAGATGATCAAGTTGGCCACTGATCCCTAGGAAAACAAAACAAAACAAAATGGCCTCATCAAACCCCCACTTAAAAGAAGTCTTCTGCACAGTTTTGCTAGTGCTGTTGTCATACGTGCTTTATGAGGGAAGATTGTGGCAGTAACTTACAGACACAGAGAGCAGACTGACTTAAATGGAATAATTTAAGGAACAGCAAAAAAAAAAAAAAAAGTTATCTCCAAATAAAATCATAATAATTTATAAAAATCAGTCAAGGTACTGCAAAGTTACCTTGGAGTGGTCAGACCTCAGTGGGCACATTTTGATTATACTGGATTTACTTACAATGAAGTGAAAGTCAACAGGGAGAGTAATGAGGCACTGTAATGCTTTACCTTTCTTGTCTTTTATAATAATTTAGTTCAAGCAGGCTTTGGGAAAATCACACTTTTATTTCAAGATCCAAAAAATCAATATAGCAGTATACATTTAGTGCTTGAGGGAAAATTTACTCAAAATTGTTTCATAATGAAAATGCCGAAGGCAGATGCTTTTGTTCAATCTGTTACTTTGAAGGGACCTTGTAATCTTAATTCCAAGTTAAAGACTTATGGCCGTTGTATCAAACAAAGGCAGAGCAAGTACCTCTTCAAGTGAGGAAATGTTAGGGATGTGTGTATAGTAATTCAATTAAAAACAAAATAAAATAAACCAAACAGTATTAGCACACTTTAGCATAGGAAATCATAAATACTTTGGACTAACTGCTGGCTGTACAATACATAAAATACTTTCACTAATTTATCTACAAGCTTTATCTGCTCTTCTTTGCTTAACTAGTGCCTTTCCATCTGGCCATACAAGGTCATGGAGCATCTCAGCCAGCAATGCTCTAGCTTCCAAAAATTTGGGGGAATAATCAGTGGAAAACAGATCAAGCTGATCTATGGAAAAAAACTGTGCACAGATAAATCAACATTTCCTTTTAATTATTGTAATGGCATGTATAAAACTGAATTTCTTCAGATATTTAGGAGGTAGCAGAAACTTGTGCTGAAATAATATATTCAAGTAAGGATCTTAGACCTTGTTCCCCAGTTCATGTCATGACAGTGGTGGGTCAGAATCGTAGTAAGCTACGATATGATGTTCTCATTGCTGCCCTGTGCCTCCCATGGCAGCCCCAGATGATCAGGTCTCTCACCAACTACTTTTTCCCAAAGCAGGAGAGAAGCTCAAGCACTATGCAGCAGTCAGAGTGTATTTACCTCTTCCTTTGACACTTGGCCAGAGCTGGAGGGCAGAAAGGAGAGGACATGCTCATGTAGCACATGCTGTCATTACAGGTACGGTGTCCTTTCATTTTTCCCAGTTTGTATCTGGACTGCATCTGCCCTTGCTAAAGTTGAATTTTCATCTACTGTACCATAAAACCATGGGAAAATTTATAACAATGGTTATATAAATTTCACATTATGAAAATAAATTTATAAACCTAACATCATTTCTTTTCATATAGTGCAGTAGAAGCTATGAGTACGCTCAGTGATGCTGCTGAGACACTAAGGTGAGCTCTAAGATCCTGCCTGAACAGCAGAACAAAAATCCTCAGTTAACAGGGATGAACAGCAATGCACAGAAAAGTGAAAAATCCTAGTACCAATATATCAGTGCTTTTTTTTGTCTAAGTGTGAAGTGACCAGTTGTTACAGGAATATTTCCGTTAATATTTCAAAAGACTTTTTTGCCAAGTGTAAAAAAATATGAGACATCTTAAATCATTACAAGAGTAAAAAGAACTTAGAATCATAGAATGGTTTGGGTTGGAAGGGATTCCAAGGATCATCAAGTTCCAACCCCTCCTGCCACAGGCAGGGCCACCAACCTCCAGATCTGGTCTAGTATCACGCAGTGTAGTTAGTTTTGGCTGTCTGGCAAAGCCTGGGGAGAGGTAAGGTCCTGCGAGATGAAAGAGCTACCAGAGAGTCATTGTTTTAAAACACTTTGAACAAAGTCAGAAATCTACTAGGCTGGGCTGGGCTGGCCAGGCAGAAGAGCTGCATTTGTTGACTCACAGCAGTGTGCTCAGAACAGGCAGTACCTCGTCACTGCTGACATTTACTGATGTTGCTGTACTGTTGTTGTTAGGCAAACGCGCTGGGACACAAGGGACCCTCATGGTTCCTCCTTTCCTGGGAGACCCAAATGTGCTCCTGAGCAGAGGGTGCAGTGGGCAGAAGAGAAGTGCAGCTCTGCAAACTGGAGCTGGAAGGAGATACACAACTGAGTCCCAGTGGCGAGGGAAAGGGAATCTTCCTAGGGATCCTCAGGGACTGTCTGCAGCTTGATTCAGAGAGACCCTGCCTGGACTCAGAGCAAGACTGCAGAATGGCTGTTCCTCCTCCATTAGCTCTTCAAGGACACAACAGACTGGGGCATACTTATGTTCAAATCTTTGTTTTGTCTCCTTCTGCAGATTATAATTTTCCCTATTTAAGAAGTACGTCATTATTCTCATGTACACCCAAACTGCTGTGGCAATTTTGAAGACACCAAAAATGCAAAATCAGGCCTTCAGTGTGAGAGAGAACATTCTTTACCATGCAGGCGAACCAGTAGTGGGAGGTACGTAACAGTAAAGGTCATTTTAATCTTATTATAGAGGAAAATGCTCTAAACAAGTCACTGAGATATTAAGGCCTACCATCGCATTATCTCAGTTACAGAGTGAAAAGCAGCAGAAAGAAAAAAATCAGAATTATCTGTTTGCTATAAGGCTGGTCTTGCACCCAGTCTGTTCTCAGTATAATTTCTATGGTTGGCTTTTCAACTGGCTGCCTGTACAACTACCTTGCAAATGAGTTTAATTTGTGCATATAGTGGGAGTTTCATTCTGTTGTGTCATGAGACAGAAAAACAGCATGTTTTAGGTAACAAACAGTATAAAGTAATTTTTCTTTTTCCCTAAGGAATGAAGAAATAGTCTTATTTTCCCTGAGATTTAATACGGTACAGGTAACTCTTTTAACTCTTGCAGTTGTTTTGGGAAAGAGAGTAAAGTAACTAAGGGTAAGAGATGAGGGAAATAAGATAAACTGGAGTAAGAGACCTAGAAAACCTGTTTTAGAAAGTAGATACAAGAAGGCAGGAAACCTTTTCTCTAAGGAGGACAAGAGGTACCAGAAGCCATTCATTACATGTTTTGGAAGTATAGGGAAACTGCTAGGTTGGGGCTTGAACTTATGATGAAGGACCTGGTGAAGGGCTGTGGCTGGGCATGGGCAAATTGCATGCACCTGTGCTCCCTGCTTGACCAGAAGCGGTGGACCCAAGGTGGAGCCACCCTGGGCTCCAATAAAGGCCAGCCACTGGAGAGAGCACATCTCTCAGACCCAAACTGCTTCCTGAGAAAAAGGGCTGTACTGCCAGGAATCCCCTTCACCAGCTGGGTGAGTTCTATCCTTTTTGTATATGACTGTTGGTCTGCCTGCAAGTAGTTTGCCTGGTATCACCAAGAACGTGTCAGAAGCAATTTTGGTTCTTTGTGAGAACAGGAAAACTGTCGTGAGGGCTTCCTTTTTTTCCCCCTCCTATATTTCTGTCAGAAGAAAAGGAGGCAGAGAGCTTCCTTGTCTCCTCTCTGCCTAAGTTTACACAGAAAGGATCCCTTCTAGGGACTCACAACAATGCAATATTTTACTTTAGTTCATGTTAAAGATCTTCTTCAGTGTTTACATCAACAGAAGGAAGTTCCTTGCAACTGAACAGCCTATCAATAATAATGTCTAAAATTGGCCTGGCTCTGTTTATCTGAACCAAGAATAAATATTTGTTTCTTGTCAAATGGGAAGTCCATGGAAGGAACTTCATTGTATATTTTGTAGTATGGGTCTGTGACCCTTGGGCAAAAAACCATAAAGCACTGGAGGATGACTACTTGACTTTTCCAATTTTCTTATTATACACACTCCTCTCCAGACTTTCTGCAATCAATCTTTCCCTTTGATTGCTCTGCAGCTTTCAGACTCCACTTCAAAGCCAGCTATGCAGGAATAGCTGTGTTTTTCTCCTCCAACCTAGTGGTCAATTTCGCCAACTGAAGAAGGCTTTTAATTATGTACATTTCTTAATAAGAGTGTACGAATCTGTTAAATATGAACTTCAGGCTCTGTAAAATATTTTGTGAACCTCTGTACAAGTCTGCAACCTACCTATTTCTCGACTTCTGAAACGTTAAAAATTGCTGGTCAGTAATCGGGTGAAGAGCTGTGACATCCTTGAACCCACTGCTGCAATATTCAGCTTTCCATTTGTTTCTTGTGAATGGAAAAACACAACTATATACATACCAAACGTGTAACATTGAATGTTCACGCGTCCGAATAGTTGAGAAGTTTAACTGATTAACTGCGTACTCGGGTTGTGCGTCAGCAGGAGCGGAGTTCGGAGCACCGAACTGAGTTGGCTGAGCGCGGCGCGCCGCATAGGAGCGGCTGTAAATCCCTTGGTTTTAAACACGCCCCTCGTGCCGATGGTCTGGGCGCCCCGCGGCCACGTCGAGCACTGAGGGAAGCCAGGCGGGGCACGAGCGGCGCCCGGCTACCGGAGACCGCGTGCCGCCTGCTTTTAAAAAAGATCACGTCCTGTTTGTTTTTGTAGTTTCCGCCGCTTCGCATCGCCTCGCGCCGCTCAGCTCCCGCCTTCTCGCCCCTCGGAGGAGCCGCCCCGCCCCGCGCCTCCTCGGCGGCCCGCCCGGCTCCGCCGTCACGTGACAGCCGAAGTCCGGCGAGGCAACATGGCTGCGGCGGCGGGGTAAGCGTCGCTGCTCGGCCGCGGGCGCCGCCCGGCACCGTGAGGGGCGGCGCGGAACAGCTGCGCCGTGCCCGGGCTGGATGGGCCCGCGGGATTCGGGGTTCTTCGCCGGGCGGCTCAGGCGGGGCCGGCTCCCGCGCCGAGCTGTGGGAGGCCGGGCCCCGCGCGCTGAAGGCGAGCCGCTCCCTGGCGCAACCGCGGCGGGAGTGCTGTGCAGGGCTGCGCGGAGCGGGCGGGCGCCTGGCTGAGGCGGGCGGCGGAGCTGCCGCGGGAAGGCGGCGCTGCGGGTTGCCCAGCGGGGGGCTGCTCTTCGTGCGGGTGAACTCGGCTGGCTTGTCAGCGTTTTGAGACCGTTCCATTAGAGACATCCCAGAACGGGGGGGGACTTCTCGTGGTCTCCAGAGGTCCCCGGGGACTGAACTCTTAATTTTGCTGCCCGTTTGTTGCGGGAGCGGCATAAAAACTTGCTGGAGCTCAGGCTGCTGTTCATGGTTGTGTCTTTTGCTCGAGGCAAACAAATAAGGCCCAGTTAAATAAATGTCAACTGCTGGAAAAGTAGTGGTTTCTTACCTGCACTGAGAACTGGATCCTGTCTTTGTGATCTCAGTAGAACAAATGTGGCAGGCCCTGGGTTTTCTTTTGAACAGGGAGAGAGGATGGAATTCCTGGTTATCAGAGTGTTGTGGTTGTCACATCAAAGCAGAACCAAACGTCGAATGGATCATACAATAACGAAACAGAATTCCTCTGAAAATAATGATAATAAAACCCTTCTGGAATAAGCTAAAGCCAACAGTTCCAAGCAAAAAAAGAAGTGTCCTTTAAAGAAGCAGATGTACTTTAATGTTTTCAGCTGCTTATTACTTCCAGTATAATAAAATAAAGGAGGTCTTAGATGGTCTTTTGACTAAGTGATCATAAAATGGTGTGTGGCAGGCAGCAGGGCAGCTGCTGTGTGAGGCTTTTACTGGACTGAGGAATGGTTCTGGGGCAGGCTGGTAAAAAATGAGGGAGCTGAGCTTGAGGCGCAAGGAGCCCTGACTGTTGTGTAGTTACAGAAGCTTGCGCAGGTTCAAAGATGCATGTTCCCCAAAGCAGTGCTTACATTAAATACACTGCATTCCTAATTGTCCAGCATGTGGCTCTGCATCACAGCTGGGAGATGAATTTGTGGCAGTAGGCCCCAGGGCGCCTGTGTCAGTAGAAGAATCGGCCCTTGGGGGAGCAGCCAGGAATTGTGCTAGTTATAGTGGTGTTTGTGTCTTGTGTGATGCAAGTGAGTGACTGGTCAGAGATCACAAACCAGAACAGAATGCTTGTATCCTCGTAGGGAAGGAACTTTTACATTGTATAGTTAGGTGGCAAATTTGCAGTTTTATGTTGATGTAATTGTACCTGTATTTGATACATGTGTGAGGCAGTTATATATTGGTACACCCAGCTTACTGTGCGTGGTCAGTCCAGAGCATTAACTGATGTATGAACAGAGAACCCAGGGAGCTGACTGTGATTTGCAAGGAAGCCCAGCCCTACCACTTCCTGCAGATGTGGCCATAGGGTCTGGCACATGAAGCTGTTCTCAATTTTAACATAGAGACCAAGACTATGCCTGGAAAAAATGTGCAAATCTTAACCAACTGAATAGAATCAAATGATTAAGATTGTGGCATGAAATTCAAGCAGGGAGAGTAGCATCTGTTATATGTAGGAGGAAGAAGAG
The DNA here is from genome assembly GCF_019232065.1 of Centrocercus urophasianus. NCBI lineage: Eukaryota > Metazoa > Chordata > Aves > Galliformes > Phasianidae > Centrocercus > Centrocercus urophasianus. The sequence continues at coordinate 8,090,789 of NW_024884755.1, read as the reverse complement.
TTTTACAATGGGATTAACTAAAAATTGCAGATAAGTCATTTTAAATTATGATGCCTTTCAACTTGAGTGTTAAGATACAATAAAAGGCACTCCTGAAGTGGTTCATGGAGATTACCAGTGAGAAGTCTTGCCTGAGTTGTTATTTCTCCTTCGGTCTCCTTTTGCTTTTCAAAAGTTTTAAGTGCAGTAAAAGAATTACCAGTAAAGGTTGTGCTAAAACCTCTATGTTTTTGGTTTTATTTTCTTATTAGCATACCAAGATTTGAGAGTGAGCTGTGGCATAAGGGTATCTGATTGTTCTCTCTTTCCTTTTATATGTGCAATAATGTGAGCATGAAGATAGTCAAGGGATGATCTTGGTTTTCAGCTTCTTCAGTAATGCCAAGTTACTGAGCCACTGCTTTGCACCTGACAAGTCTTGCTCTTAACTTATTGAAGGTTTGGTATCTGATTTAAAACTTTCAGTACCGTTTGCTAGAGTTGTTTGAACTTGCTATGTTTTGCTAGAGGCTGGGATACTCCAACACAAAAGCTTATGCTGTGCTTCCACACTATGATAGTGTTCTGCAACAGGTACTCTGTAGCCCTTGGAATTATTGCTGCTGTACTGCTGGGTTATCAAGGGTGTGTGGGAAGTAATACAGATAAATGCTTCGGTTTTGTGCACCATCAGCTGCAGTCCTGGGCAGATCATATGAAAACTGGATTAGTAGGAGCAATCTTTCACCTTCTAAAATGACTTGCACTGTTAAGTCAAGTAGTTATAAACAAGTAAAATATTTTATTAGCTCTTTTATGCTGTGTGTGCAGTGCAAAATTACAGGGTTTACTTTTCTGATGCTGATAATGCCTTTCAGGAGGTTATTTTATGCAGCTATAAATGAAAGGTTACTTTCCAGATTGCCTGTGAAAACTATGTCATAATTAAGGTGTGGAGCTCTGCTTCTCCAAGGTTGAGCCCATTGGTGGTTTGCTCCTGTCATTTTAGCACAGTAACAGTTTAATTGTAGCTTTCTGTCATCTCAGCTGGAAGTATATCTGATTTGAAAAGAAGAGAAAGACTCATCAGCCATTCAGAAAAATAGCTTCAATAAGCTGAAAGAAGCTGAGGCAGAGGGCACTTCCATCCTAGGTCTTATTGGTAAACTAGCATTTCTCTGTCTTATGGAAGCTTTGAAGTATAACTTTGGTGTGTTAAAAACTAAGGGAAATAAGAGGAGGAGTACCCTTAGATTCTTTTTTCCTTATCCAAAAACTTCACACCAAGTCCTCAGTGTTTCTGTAGTTACACTCCAGAAAACGTGAGCGCGGACCTACGGCAAATGGGACTGAATCAGCAGTATCTTTCTGTAATATTTTAAGCATTAGAATTTATTAATAACCTTCTTATTTTAACATAAAAGCTCATTACCTCTCTTCCCCGAAGGTAGCTTCTGTTGAGTACAGTCCTGTAGAAATGTCTTCAGCTCTTTGCAGTGCTTGTGCTGCCTGAGTGCGGTGGGAGGTGGCTGCTGTGCAGTGGCTGTGCATCAGCTCAGCCTCTTGCTGAAGGTGCTTCTGTGTGTGCAAGAGTGATGTACATACAGCAGAAACTCACAGACAGTATCCCAGCATGGAGAACTCACTCTCTGCCTGCTGGCTCCCATCTTTTCTCTGCAATCTGCTTTTGCTACTGCAGCACTTCCCAGGAGGCCACAGTGAAGTTTTGCAGGGCAATGTGGCCTTTCACTTCTGTTTTCGGTAATGCAGGACTTGCTTTCTTTCCTTCTCTTTTACCCTTACTCAGCTGGACTGCAGTGTCATCACTTTAGCGTCTGCTTTTTGTGTTACTGTGTAATGTGCTGCTCTGTGGCCATAGCTCCAAGGTACCAGTGTGAGCAATGTCTGCTTGCAGCTAGGAGCACTGGTTGTATACAGCATCTCTTTCCTTTGAGCACCTAGAATCTTGTTTGTTTAGAGGAGAAGAGGAAGTTGAATTAAAGCAACAAGTGCTGTGCGTCCAAATTATGCTGACTACTCTGCCTTCCATTAACTTTTAATTAAAAAAAATAAATATATATGTCTTTTCTAGACCTTCTTTTTGGCTGGGGAATGAGACCTTGAAGGTGCCTGTAGCACTCTTTGCACTGAATAGAAGACGACTGTGTGATCGCCTGCGACAGAATAAGGATGTCCAGAAGAATTCAGTTGTTCTGCTTCAGGGTGGAGAGGAAACCCAGAGATACTGCACTGATACTGGTATTGTGTTTCGCCAGGTGAGAGCTGAATCAAAGCTTCAAATCAAGAAACCGCCTCTTGAACTGCATGAATTTTTAAACTGTGCTTCGTTATTTTTCCCTATCTCAGATGTTTGCATTGCTTTGGCTCACTGAAACAGGCTTCTTTGTAACATTGCCTCTTCATCTTAGGAACTCTCTCAAGGCTTTGCTTTATGGGCTCCTTATGTGACATAGAGGGGCTTAAGCCTGTTCCAGACCCAATTGTCTAATGTTTAGCATGATATTAAAGGCAGTAACTGAATATATCTTTCTTTTTTTGTCTTGTCTGTCACAAAACAACAACAACAACAAAGAGCTGCCTTCTTTCTGCAATGAAATGTGTTGCAATGGTCTAAGCCGAATTAATTCATAGAATAGTGTATTCAGCACATGTTCACTATTTTGCAGGTAGTTTTTTCCACGTACCAGGGTATATCTCAGAATTTACATGTCTTCTCTAATTCGGCTCTTTTCTGAATACCAATGTGTTCTCCTGTTGCAGAGAGGACTTAATGTGTTAATGTCATGCTGAGCACAATCTTTGGAAAAGTTGCCCTTCCAGTGCTTTGGTGATACATACCACTGGAAAGCTTTCTGCTTTGCATGGCTGCAGCAGTACTGATTCTTTTTGTTTTACTAATTTTAGCAGTTCTATGTTTTAAAGAAATAAAACCACCAAGTTGTAACATAGGTAGCATCTTAATGCACTATTAGTCTGCTTTTAGAGGAGTTGCAGTGCAGTTGAGTGTATGCCTGTCCTCATCCAGACTCATCTCTGTGTTGTTTGGCATCTTGTTGTTTGATTGTTTTTAAAATAACCCTTGGCTAAGGGCTGTTCCTATTGAAGCTCCATTCCCTTGGAGAGATCGTGTCTTTGCTTCAGGACTCCGTCATTACAGCCCAATGAGTCCACACTCTGATTTTGCCTGGTGACATGATTATTTCTTCCCAATACTTAATTCTTTAGTTTTAGACTGGAAGACTGTGTTTTATTCGTGCCAAGTTAACTGTTGTGTATTTCTTATGGTAGCTTATTAATCTCTGACTGTTTCCAGAGAAAGATTTATTAAAACTTAAAACTAATTGGTCTGAAAAGATTTAAACCTAAACCACTTCCTTCTGCTTCGGAAGTAAAATAGATCTCCCTAAATGGGTATGCACTGTGGTGTATTTTTTGTTTGTAGAAGCAAGTACTTTGTTTTTTTAAAGAATGTATTTTGTCTTAACCTAGGAATCTTACTTTCACTGGACTTTTGGAGTAACTGAAGCAGGCTGCTTTGGAACAGTAGATGTTGATACTGGAAGATCCATGCTTTTTGTTCCTCTACTCCCTGAAAGTTATGCAGTTTGGATGGGAAAGTAAGGCATACCTTTTAACTGTGTTAAGATGCATCTGTGTGTTTAATGCAACTGTCTGCAGAGCTCAAATGCTGTCTGGTTTTAATCAGATGATGTGAACTGCAACAATATGTCTATGTGATACAAAATGTGATCTTTTGATATTGATCACATGATGTCAAATAATCCACCACTGTTCAGGAGAGAGTATATATGGAGTTGCAACCCACAAATCTCGTGGTATCGATGGAAGGAAACTGAGCCATAAAGAAGTGTGTAAGTTTTCTCTTAAGACAGAAGAAATTAATTAATGAAGTAGGCTATTTGAGATGCTTTAGCAATATGCAGCCTTGTTAGTTATCGAGGCTTTTTGAATGGGAGGAGATCATTTAGGCTCTTTGGCATTTTGACTCTGAATTTTTCTTTTTTTGATGAACAAACTGACTGGGGAATGTGACTTTTTTTAACGTCTGTTTTTCTACCTACATAGTAAATGTGCTCAGTGCTGTAGTAGTGAGAGAATTAATTTACGTATATGTTCATTTCCTTTCTCAATCTTAATTGTATTTATATTAACAAACTGGAATTTTGTCTGTGTGTGTGTCTGCATGGGCTCAGACTATTGGATTACTTCTAATTTAATATTTTGAGCTCAGATTACTTTTAATTGAAGCTATCAGTTACATTTTAATGCTAATTTTGGGAAGAGGAAAACAATTGCAACCAGTGCCATATGCTGAACTGTGTTAGACCATATGGTAGGGCATGGCTGCTGTCTTCTCAGAGAGTTTCTATGAACATCACTGCCTTAGACCTGCCTTGGAACTTACATTGTTTATGATCATTTTGAAATGCAAATACTGCTCCCTGAAATACTTCAGCTAAAAGCTGCACCTGTATGGGAGGGTGAGTTCTGTTTAACTCCCACCTGTGCTCTAAACTCCATTCCCTAATGGAGGTTGTTCCCATTTACAGACAAGGCTTTTTGCTCCTCGTAGGTTCTTTTCTGTTAGTTTCATACCCAGCTGTTTCATACCCGTGTGCTCTTGAAATTCAGTCATGTTATTTTGTATTTCTAAGTAACTTGTGTTTGTATATGGTAGCCTTTTTGGTTTGTTGTGTGGCACTCGTTATTGATTCATTTATGGAATTATTGGTTTGGGTAAAAATGGTTTATTGCCACTGTGTCATTTCTTCTGGATTATAATGATCATTTTCCAGCATCTTTCTAAAGATGCCTGTTCTAAATTCCCTTCTTTGCCTTTCCTGCATCCCTCTGTTTGGATTTCATTTTTCTTTGGTCAGCTGTGACCGTGAAATTTTCCTGCTTGTCAGAAGGATGTATGGATAACTCCTCTGTGGGGCAGTAGCACTTCTGCTTTAGAAGTTAGTTGGCAGGGAGCGCTGCACACAGCTTGGGGTTGCGTTCCTTCCCGGAAGAATCAGTTTTAAATCAAAAGTAGCATTGGAGGAATAATGTTTGCCTTCCATGCTCTGTTTATCTACTGCCATTTCCTTATAGGTGCTTTCTCTGTGCATGTGGAAGGTACTGTGTGCCTGTTGAAGCTTTCATTTTTACATCAATGAAGCATGGATCTGTGCAATGCCCTGTAAGATATTGGCAAGGCTGCTATTTTAGTGGGGCCTGCAGCTTTCTTCTAATGCAGAGTGGGGTTGATTTGTCCAACATCTGCGTTGCATTCTGTTTCAGACTGTTGTGGGAATCTGCTACTTGAGTTTAAGCAGAAATACATGGATTCTCTTCATGTGAGCACAGAAAGTGCTGTATTACTGAGTGTATTGTGTGGTGTACCCTTGTGTTTTCACTTCTAAAGGATGTACCTTTGGGCTGTGTCACTAAGATACTGTGACAGTCAGAAAGGTGAACCTTTCTACCACTGAATATTGAAGAAGTGGAGCTTCTTTCAAATTGCAGTGTTAGTTTGGCCAAAACCAATGGAGTGCCAGTGAGAACATTTGGTTGGATGTGAGGTGACTTGTAAACTATAAGTGAAACCGTGAACAATGGAATTATTTTAGCCTCACCAGTTGCTCTAGTTTTTACCAGCGAAGGCAGCTTTCTATGCTGATGTGGTGTCTGAGAACTCTCACCAGCACAGTCGGCGAGGGCAGAGGAGGCAATGGCACTGCTGGGCTGCACTCTGCCAGGGCTCCTGGTGCGGTGCTGAGGGTAACCAGCACTTGGGAGGTGTTGTTCCTCTGTGGGATCTCTTTAGAGCATCTGCAGTCAGATCTGCAAATAGCTGTACGGGTACCTTTAGAAGACCTTCATGCTAAAATTACCTCTGCAGTTTTAAAAGGAAGGAGAGATTTAACTCAACAGTTTGACAGCACATATTCTCAAAAATAAAAACCAAGCCCAAGGAAATAGATGTGTCTTACAGTTGCAATTGCAGAATCATTGTGAGGATATGCGTTTGACTGATGGTTTACTTTCACGTTTGGAAGGAATAACAAAAGTCAGCTGTTCTTAAATGCTGAGCATGGGCAGTTCTCCTAGTGTCAGACAAGCCCAGTTGTACTTGCAGAGATTTTCCAGCTAACAACTAAGAGAGGCATTTTGCACGCATACTGATTTTTACTTCTGCACACAATCCTGCCTATTGTTTACAGGGCAGAATCCCTGCCAAAGCAGGCTTTGGCAGGGATGGCTCACAGGATAAGGCTTTGCTGTTCTGAAATATTTTTCTAAATTTTGGAGGAAGAGTTGAAGAAATTAAAGTGGTAAAACGAGGCCATAAAGGCTTCGGAAGCGTAACTGTATTGTGGATGCCCCTTTCTGCACAGTCTTACCTAGCTAGGTTTGTAGTACAAAGCTGTTAGCAGTTGTTTTGATTCCTCGGAAGCACTAAGTTGGTATTACTGCATGTCTTGCACAGAGACTTCAATTTCACTAATTAATGCTGCACCTGCCATTTACCACCTTAATTATAAATGACAGAACTAGTCAGTGTGCTGATTAAAGATATTTTATAAAGTAAAACATACTGTACAGCAGCTGCTTTATGTGGAGTGGATGCCAAAATAACTTAATTGCCCTGCCATGTAAAGAATATTTTTAACAGAAAACAAAAATATTTAACACCTTCATGCTCAAACTTTAGAAATACGTATTACATAGGACAGGGCAATCTTTGTATGCAGTTTCTTGTGTTTTCTTTGAAGCCCTGCTGGCTAATTGATAAGTATAACAACATCAGTCTAATGTTGCATCGGTTGTAAGTATAGTTTTCCATACAGTTGATTGGAAACTACCTATATATGAGAAATTGAACCTTGACACTTTGGGGTTGCAATGAAGCACAATGAAAAGCTTTAGCAATGTTAGTATTTCCCCAGTGGCCTCATGAAGATGTTTCTCAAACTTTGTTATCATTTAGGAAGTAGATTATAATCCAAATCAACCCCTTGCTTTTGGTGATTAGACTTGACTGAGTTCAGCAAAGCTGTAAGTTGTGCTGCTTGTTGGAAAAAGTGCTTAAGTGTGCATTTAATTTTTCCTGAGTGCTTTTGTAAGAATGTTTTTCAGCTTGCCTTAGCTTTACAGTTTTTTTTTTTTCCTGAAGACTGTATGCTGTCATGAAATGTTGAAGCTTAGATTTTAAGAAGCTTTCTCCATCTTTTTCTGCATGAGGATGTCTGAAATTTTGTGGTGTCTGTATTTTGAGTAACTGTGAGTATGGAATTGTGCAGCATGCTGTGGTTATCCAGCTGTATCACGGTGGCTGGGGCTGATGCATTAATTAGCCCTAGCTTTCACTACAAGAAGCTCGATCTATGCCAGGTGAAACTCTGGAAAGGTAGAGGGCTGTATGTGGGAGCTGTAGGGACAAACTAACCCACTGTAATGGTGCCTCTTGGTGCAGGTTTTGCAGGAATGAGGGGCATTTGCTGGATGTTTTAATGCTGCTCTGTACACTGAGCCCTTTCTCAGCAACATGCTCTGAAGCTGTGTACTATGTAGTGTACTCTCAGAAGGGTCTTGCGTTTTATTCTCTGAACAGCCCTGGCATGTCATCCCCTGTTTTTTTTTTCTTGCCATTTTTTCTCTAAATTAAAGTATATTTGATGTTTTTGTTTTCCATGTCTTATAAGTGTGATCATTCCCCACCTTTTATCCCTTTTCATTACTCATTAAATTTTTATTTTGCAATTTAAAAACCAAAATCCCTCTAGGTCATCTTATTCCCTCTTCATACCAACTAGCAATTGCAATTTACCTGCGGGGTTTGTTGCCACCTGCAAATGCCATCTGTGGATCTCGTGAACGCATTCAGTCCTGCTTCTGAGTCCTGTCACAACTGATTTCAGCCTTTGCGGTGTCTCACTGATGAAGACTTGCAGGCTGTTGCTGTTTATTGCTGTAACTTCTGAGAACTTCAGTCTGGATTCATACGACACTTTTCAGTGCTGTAGTTGGAGGGTTTCCTGGCTCATCTTTTTTATTTATTTTGATTTAGGCATTTCAAGTTTTTAATATAAACAGTCTTTGGCTCTGAGGTCACATTATAGTGTTCCAGCCAAAGCCAATCTGAGTTGATTTTGGAGTGCAAGAGCCTTTAGAGTGACTTTTATCAAATGCGTTGCTGTAATTCAGGTTGTACATCTGGTGTTTTACCTTTCGGTCCTTGCAGAACTCTGTTCAGTAAAGCTGCCTGCTTTTGACTGACAAGCCTAACTTGTGTAATTTCCCATGCTGCTTGTTTTCCATGGTTCCATTTCTCTCCATAGTATCGTGATTTCCATTTCTTGCCTCCTGTTCATTTATTATGGTATTTCTCTGTGGATAAAAAATTATTTCTGTAGAGTAATTAGTGTCTGGATTCTGCTTGCCACTTCACTGATGATTGTTTTTCTCTAAATAGTGCTGCTCCAGTGCTCTGACTTCTCAAATTATCAGTTTAGCCATTGTCTCAGTGTTCAGTTCTCTACAAGCCTTGTTAGTCCTGGATAAATGTGTCCTGTTTTTAGCACTTTTACTGCAGTAATTATTTTTGTAAAGCTTTGCTATGTAGATGTCTGTGTTTATTTGTATATCTTGCTGAGAATGCTTTAGAAAAGTAACAGTAATTTAAATCAGTCCATTGATGTGCAGTCTTGATCAGGGTGCACCTTTGACTGGGTGTACAAGATAGTGATGTAGTATTTGTTAAAGTGCTTCTTTGTTTTCTTTTTCATTTAGGTATACTGAGAAATAGAACAAGCTCTAAGTAAATCTGCTTAAAAAACACTGTGCTGGAGATTTTTAGACGTGGCTTTAAACCTCAGCATGATAGAATAAAGTCTTGCCTATGCACTTTTCATGCCAGTGGTAAGAGGGAAAATGTCAGTAACCCTCAGCATGCATCTCTTATTTTATATTTCATTAATGCATTAGCAGGAGTATCAAGTTCAGTGGTATAAAGTCATGATAACACTCTGAGATATCAGAGAATTCAAGTTCTCTTTTGATGAGCCATCTATTTTTTCCCCAAGGATTTGGACACTGCTGGCAGCGAGGTAAACTGCAGGAAAAGAAATGCCCTTGGGGAATGTGCAGCTGTGCTCCAACAAGGCTCTGCAGCTCCACTGCATCTTCTGCTGTGCGGCAGCTCGGTTTGAGCATGGAGCTCTTGGCTTCTTCTTGGCCAGGATTTGAGGAAGCAAAAAAAACCTCAGTTAAAATATCTACAGTGCTGCTTCTATTCCTGCACTTTTAAAATTGTGTTCTCAGCTGTTGCTGTTAATGGTTCTCTGTCTGGTTTGTATGTGCTACCAGCCTTGATGTGTCTGTCTCTGCAAGCCCGCTCTGTCTTTGAGGCAGAACTTTGGAAGAGCCTCATCTATGTTGAGCTTTGTCAGGAGAAAGGTACAGAGAGTGGAAAAAACCAACCAACCAAATCAACTCTTTTGTAAAATAGGATGGGGTGAAGTGTAATGAACATTGATGTATCATAGGAGCTAAATGTGAGTGAAAAGAGTTCTATTTGCTCTGTTTTATTTGCTGTGTACCCCTTTTCCTGTGCAGCGTGCTGGAGCTCTGAGTGTCAGAATCCTTGGCGCTGCTGCTGGGGACATCAGAAACTTCTTTGTTAATTTCTTTTAAATTCCACTTTTTTTTAAAATCCATCTTGCTCTGTACGGTATACAGAGGGAGCAAGGACAAGAAGGCTGCATGTATGCAGATACTTCTGTATTTCAAAGCGTGAAACTGAAATGTAGGTCAATGTGGGAAGGGACTAACGTTCGGTTGTCAGAGTGCGTGCTGAAGGCTGCCTGCAATGCCAGCAGCCCGTCACTGCTGCTCTCATTCCTACCTCACTTCATGTCTTTTAATCTTCTCGTTTGCAGTAGAGGAATTCCTTCAGCATGTAGAGGTGATTGCATTTTTTTGGACAAAGTCAGGGACATCTGCTTGTATCTTGCAGAGCCTCCTGTGTTCTTTCTAGCAGTTCTTGACACCCTCTTGTTTGGTTAATGTTTTGCCATCTGTTAATGTGATGATATTGTAATGAGGAGGGAATCTGTTGAAATTCTGACAGCATGAAAACACTGCTTTTGTATTCCTTTTCCTCCTTCACCTTTACTTTGTTTACTTTGCTGATGCATTTCTATTTGTCTTAACCTTTTTATGGAGTTTTCTTGAAACTTTCACTTTGTTTTACTTCCTTTCTAGTAAGGACTGAGAAATTGTCTTTAGTCTGACTTGTATGGCTTTGTGTCAGTGTTTAGTGACTTCCCCTTTGAGATGCTAAGAGATCCTCACAAAATGGTTACTGACATTAGTGTCTTTCTTTTGCATCGGAGCCAACTTTAGTGTATATCTGTTGCTTTCATTTGTGATGTGATGGTGCAGTAAGATGCTGTTCTTTCAGAATAGCTTCAGAACAAAGACAATGCCAGTTGTGAGAAGTAAGGAACTCTGTAAAACCATTCAAATCTTCATATTGAATGTTCATCATAACTTGTGTAGATGTGAAGCACATAGAAAGGTGGAAGCAATTTTTGTAATTGATAAATAAGCATATAACTTCTAACGCTGATGGTTCTGCTGGTGTAGACAAACTGAAGAAGAGAACAAATAGGGAGCTCTGAATGATCCTGAGTGGGTGAGGTGACAATGGACAGGGGCAAGGGATTGATACCAAATGGAAGAGGAAAAACTGGCAGTTGTCATTCAGATACATATTTGTCATTCAGACAATTGCTAGTGGATAGAAATGGTGCAGCTACTGCTTCTGCAGCGTTGCGTCTGCAGGTGTTCAGTAAGGTATTTTCATTCTGGCTTTGAGAAAAACAAGTGAAGAATCACAGAGCTGTGGTGATTAACTATTTTCTCTTCCACTAATGAAGCCTGAAGAAAGTTGAATTGGTCCTAAAGGTAATGTTTTTGTCCAGGTGTTTTAAAAGAGCTAACTGTGGGGCTCTCCAGCTTGTTATAAGAATGGGAGTAGGGAACAGAGAGAAGATCATGCTGGCACAGTCCAACAGCAGGGTATGTAACAATATCAGATGCCTGAAAATCAAACCTTCTAGAAATCAAACTGAAATCAACAGTGTACTTATTCTGATCTCTCCTGCCTTTTATAGTCTGATTGCAGGCTCATTAGGAAGTGTAAGGTACATGAAAATAGCCATGGCATTAAGACAGTAGTGTGAAAGGGACCGTACTGTTCAGTGGACTCTGTAGAATGAAAAGAATCAAGTATTTGTGTCAGCCTGTCGTGGTTGCTGTACCCACAAAGGAATTCAGACATAGCCAGATTCTCTATTGGTTTATGCACCATAAATTTGGTTACAGCCTTAATACAAGGAAGAAAACAAAAAACCACTCACATTACTGAGGCTCTATGCACTAAATGTGGTAGAATACAGTTAATATTTTCAGAAAAACAAACATGGATGGTTACAAGTAAAAATTCCTTTGCATCCCAATTTCAAATTTTCTATTCTTTGTAAAATATATGTCTCTGTAGGAAACATTCTGAAGTTGTCCCCAGCTAGAATTTCTCACCTTTTTGCAATGAATGTACTATTTGTCGTGGGGAAAAAAGTGTTCTTAATCTCTTGTCCTACTCTCTGAAAAGAGATAATCAGTCTTGAATTAGAATTTCAACTGAAATGATAAGTTAAATTGAGTCACTTCAGAAAAATCTGGATTTCCTTTTGGAGCTGATCTGCTGTAGAAGAGCTCTGAAAATATGTCCTAAAGCATGCAAAAAATCTGAGTAAAAGCAATCAGTAAGAAAAAGTTGTTGTCTATTAAATATCGTCTGGAAGAATATTTAGGTGTGAAAGAGAAGAAATGTGAATGTATAAGTTACAGATCTCGTAGCAGTTGCTTTTTGTGCCGTTCTTTCAGGATCACTTATCAGCCATTAGAAATTCTGCTCACAGTTTTTGTTTGGTATTTGTGAGGTAGATCATCTCATTTGTACCTCTCTTCTGAAGGCAGTTCAGAAAACTGAAACTCTTTTATTGTGTTGGTATTGTGCTCCCGAGTCATTGGAATCCTAGCAGTGGCATCAAATGTGTAGAGTCTTAGCATTTGCTGCCATGAATTATTGTGCAGTGTAATGAACAACAGACGTAAAACAGTTTTAGACAACATGACCGAGTTGTTGTTGGCTGGAAAGACAGTTTGGTTAACAAAACGTTACTAAAAACTTGAGGTTTGAATTTTGTCCAAAAGTATAAAAGGTTAAAAATATATGTTCTGTTTTTATTTATAGATAAGCTGTCAGAGCTGTTTATCTTACTGGTGGATAAACAGAGGAGTCAGTATTTCTTTCCAAAGGATTGTGTTGAAAGGGAGCCAGTCATAACACTGCGGTCTGTCACGCTGGCAGCTCAGCCTGCACTGACGTGATTTGCTGGTGACTGTTTGAGCATCTTGGTGTTTAAATCATGCAATCACAGGATGGCCTGGGTTGAAAAGGACCACAAAGATCATCTCATTTAAAACCCCCTGCCATGTGCAGGGTTGCCAGCCACCAGCCCAGGCTGCCCAGAGCCACATCCAGCCTGGCCTTGAATGCCTCCAGGGATGGGGCGTCCACAGCCTCCTTGGGCAACCTGTTCCTGTGTGCCACCACCCTCTGTGTGAAACACTTCCTCCTGATATCTAACTAAACCATGTTCCATACTGCTGTGAATATAGCTGAACCAAATGGCAAAGTTTAGAAAAAACTTGAAGTCTCTGAAGTGATTCCTCCTTTCTGACTGTCCCAGGCTATGAGAAGCCAAATTTTTGGGTGGCTCCTTGTGTGGCAGGTACGTGGGCATGGTGTGCTTTGAGAAGTTTGGAATTCCATATTTCTATGTGACATGAAATGGTGATTTCTGCTGTTCTGGAGGCCAGCTATTGAGATTTGTAATGAACATGAGTATTTGGAGGCTGGAGTTATAAAAGTACAGTAAACATAAATGTTTTTACACACTTTTGTCCCCCAGAATTCTGCAAAAAATAGGGTAGTACTTCAGTTCACATCATGTTACAAAAGTTAATTTTTTTTTGAATAGGCAATGAAATATGTGATTCAGTAATATTTGGGATCGTGTCTTCCACTTGGGTAATTCTTTCTAATTAATTTATGACTTCTGTAGAGTTTTTGCTATTTATATTTATTTATTAATTATTTTTTTTTTTTTTAAATTATTTATTAATCTCTGCAGTGATTAATCAGAATTTTGAAAGTGGCAGCCCATAGCAGTGTTACAAAAGACAAAACTAAATGGGAAAATTGTATCAAATTAACTTATCCTACCTGCCTGAAAGTCATTTGTAGAGGCAAGTGTTCCTGATCTTCGTAAATCATCAAATGTACTTGCAATTGTCAAAATTGAATATACTCTCTAATTTTTCACGAGGCCAGTGGTCATTCTGCAGAAGGTATCATCCCTTGTAACAGTGGTGGTCAGTGATGAACTCGAACCTATTGTGCATTTAAATTGTGTGGAAAAATGGATACTGGACCTTGTCTCTGCTAAGAAGCTGCACCAGTTCATTTTTACGGTGATGTGATGGTGGTGCATAAGGGATTCTCCGAGATTCTTACCCAGCTGGGAACCAACTTGTGTTGCTCATCATTACAGTCACCCTGGTAGAAATAGCCTTTGAGCGGAGCGTGCCTGTGTGCAACGTGAGCTCTGTGTGTGAAGCAAGGAGTGGAGAAGGTTTTAGAAACTAAACTGCAGGAAGAGATAGTAAGGAGTCCCAGTGTTGGGACAGAAAGCAGCAGCACGTGAGATGAAATAGAGTGCAGAAAGGGCTCAGTGAAGATCATCTCTGCTCCCCTTTCTCCACAGGCAAAACAAACCTTCTTCCCCGCTTTTCCGTGTGACAGTGCAGACTTTTTTTTCACTGAAACACAAGCTTCCATGTGTATTTGTTTCATTCTGCCTGTCTAATTCTGCAAAAGGTGGCTCTCAGCAAGCTTCCCAGTGACCCATGGGGAGATGTGCCTTCATTGCTGAAGCAAGGTGGCTCCCATGGGGTGAGTGGAGGATGGCAGTCTGTGGGAAGTGTTTGTGAATTTGTTTTACCATCTAGTCAGAGGTGCTAAATGGGTGAAGAGATAAGCGAAGCAAAGCCTTAAGTGCTTCAGAGAAGAGCTGAAAAATCTCTGTGGTTCCTACTAAAAGTTTGCTGGCTTCTGCTTTGAGGCAGCAGGAAGACCAGCAAGGGGGTACATATCTGAGAGACTTGGTTGTGTATCATTAGGTGCAGTGGAGTCATCAGTAACTGACCTGGTGGATAAACAGAGGCTCAGGGCAGCGTGGGAAGTTGTTGTTTTCTTTGTCTCAAAGTACTGAAAAATTTCTCAGCCTTGAAAGGATGATGAGCTACTTGTGTTCCTTGAAATAATGATGGTGCTCGTAAGAAGAGTCTTTGGAGGGGTCACAGCTGGAATGGGATCAATAATGCTTTAATACTAAACGTAAGCAAAGAAATAAACTAGTAGCAGTTTACTATAGAGCACATAATTAGAGGAGGCAACAAACTAAGGAAAGGAGTTTTAAAACATTTGGTGAAAAAGGCAGAAGCGTTATTATTGGCATCATGGAAGTGAGACCTATTCTTACACAAACAGCATTAAATGAAGTGAGTAAAATCTAACGCATCTGTGGGCATACTTTTTACTAATACTTGATTGACAAGGAACAGTTCTCAGATTCAGACTTCACAGGTAATTGCAAATAGCACTTCAGAAGTATGTCTCTATAGAACACACAGTACCATAAATTGGCTGTAAATTAGGTGGTTTTACAGTTGGGATCCTTCTGATACCAGATAAATGGGTTGAAACTGAAAGAGAACAAAAATAGGAAGTGCTAAATCTGTTCATGATGTTTCTGGGATATTAAAGTCACACATGCCTGGAGCTCTGGGGTGCTGGGGAGGAAAGGCTGCAGAGCACTTCCTGGTGGTCCTCAGGCTGCCTCGTGCTCGTGTTGGTGGGCTTGCAGCAGGGAAGAAGCTCCTGCGGTTGTTGGGTGCCAGAGCAGGAGGTGAATATCTTGTTCGTTCTTCAAATATAACACAAGGTGAGCTGGCTTGTTGCTGTTTTTCAGCATCCTTCCACCATCTGGTGGGTTGGAAGACTGCAAACAAATGGCATGGTAAAACTCTTCTAACAGAACTGTCTTCTGTGGAGCAAATAGGTGGATGTAGGGGAGGAAAAAAAGCCCACAGTGTTTACTTCAGGAGGAGATGGTTGGAATATGAGTATCAAGCATGGACAGAGTTAAAGCACAGTGATTTTGTAACTGTGGTAACTTTATCTGCAATCTACTCTTTTGAGAAACTGAATCAAGGATAAGAACATTAAAGTATTCCTTATATGTGATCTAATGTTCTGATAGTAGAGGGCTTTTTTTTTTTTTTTTTTTTTTTTTTTCATCTGTGGTCTTGAATATTAAATGTAACAAAATTAAATGTTTCTTTCTCTTGTTTCCCAAAGGATTCACCCCCCTGAACACTTCAAGGAAAAGTATGCTGTGGATGAAGTCCACTATGTGAATGAGGTGAGTTGTCTGCATCTATGAATACAGAGTTAATATGTGGCAGTGATTTTGCTGCACTGCTTACTGCGTATCTCCTGACTTGTGAGGCTGTGGTGTTTTGGTGTTGTTTTTTTTTTTGTATTTTTTGTTTTCAAGTTACTGGGAAGTGTCCTTCATTCTTACGAAGCATTCACACATTTTAAAAGAAAGGGAGAAGGGGCTGCCAATTTGGGCTGAACTCCATGGTCTTAATCCAAAGACTGTCTCACAAACATGTTGTGGGCTTCATGCAAACTGTCAGTTTGTATCTTTATCTAACAGAAACATTTGCTAAGTACACTTTTTTCAGTACCTTGAAGGTTTGAAGGAGATTGCTGTTATTAAGATCGTGTGTCCTAACTCTGACTGACAGCCTCCAAAGAGCTGTGAGGAATGGCTGCCAGCTTTGCTCTTAATTTATGTTGAATTATTCTAATATTTGAATAAACAGCTGTATTTTTAATTTTAAATGCAAGTGAGGCTCTCTTAATCAGATTTCTCACTTTATTTTTGTGCAGATGTTTATATACTTAAGTACCTGGCCAGGCATCTTTTTTTTTTTCTGGTAGGCACAGAATACTGAAGGAGGAAGAATGCTAATTGAATGCAATTGAGTTATTTTCTGATTGGAATAACTTTTTTGATAGAGCAACCTTAAGATACAGTTGTTGTTGATGTATTTGAAGGGCATCAGGAGCATAAGTAACGTCTGTTCTCAAAATATTTTGTCATCTACTGGCTCTTATTGCAAGTGTTGTGTATAGGTACAATATATGAGAAGTATCAGAACAGTTTTGTATTTCCTAATCGTTTAGTCTTACACAGAGAATTTTGATGAAATAGTTAACAGTGATTGTGAAGAAGAAAAATAAAAAATGACAGCAATCTCAAACTTGCTTTTAGATATCCAGTGTCTTGGCTTCGAAGAAACCTTCTGTGCTGCTTACTTTGGTAAGTAGCAGTATTCTGAAGATTGATTATCATTACCTTCAACAAAGGGGATCACATTAAGTATTTCTTTACTCTGACATTCCCCCTATATCTTTCCTTCCTCATCCTTGTGAAATTTGAGGCTGTCCGTCCATTTTAAACTATTCTGGCTCCACCATACCTTGTGTGTTTTTTTTTGACTTGTGTCTTTCCAGCCTATAGTCTGGAAAGCTTTGCCTGTGTTCTGGTGAAATTTGACAATCTTGCCCAGAGTTGGCCTTGCTATCTTTTAGCCTTTATAGAATGACTCTGAACTCTGTGTCTTTCTGCTGTTGCTCTGGCCGTGTTGGGCTTTTCTGTGGGAATTCTGTAAAAGGGGATTCTTCATGGGATGGTTTGGTAAAAACAAATTCTGCAAGGAGGATGTGATTGAATGCCTGCCAACTGGAGGTTGCTCTGGAAGTAAGATCAGCTTGCAGGCTTTACCTCCGCTTGTTGATTCTTCCCTGTCACCTCTTTCCCAGCTTCTTTTTGTAACGAATATTTTGTAGACCTCTCTCATTGTTAACAGTATCTGCTTTGTTGTCTCCAGTCTATGTAAGAAATGATTTGCAGACATTGAGCTTTCCCTTACAGCAAATGCAGTGGCAGCTCCTGGATTTCTTGTTTTCCCATGATAGTTGCCAGATGAGTCTTAAAAAATATTCTTCCTTACACAGTCACATAGCGTGAGATCTCATCTTTTTATCTGTTTTGGTCCTAAGTATAATCTTCAGTCTTTCTTTCATTGTTAATATAAATATTAAAAAGATGAAACGATCAATAGCTTTCTTTTATAATGTTTCAGAGGAATGACTGAAAAAGGGCTTATTTGTTCATCTTGGACTCTTTATGTGCATTTCTGCACGTCAAGTTGTTAATTAGTTGTCTCTCTGTGAGTAGTCCATTGTAACAAGGAATTCTAACAAATTTTTTGGCTGGGAGAATGGAGCTGTGATGCTTTCACATTCCTCCCACTGCTACGATGAAATTTACAGAGAAGGAAAGAGCACTTCTCTGAATGTTGGCTGAAGGGAGGCTGGGTCCTCTCCTCCTGTGGTTTCATTCTAAATACAGAACTGCAATGCTGCTCCACAGGGTTTCCCATATGCATGTCAGAAATGTTCATCTGCTGTATAGCAGCCAAAATCCTCATGCTTATGCTACTTGCTTGAATGGAAAACTATGGGGGGACAGCAGCATGCTGATTTAAATAGTAAGCATTGCCAAGGCATTGCAGAATCATTTCTTTTAAAATTAAACTACTTTAGAAGAAACCTTGGTTTGTTATTATTCTCTTGCCCTTTGTTATTATATAGGTCTCTCAGCTCCTTTCAAAACTAAAGGGAACTGGAAATCCAGGCCTACATTTTCCTAAGCAGCAGATCCTAGCCTGAGTTATATGTTGGTCTCCTTTGAAATGAATATATTTCTTATATTGGTCTGCATTTAAACAAATAGGCTATCTTTTTTTTTTTTTCCCTTTTTTGTAATAGTGATTCAAGTAACCATATATGTTTTCCCAGAGATTTACTGCTGTTAGGCTTCCTGCATGATTTAACTTGTAAATACTTGTATTTGACTGACAATCACGGTCATTTTAATTTTTTTTTCCCTTCCAGCGTGGTGTTAACACTGATAGTGGGAGTATCTCCAAAGAAGCTTCATTTGAGGGAATTAGCCAGTAAGTAAAATTTTTTTAGTTTTTTTTTTTTTTTTTTTTTTAGGTTGAATTCATCTTATGTTTCACATTAAATGATATTTTTCATAGTGGCAGGATGTTGAATGGCAAATTGAACTTTTGACATGCTTCTAATGATCTGAAATATAGTTGGGTGGAGGGGGGAGAGATTGGAGAACTCTTTTGCAACTGAGATGATCCAGTGTTTTCCTTCCTTGATGATTGGCCTAAGTTACTACAACCACGCAGACTGTGACTTTTATTCCCACTTTCAGAGATGGAATACTCGATTTTCAGATTTCAGAAAATGGAATCTTTATGAGCAGCCTCTTTCTTTTAGTGATTTCCTTCAGGTAGATATTAGGAATTCTGGTATGTACATTTTTCTGGAAAGTTGTAACAAGTGCAGAATGGAAGATCACCTTTCTGCCTTGACGTGTCCTTTGAGTGTCCCTTGATATTGTATTTTTATGAAGCTTGGTTACTGGTCCATCTACCGAAAGTATTTTGAAAAGGCTGTTAATAAAAATGCATCACAGACTGCTCTGAGAAGCAGGATGGTAGCCTTAATTTTGAAGGAAATGGAACTGGTGTTTTGCTTTAATGTCCTAAAATGAAATCATTTTCCATTATATCTCAAGCATATGGTAGGAAAGAAACAAACTTCTCATTGAAAAACCTGCTAAAAGGAGTACATGTGCTGAGATGTTAAGTGGCCTTTCTTGTAGTCCTTGACTCACAGTCACCCTGCTGTATTTTTCTCCATCCACCTCTGTCCACAGCACATCAATTCTGCACAGATAATTGCAGAACACAGAATGTATTACAATTCTGAGCAGTCATTTGTGTAGTCAGATAGCATGTGTTCTCAAGTAGTGCTTTCTCTGTCGTGTGAACTGAAATCTGATCTCACAATTACTTTGTTTTCCTCTCCACAACCTAAATGGAAACTTTATGATTGTGAAGATTATTGGAGACCATGCTAGCAGACATTTAAGTATCTTTTGCTGCCCAATCAGTAAAATCTGAACTATTTCAAAACAGAATCAAGTCATTTTGAATTAGTATTTGGTGCCCTTTCTTTTCTGTTGCTTTGATCAAGTAGATACTCATTTATCTTATGCTCTCTATGTGCAAATGAACTCCAGAACAGATGTGGAGAGATGTCTTCTGTTTTATTTGAGAAATCTCCATGTGCAATAAAAACACTTGATAGCCCTAGAAGTAACTACTTAAGGAGTGATGATTAAAGGTCTGCATTCCTTTTTCCTTCTGAATTCTACTGAAACACTGGAGCTTTATTATTAACATGTTGTATTACTATCAGCATTAACACAGAAAGTCATATGTTGTTGATTGACTTGTGATATTGATACAGTGTATGTCCCACAGCACTTGAAGGGATTAATGATATTTTCTCAGTAGTTTGTGGTGAACACATTTGGTTTGCTCTGACTGGAGTGCAGCTACGCTTTTCAGGGAGCTTTCTAGCAGTTCAGCAGAGAGTTCCTTAGAGAGCGAGGATATGCTCGCCTTCTCCACCCCCGGGCATTGGATTTTTCCTTTTGCTGTTTTTGACAGATG
Organism: Centrocercus urophasianus; assembly: GCF_019232065.1. Lineage (NCBI taxonomy): Eukaryota > Metazoa > Chordata > Aves > Galliformes > Phasianidae > Centrocercus > Centrocercus urophasianus. The sequence continues at coordinate 8,070,914 of NW_024884755.1, read as the reverse complement.
TGCTTAATGTCTTTGTCTCTCCTACCATACCCCAGTGTCAAAGAGCACTTGCTGATTTTGTTGCTGAACGTGCTAGAGGTGCACTCCTTCTCAACTCTTTTGACATGCTTCGTGCCCTCGAACCACTTGTCTCTCCAGCCTTCTCATCTCCCCAGCTCATAATTCTGGGGGCCGTCAGCTCTGTGGTTACAATGGGCCATGGGCCCACAGCAGGCAGTGCAGGGAGGGAGTCTGGCTGGCGGGGGCAGGGAGGAGGGGTGAGCTGCTATGTGAAGTCTGATCTCCTTAGAGCTTTGTAATTGTATATAAATCAACCAGTTTTTGTTTGGTTTTGACACAGACTCTAACTTCAGCATTTATTTCTTCTCCTCTCTTGTATCGAGTTTATTCAAACTTGTGTTTTTCTAATACATTGAGTTCTTCCAGGTTGAGCTTGTACCAAACTATGTTTTTCTAAGCCGTGCTACTTTGTGTTTGGCAGTGACTGCACCTTGCCCTCTTCTTTGCTTGGCCAGACTTGGGTTCAGCCATTAAGTTATTTCATTCTTTTGCTAGTTTCCATTTTCTGGTTACCTCCTCGAGATGTATCTGCTTGCTACAGTCTCTGTTTCTCCTGCTCCCATTTGTTTTATTTCTCCTGGACTGAGTGTGTTCCACTGTAGATGCTTCCCCCCCCCCCTTATTTTCCCAGTATGGATAATAATAAAAATAAATGCATCATTTCCTGAACAAGCTCAATCTTGCTCTGTTTGGAGGCTGTTCTGCTCCTCTCAGAAGCCACCTTTTCCTTGCCCTAATCATGTTGCTACCTTGCCTTAATTTTTGAACCTTTTGAACTTCTTATGGAACATAATTATCCAAACTATTTCGTTATTTTTCCACTATACTGAATAGTCATTTGAGGCAAAATGGCTGCTGTGGGTTATTTGCATGCTTACTCAGAACATTACCCAAGTTGTTTTTGTTCTGCTGTAAATGATCAATCTGGTTTGTACGCAGATAATAGAACCCATCATAACAAATCATGGTACAGTTGTTTCCGTAGATTACATATAGCTCTCTTTTGGATGGCAAAGTGTGTCATACATTTGAGTTCTTAAAGAAAAAAAATATGTATTTTTTTTTTTTTTTTTAAAGTAAAAAGTGGGCATGTTGCTTGCTTCAGATTCAACTGAATGCAGGGCCAAGACCAGTTTGTTTTTGTGTATTGAGGTCAACCATTATAAGAGATTCTCCATATTAAAGAAAATTTTAACATGTATAAATGTTTTAGATTTGTCATCATATACATATTTTGTAAACTGACAAAAAAGTCTCATTATAGAGGAGCTGTGGATTTCTAGCCTTTTTTTAAACTAATGAAATTTCCTCACATGTTGAAGGACAACTGAGTGTGAAATCAATTTGAACATGCCATTCACTGTAATATTTCTTAGTTCTGTGTTGATTAAATGGGAGCATTAACACATGTTAGATTGCAACAATAGCAAAATGTCATTTGTTTTCTTCCTTGAGACCACATATCTCATCAAGTATTGTCAATTTGCAGATTGCAGTGAAACATAGAATTGGATTGCTCTGCATGATCCTCTTAGCATTAGGGCAGTCCATGGTTTTTAAGAGTAAGTTGATTATTGTCTAGCAGGATCTAAACTTGCTTAAAAGATAAGGTAGGGTTATTTAATTAGAAATTCCTGTGCAAGTGACATGAATTAATCAGTATTTGTGTGCTCTGTTTAGTGGTGACAAGCTCTTCTTAAGTGTACTGTTTAACCAGTGACTTTTAAAACATGGCTTGTTTAGCTGCCTTGTTCCTAATTAAAACAAATATAATTTGAGTCACTAGCTTTGGATGTCCAACAATCATAACTCTGGTCTTGGGGCCACTCACGCAGGACCCACAAGCTAAGCAGAATTGAGACAGTTCAATCCTTAATCATTGGCTTCTTTGAAAAAACTATGTAGAGTAGATCAGAATCTCTTCCAAATATGAATTGATGCTGTGTTCTGGAGCCCCAAGATCTTGTTTCATTCTTAATGAAACATCAGAGTCTGCTCTTCAGATGAGAGAGAGAACTGCAGTTCTGCTCATGATCTTCTGCCTCCTCTCCATGACCCCAGCACTGCTTTGTTTTACTCTTACAGCCTTTCATTGTGTTTAATTAGTTTTCTAAACTGACAGCGGTGAGCTGCTGCATGGTAAGTGGTCACAGCCAGTGTGTAGAACTGGAGTTTCTGGCAACACAAAGGCAGTTCAGGAGGAGCTGTTGGGGTTGGAAAAGCACAAGCTGGGGACTGTGAAAGAGGTAATAGTACATCTTTGAAAACTTTTCTGAAAGTGTTATTTGACCTATGTCAGCGCACAGTTGTTCCCCAACCCATTTTATTCATTTCTAACAGATGGACGCAGTCTGCTTATTGTGAGCTTCGTAGTTTTACCATTTGGCTTATGATGCACTTTTGGCTTTGTCCGTGCTTGTGATTAAAGAGATATGTGAATTATCAGATTGTCAGTCTTCATCTGTATCAGCACCTCCCTGCCCTTAATTTTCTTTTGGTACTTTGTGGTGACTACAGTTTATATGTTGTATTCACAGAGCTAGCGTTGGAGCATTCTGCATTGCTGCAGTTTCTCCTTACACTTGGATTCATTCATCTATTTTTTGTTCTGACATACCATGACTATTATTGAAAGTCCTTTGTCTGTTGTTGCAGTTGCAGCTTAATTCTTCTCTGTCTAGTTTTTCTGTGGTACTGCTTGCTTGTTTCCAGCCAAGTAGTAGTGGGGAGCTCAGGATTTTGTGGCTTTCTAGTATTTTTTCTAAATTGATGTGTACTGCGTCATTCAAAGGTTTTCCTCTGTATAAACTTGTGTTTAACTGGCTCTTCCATTCCGGAATTATTTCTACGTTGAACTAGCTAGATAGTAGCTGTTGGGTGGGAATGACTAAATATGAAATGTAGCTTTTTTTGGTATTACAAGACTTTCTTGTTTCCAGGTGACAAACTTTATTGTGCGGTGATGCAGTATTCTGAGACTTTTGGCTTTTGTCTTGTGTTGGTTTTCCAGTGGTTTCTAATTGATACATGTAATATTGAATACTGTACAGCCTGTCCTTGTCGAATGTTCTGATAAATTGTTGTTTTCTATCTTGGAGTAGGAACAAAGCTTTTAACCTTCACCTCGTTAGGATTTTATATGTTTATGAGCACGTGTCCTTGAAAAAGACATGTTTTTTTTTCTCTTGCTATCTAAGGATGCAGGAAGACACTGGTACAATTAGAAGTGGCTTTTAAATATTTTTTTTTAATTGAATTTATCCTTTAGTTAGTCCCCTCTGAGATATTGCAAATCACCATTAACCTGAAGTAGATTTATTTTTTTTTCCTCCCAAAATTGTGAGAAAATTAATTATTGCCTTCCAACATTCTTCTGAAGGTCTGATGGGAGCCTTGGAGCATTTTAATTCTCTTATACTCCCTAACTGAAGAACCAATGGTCTTGAGCCAGACAAAAGCATCTTTGATGCAGAATACTCCTTAGGCATTTAAATTGTAAGCAAAAAAACCCTTGAACAATGCTTGAAAATCCATTTGTGCTCCACTTAATTACTCAAGTTCTTATTCTATTGGCCACTGTAATGTTGTTGTTTAGAGAGCCTCAAAACAGTTCCAAGGAGATGTGAATTCTTAATGCAGAAAATGAATGGAAAGAAGTTTTTGAGGCTGAGGTGGAAGCTTTGCCTTGTTTGTAGATAACAGATGAGAAGTTATCTCTTTTTCAGTCTTTCTCTAAGTGATGTTTATCATATGCACACAGAAACTGGAATGTGTTAAATAAATAAATTAGAGTTCAAATCGTAAAAACATTTTGGCTGGGAGGAATCTCTGGAGATTGATCTGGTCCAACCCACACTCATAGCAGTGAATTGATAATTCAAGACTTTACATTTGTTAGAAGCAAGTTTTGTAAGCGTGTCCTGAATGTGCGCTTACTCTGCTCTCTGCGTGTTCTTAGAATGTGCCTGGTTTAATTCCATGTGTTTTAACATGAACTCCTTGCCTCCCAGTGAAGATGAACGTGTGCTTTCTCTGTTGTGATGTACTCTGATCCACACTAACTTCAAATCTTACATTTGGGAGACCTCATTCTGACCTTCCAGTATTTAAAGGGAGATTATGAATAGGAGAGAAATTAACTTTTAACATGTCGATACTGATAGGACAAGGGGGATGATTTTAAGTTAATGGAGGGAAGATTAAGATTAGGTAAATTTTCACTGAGATGGTGAGGTAGAACAGATGGCCCAGGGATGTGGTGGATGCCCCATCCCTGGAGATGTTTAAGGCCAGGTTGGATGGGGTGCTGGGCAGGCCTGAGCCGGTGCTTGATCTACTGGTTGGCAGCTTTGCACATAGCAGGGAGTTGGAACTAGATGACCCTTCAGGTCACTTCCAACCTGAGCCATTCTATGATTTGCCTTTGCACGTTTTCACAGCCTCAAGGAAGGCACTTTTTTAAAAAGAAAAAAAAACAAACAGAACAAACTTTGCCTGGCTGCTTGTTGATGTTTGTATTGTTTGCTTTTTGCAGATTTAATGTGAACAACAAAATCCTTCATCCTGAAATTGCAGAATGGTGAGTAGCAAGAAGTCTTTCTATTTTAGTAGTTGAACATGCCTATATTCTGAACTGTCGCTTCAGAGGCATTCTCTCAGTGGAATGTCCTACTTAGTTAAGGATATGTTTTAATTTTAGGCTGATTTCACATCATGGGCCGGAAATAAGGCTTGAAGGTAAAAATATGGTTAAGTAACAGCATTGAGAAGTTAAGAATTTATGTAACATTCCTTAAGCCTCAAGTCTGGATAAAAATTGTAATAGGATATGTTTGGAACTAAGTCACGTTTATGTAAATGTGAATTTGTATGAATAACATACAATTCAGGATAATTCATATTCTAGCAATGCAAATCAAAGGTAGGTGAAAACTAAGTCCAAACATATAATATTTAATAAGGTGTTATTACTTTCCTAGGATTTATTTTAACTTCATCAATTTTGGCAAATTATTATTCACGTAGCTGCACTTTTTAATTCTAGGAGGATTCTACTGCAGCCTGTCTTGAATAGTAAAAGTCTGTGTGACTTAGTGTATTAGGAGCTTGCAAAGCTTCTGCATTGATAGGAGAGGTCTAGAAATCTTCACTTGTGCTCTGAAACCCCTGATATCCTACTCTGTTGAAATGGTATAAGCCATTTAGAAGTTGTTTATAAGGTCTTATTTACCTGCAGTGATATGGCTGTTGTGTTAGCTATCTGGTTTGATGTAGGTTGTGAGCTTTCTGCTGGTCAGACACAGGGAACTTCCAGCCTTGGTCCCACGTCATGGTGGTGAGTGTTTCTCCAAGAGACCTGGCAAGCTGGGGAAGGGAGCTACATCTTTGTGTGCCCTGCTGCTTGCTTACCTTCTTGTAGTCTTGTTAGCAGAGAATGATAAGGAACAGGAAAGGGAACTTGAAGAGAGCCATATTTCCAACCTTTAATTTCTAAGTACAAGTGCACTGCAGGAAGGGAGAGAATTTTAACTGCAGAGGGCTTTGCTTTAGAGCTACAAGCTTGTTTCCAAATCAGCTTTCCTGGTAACATTCACCTTATGAAGGTGTCATGCAATGAGCTGCTGTTCTGTGTGGTGTGGCATAGATGAGGGTCTTAATCTTTTTACAGGAAGCTCAGGAATGGGCTCACTTGAGGTCTGTGCCCCAAGGTTGTACTGAGATAGACTTAGCAATGAGGCAATACAAAGGCAACACTTAAGAGTTGTTTGTTTTGGTGAATGCTTTTGTCAGTGAATGCTAGTCCAGAACTCTGGTTGTGCCTTCTCTGTGATCTTAGGTGGGAAGCAGTACTTGAAATACTTAGTATGCACCTTCTCTGTGCCTGCCTATGAAGAAAACAGCTTTAAGTGAAGCTGAAGTTCATGCTTGCAGTCAAGAGTGTCCTAAAGTATTTAATCAAGTTTGGTGGCTTTTGTTTGAGGTTAAAGTATGTTGAAGACCACTTGGATGTTAAGTATCTGGTGAAATTAATATTTGAATGACAGACTCCATATATTAAACCCTCCTAAGTTAGTGTTTCCTTGGAATCTCAGACTATTCCCCAAGAAGCTTTCTTTGGAAAGCTATAAAATTTCTGGAATTAAGAACGTTTTCATTTTAGGAAGGTGGAACTTTAGATGGTTATTTGAGATATTCTCTAGGGTAGGAAATTCCTTCATTTGCTCTGTATACTTCCATTATTTACATAATTTCAAATTCAACAAGCTCTGGACTTCTCTGTCTTACGTTGATAATTGTCAGAAAAATTCTGTTTTCTTAAAAATTTCAATAGGAGGTGAAATGGCTGAGCTTTCTGAACCAGCCAGGAAGAACTGTAGGCTGCAAAAGTCATGTTTACTATTCCTTACTCTTGCAATTCAAAAAAAAAAAAAGGTGTTTCAATGCTGAAAGGGGAGAGTGTTTGTGGTTGAGGATCTGTTGCCTCCCTTTTTAAATCCATCCTTCCATCCTTTTCCAAGTTCGCAGTGTTTCATGACTTACCATGAATCTTGTTTTCATTGAGTGGCCTGCCACTTCTAGTTAATGTAAGAACTGTGTTATGTGCTGAATCTGTACATTTTTGCAGTTGCATTAGCTGGAGCCTGCAAGTGATTTGTTCCTGCTGAAATGTTAATGAATATATTCAACATATAACTGGTCCAAGAGCTGTTCTTAGAACATTGAAGTTAATGTTACTAAACAAAGGTGGGACTTTGTTCTAGTGATAACTTGGAATTGGTGGGGGGGGATAATAAAAAACTGAGTCATTCATCATCCTTGGGGATACCATGTAGTACTAACAAAAGTGCTTGGCTCTCAACACCTCAAACCCAGTTTGGGAGTCATTGCTTCTTGTTATTGCAATTGAGGAGAAGGTGCTGAAATACCCTTCTGCTGCACAAACATGCTGCTGAGAGCTCCATCAGCAATACCAGTGCAGTCAGCATAGGAGCACAGTGAGTTTTCTTTGGAGATCTGCTTGATCTCCCCTACTAACAGTTGGCTGGTGATTTCTGTTGCTCTTGGAATGAATAAATGCTTTCTGTGAAATGTTTTGGTGCTTGACCTGGTGCAAATGAAGGTGATTAATTCCATAAAAAGGCTAAAGCTAAATATTCATTTGGATATGCAGAAAGATACCAGAGAAGTTATGATCTAAAATAAATACCTTGACCGGGAAGCCTTATGATCTAGTCAAGTAAAAGAGATACTGTTTGCACTTGTAGTTGAGCAGTTATTAACTTGTATTCCTCCCAGATCCCAGTAAAGAGATGAGACATCTGAATTATGGAACAGCCTATTTTTCAGGCACTTGCAGAGCGTGGATATGTACTGTATATTGAAAGTAATATAAAGGCACATCAAACAAGTATTAAATTACCCTACTAGCTCATGCAGTCTTCTGAACAGGATTTAAAACAAAATAATCTTTAAGCCTTTGCTACCTCATTCTAACATGAATATATTTGAGCTGCTGTTGTTTATCTAAGTCAAAAATCAAAAGCAGAAGTTTGTTTCCTCATCCATGGTGAGGAGCTTACACTACTCCAGTGTAATTTTATCACCTCGGTGTTCATTTTAAAATCTAGTATTTCTCATTCTCAGTGTGCATCATGATTATTGTCATGATATTCCAATTCACTAAGAATGTCTAATTCCTTCCTCTTTGCTATTTTTCTGTTAAAACATTTTGATATCATCGTTTTTAAAAAGGTATCTTTACTCTTGCCAGAAAAATTCTCTTTGGGTGGGAGTCTGTGCCACACAGCAGTACAGCTGCCATCAGAGGCACTGAGGGCTGAGTAACCCTCGTCTGGACTCATTAAAACAAACTGCAGGAGCAGAAATGTAACAAATAGTTTTCTACAGCAGCATGAGTAGCAGTTGTAATAATAATTAAAAAAAGGTTCCCTGGTGGCAGTTTTGAAATATCTCAGTCATGGTACTTTATACCTGCTGCAAGCTCTGGAATGGAACTGGAAAACACAATTCAAGTATTTTCACCAAATTCAATAGATGTAGTTCTGTTCTTTGTAAGCAGTAACTGTGGTGTTTGCGGCGTCCTTTGAGGTGGATGTGAGAAATATTAAGAAATCAGTATGTGTAGCAGTAGGAAGAGTAGGTGGTGTTCAACAGAGAGTAGGAACTATCTCCACTTCCCCGTTCGTGTTCACACAAAATAGCTGCTTTTATTTGAACTAGGCAATAGAAAGCAGTGCAAGTAGATAAAAATTTAATGTTAAATTTTTTAGTTGAGTTCAGAACAGAATATCAAGGCTCATGAATAAATGCAAGTTCAGCATTTCATAAGGCATGAAGAATAGGGTGTTATTTTTTTATTGTGTTTTCTGAATACAGGAAGGAAAGTGGACGTTGTGGCTGTAATTACTGCCTCTGTGGTTTCTGAACTTCATGGTTTGGATTTTAAATACTAAACAGATGCAGCTTTTGTTCCATCTGTTCCCCCAAGGTATTGCAGATAGGTGGGAGTTGGGATTGTGCTGAATTAGAAATTTTGGAGCTCTGGAAATTTCATTATGGTAAACTAGTTTCAAATTATGTTTAAAAAGTAACTCAAGTATGCCTGTACAAATTTTCCACTGGTACTGTTGAGCAGCGACAAATACAGAACTCCACTGCCTTTGTTCCAAATGTGCTGTAAAATGAGTTGAAAAAAGGTTGATTGGACCACTTGTTTATTCATCTCAAAATAATGCAGGCTGATGTTTGGAATGCCTGTGACGTTCTTTTGTAAGATTGATTTGCTAGTGGTGAATCAATGCCAACGGAACTTCACTGTCACAAATACTTCAATAAGGCTCTGTTCTTGAGGTACTGGTCGTACTTTACAGTAGGCGATACATGTTGTTTTCAGGTTATTTTGTATTCTTAAGCTAAGAAGCAAACCTAACCAAAATCTGTTCTACTTTTCTTTAAGTCGTGTGATTAAGACAGACATGGAATTGGAAGTTCTGCGCTACACCAATAAAATCTCCAGTGAAGCTCATAAAGAGGTAATGGATCCTTTACTGTTAATAATTTTTGTTCTTAGTGTAACAGTAGTACTCAGAAAACGTTCCCAGCAACCCTGAATTGCTTAGTAATAAAATAATGGAAAGGCTGGATAGAAATAAGAGGGTAATATCCCTTCTATTACAGCCCAGTAATATACCTTGCATTGTCCTTGAACTCACTGGTGCATTTGCAGTGTGTGAGAAATGAAGTGTGGTTTTGGATAAAAGCTGGAGCCTCAGCAGAAGGTGACCTGCCTGCAGTCTGTCTGCTCTCTTTGCGCAAATACCTGTACAGCAATAGAGAAGGAGATGAAGATTTTTCATCTGGCCCACATCTGTGTGTGCAGCTCTAGAAAGTTTTGCTCTGGCAGTTTACTCAAGCCAGTCCCTTAAACTGTGGGAGTTGTGGTATTGGTGATATGGACCTTAGGTGTCAATCCTGTACTCTGTAAAGTGACTCAGATGCCGTGAGTTCTGAGCGAAGACCAGGGGGAGCTTAGTGAAAAGCATCTGAAGAAGTTACCAATTAACTGTTGACTTTGCCCCTGTTCTACACATTTCTGAACTGTGAAGCATGAAAATATTGTGAAGTGCACATTGTAGAGAGTCTATGCATTTGCATTCATTCTCCTCAGTCATTTGTAATCCTTAAATAATGTTATCCCATCTGAGGAAACTCTTACTGTTAGGAGCTGCTGTTCAGTAGAACTTCCATAATACAGAAGCAGGCAAAAGAATAACACTGGTGCACATTCTCAGCAAACCTGAGAATGAAATTCAGACATGAGGTGTAACATGGTGTTAACTCTAGCAGTGTTCTGTTGATTCAGATTAAAAAGTACAAAAGAGGATCTTCCTTTGTAGCATATTCCAGTTCACAGTTTTGTTTTGCTGGTGTTTCATAAAACAAAAGGACTTGCTGCCAAGTTCACCAGAGCTTTCAAAATTTAGCATTGGTATTTTGATGAGCTGCAATTCATTAGGATATACTTTGGCAATTAAGCTTGCTTTATTGCTGGAAACTGCAGGCATTTTAAAAGATTAAGATGTTTGATTTCTAATATGGTTTTGAAGTACATATACTGATGTAAATTTAAATGAAGTACAGATTATATTTTTGTAATATAGGTTTCTCTGGAGATGCTCAGTTATAAGTCATAAATTCATAAATATGCAATTCCCTCCTGCTAAGAATGTCCCATGTTAATATGTATCTTACAGGTAATGAAGGCAGTAAAAGCTGGTATGAAAGAATACGAGCTGGAGAGGTAAGAATTATTTCAATAAATGTAATAAAAAAGGAAGGGTCTGTTTGTATTAGGAGTTGATGCAATAGCTGTGGCACAGCAGTAGCACTGATTCAGTAGAGAGCTCTTTTGAAAGACTGTTTTAAGCATTATTTTGTTATTTTGAGATAGTGGCACTTCATCAGTTTCAGATGTGTATTTGATGATGGTTGATTATATTTTCCTGATGGTGTAGTGCAGTTTAATTTTTCTGGAGTTGTAGTATTTATAGAAGCTTTAGGAAATAACTGTTCTTGTTTGAAGGCATCCAGTAAAATGGTGTTTATGGATAAACATAGCCCTTAAGCTTGTTATGCTCAGAAGTCTACAGTAGGAGTGTTTAAGAACCTTATAAAAGACAGTGTTCAATTACATCTTGCCTGCAATTACAAGTCGATATTGCCTGTACAAGGAGCTTGTCTCACAAATGTGGTGGGTATTACTACAGCTGTTAAGAAGTCAACAAGAACACCACACATCTCTGTTGAAGAAAATGTGCTACACGAACATGTGTAGAAGGGGTTGGCTGCTGGTGATTGATACAGTAAGTGATGTGTCTAGATATGAGGAGAACATTGCTTCCTCTTTTAAATCAGTATTTACATTAAACCGTTTTATAAAACATGGTTTTGATCACCAAGTCCATTTATTTTTATCTCACGTGCAGAATTCTCAGTTTTTGAAGTATTACACAGTAAAGAAATCGAAAATAGTGGTGGTATCTCAGATACTGTTGTTGTTTCTTGACAGTCATTTTTGAAATGTTAGCAAGCAGACTAATTAGATGCCCTGTGTGGAGATGAGAAAAGTGACCCTGGTGTTTGTTATCAGATTTTAAGTTCCAAATGTTCATACAAGAGATTGCTCTGATTTAAATATGTCCCTTTAGAAGATAATTTGGTTAAATCAGTGCAACTTCTGGGTATAGACAAGCCCAACGTAAAAGCCTGTAGTATTAAGTACAGGGGAAAGGGAATGTACTTGTAGGTCCTGCAGAGCAGAGTAGAATTCTATGAAACAAGCATTTATGTTATACTGGCTTTTACCTTCTCCCAGTTTAACACGGGATCATGCTATGTGCAGTAAGTAATACCTTTAGAATGTGTGCTATACAGAAAAATTGGTGTTACTCTTAAAGAACTTAGATTTCTACAGACTCTATAGACTCATGCTCAATAGATTACTTCGAAATGTAGTTATATATATCACCAGGCAACAGGGAAAAAGTGTTGCATACGTTCTCCTATTCTCCCATTAACTTTACTAATGCTCTTTGTATTTGTGTTTGTTTTACTTGCTGCCCATGTTGTGTATGCTGATAGTGGCTCTGGAAGTCAATGGTAATAAAAATTGCCATGGAGCAGGGTTTGCTCAGAAAGTGCTTTTGAATGTCAGGAGCCTGGCAGTTTTATGTGAATGTCATGCAACAAATGCATAAGCTCTTCTGTAAGTCTGTGCGGTATGTCATGTAGTTCCAGGACATCCATTCTTCAGTCAGCTTTTGCTGTTCTCAGGAACCTTTTGAAATGATTGTTTGTGTCTTTGGAAAAACAAACAAACAAAAAACAGTGGGCAAGTGTCTGTTAAACCTGTTTAGAATTGCCTTCTGTTCTTCCATATGTCTTGATAGGTTACACTTCTTGACAGAGTCTGAGGTTATTTCACTAATGAAAGAGGTCTCGGCAGACTGTAGCGCCTGCCATTGAGCCTATAAATAGAACTGAAGTTTCAGTTGCTGTGTGAAATTCATCCTTGCACCCGTTTCTGTTGCCTTTTTGCTTAAAGGAGAAAGGTCCTAAAATGCAAAACTGCAATTTCCATATCTTGCTGTAAAGTGGGTAGCTGCAATGTTTAAAAATCAATTCAGAAGCAGTCTCAGAAGTGTGTGTTCTGTATACAAATATACACCTATGTAGTCTAAGAAGGAAACTTCAGGAAACTTTCAAAGACCTGAGGAAAGGTAACATCTAAAAACTGACAACTTCTGTTGAAACCATAGTAATTTTTCAGTTGTTTTCTCACTGGCGGGCTAGATAGCTTGCTTTCTGCAGGTTTGACCTATCTAGAATCCCGGAGTGCAGAGAACTGAAACTCTTAATTTATATTGGTTCATTAAAATATTCCCACTTATCTTTCAGAGATCAATTAAATGTTAACGAAGCTTTTTCTCTTTCTGCTGTTCCACGATTTTGTTGTGAAAGCTTTTGAATTGTGTGCCCCACCTCCCCAGGTGCATCTGCAGTTTCTGCTGCTGTGAAATCATGAATTTTTGAAATGAATGAAGATCTCTTGACATGTGGCCAGTAACACTTGCTTCATATTGCTTTCATTCTCTGACATTCTGCAATATAGCACATGTTTTTGTGTAGAAAGCTGATCTGGCCCTGTTTACTAGGAGGAATAGTGCCAGGGATCCCAAAAGCAATTAAAATATCCATTACCACATTGAGAGCATGAGAGTTGCCTTTTCTTTGTTCATTTCATTAAGCAGTCTTCCTACAAAAAAAACTCGTGTCACTTCAGCCCTATAATGCAGCAAAACCCGTCTAAAGTACTCTTGGAAATATATCCCAGAGCCAACAATACAAAAAGCTGGTTGTATTTCTGGGTTTCTGAGGACTGACTGGAAGGAAATTAGAGAAATCTCTAGATAACAATCTTCTTTGTTTTGAGGTTTGAAAGCTAGCTTCAAAAACTTGTTAGAAGTGTTCTGTATGTGTCAGTGTTCAGTGGTGAACGATTTTGAACCAGTAATGAATTAATATTGAGGCATATAAAAATGAATGCAATTAACTGCAATCCAATCAGTCTTGATGTGTTTTGGGGTTTTTTTGGTTAGGTGTTATTTAATGTGGTCAGTTGACTTTAAGGAGGCAGCCAAACCAGTTATCTACAAACAGTAATTCTCAGCGCCTGTAATTGCATATAAAGTCATTTTGGTAGGTCAGAGTCAGGATTTTCTTTGATGTAGTTTCTTTAGCATTTGTGCTTATCTCATGGTTAATTAATGTTCTGTTTAATTAAAGGCTTTTAATTATGAAACTGCTCCATGGTGAATATACTGTTAAAATACAGCAAAAAGATAAATGTCTTTAGCTTGAGAAGTATGTGGGGGAAAAAAAGCCTTATTTCAGCTGGTTTAGCACGTAAATAAAATGCATGTATTTACAAAAGATTTTTGTTTGTGTACATTTGTGAACATGTGTGTGTATTTAAGTCCACATGCTCCCTGAAAGTACTAATTAAAAGTAGTGTCTGTTTTATGATGCTCCACACTGCTAGAAAGACGTCCTCTAAATGAGGCATCCTCTAAATCAGTGTCAATTTTTAGAGTGATGTCTTTCATCTGCTCATCATTTACCAAATGAAGTTTTGATTCTTCTGTGCGTTTTTCTCACTTGTTCTCTTTTTTTATTTGGGAAAATAATGTTAAGGTTGGGATGGCTACTTGTAATTGCTTATGTGTTTGGAGAATGACGGGAAGATGCATATTACAGTGAGAGAAGAAGTGAGAGGAGGGCAGCGTGCTGCAGGTATGGTACTGGGCACTTGGCAGGTTCCTAGTCCTGTCCCTAATAGCACTGGAAGCCCTGTAGTGGGAGTGCGAACATGTTCCAGGATGCACTGAACTATGTAGTACTCCTCTTTGCCCCATGATGCTGGCAGCACAAAGCCTTTGAACAGATGGGAACTTGGCGAGTGTAAGGACAGGCTGCATGGTTGTGGTGTGCTGGGAGTTCAGGGAAGTTGTTCCATGTGGCTCTCTTCAAAAGAGCAACCCCAAATTGCTTGTGTTGTGATTCCATCAATAAAAGCAGCGAAGAAAAGAGGATCTGACCAGACCTGCTCAGGGAACGTGTGACCCAGTAGCTGCTAGGTGTTTATCTGGTACTGTTGTTACAATTGACTCGCTGATTTTTCTTGGTGTATCAGCTTTCCTTTGCCAGAGTTGTCTGCATTTTGGTGGTACATCTTCTGCACTTTGTGCTCTGACTGGTACAAGTGATGCAGGGCAATGCTCCAGCAGCCCACTGGAGAAGTTCCTGGCTGTGACACTGTTCCCAACTGTTGTGGGGGCCACTCAGAGCGCTCCAGCCCCAGCAAGAATTTATCCCATGGGGTGGATGCGACCCCACTTCGCTACCTGTTATGCAGTGTCTCTCTTAGGTCCATGCAACCATACAGATAATTGGAGTGATTTTGTGATAGCTGATGGTTAACTTTAACTCCTCTGTGCTCTTACAGCAACAACTTAAAGAATAATATGGCAAGAAGGCAGCTACAGTGCTTTTTGCTTCTTGGGTTACAATGCGTGCAGACTATTTTTACTCTTTGCATCTTACCAGCTAAGACTGATAGAAGTTCTTTATCCTTATTCTTCTCAGTGCTGTCCCTGATTCCAAAGCAGAGCTTAGACTGAGATGAGTTCCTGTCATATCTGTCAATGTTAAATTTCACTATCTGTGGAAGCCTAAGAGTGCTCTCATGGATTATGGCTCTCATCTTTCGTTTATCTTTCTCCTCTGCTCCAGTGGAACAAACTGCGAATAAAACATACTTGTTATTTCACTAGAAAATAGCCAGAATCACTTTATTTTCTGTTAGGTATTTCCTTTTAGTGAAACGCTTATTATTTTGGCTAATCTGGATTTGCCACTTCACGTCTCTTGATAGATTTTGCTCTTTGAATGTCCTTGAGAAAGCTGCTGACTGCTGCAGTAAACCATCTTTAAAAAAATGTTTTGGTTTTTCTTTTTCATGCTTGATCCACTTTTTGCATTTAGAATTTCAGTTCAAGCATGGTCTTTCTAAGTCCTTTACGTAAGTGTATGTGGATAGCAAATGAAAATGACTGCTGCAACTGGCAAAAATGTGCAAGTAGATTCTTCACAGTTACTTTCTGACTTGGGAGCGATGCTGAATTGTTCCACAACTCTCAATAGTGTTTCTGCAGAGCTGCCAAGAGGCTAGCAGTCTCAAACAGTCTGCTCAGTTAACCCAAAACAATTTATTTTACTATAATTTTAATGGTTGGTACCATTGGGTAGCTGAAAGGTGTTTGACTACTTTGTTTACCAAAGCTGCTGCACCATTAGACGAGATACGATTTTTTTGTTGGTTACTGTTATCAAAAGGATGGGATGAAACCTTTAGAAAATCTGGAGGGGGGGGGAAAAAAAAAAAAAAAAAAAAAAAAAAAAAAAAAAAAACCGAAAAAAGGGACGAAAGTGGGGGCCTTTCCCCCACCTGGGGGGTGAGAAATCCCAACAGAACAGTTTGGTTTTCCCTTTTTTGCATATGTGTATATACTGTCCGGGCAGTGTTTTCCTACTAAGACAATCCCATACCTAGTACTTTTTGTTTGCCTTTGTATCTATATCCTTTATATTTGAAAGTGTTTAAGGAAAAAATGGATCAGCAGCAATTTCTGTTTTACCAACTGCTGGCACTGCACAGTAATCAAAGTGCTCCTGTTCAGAGGGCATTGGGGGGGACCCTGCTGCCTGAGCCAGGTATGAGGCGGCCTCTCAGGTGATCCAGAACTTCCTAAAAGTAGTGATGTGGAGCCACTTGCAGTGGTCCAGGACCAGGTCAGCACTCCTGGTTGCGGGGAATACCAAAGCTATTTTGAATGGGAAGGGAATGCAAGCAGGTTATTTTAGTACAGCATGTTTGTGTGTTTTTTGTTTTTTTTTTAATGTGGATGTCTGTAGCTTTTGTTTCAGGTGCCTTTAAGAAAATCTGTACATCTCAGTGGTAATTGCTTGCTTCCACTATCAGTGCCCATAAAGCACACAGGAAACTCAAGTACCTCTAGCTTAGTGCAGAGCTGACAGCATGTGTCAGGCAGTTGCTAATGGCCAGGGTGGTTTAGTCATTGCATTTCAGGAGCCCAGACTCCCAGAGAGGAGTCAAGTGAAATATCATTCCACGGAACAGCTGGATTCAGAGCAACACCTCCATTCAGTCTTCTATCCAGTCTTGCAGGAAAGCATGATGTGGATCTGCTGGCTGGCTCCAGCAGTAAGCTTACCTCAGCTGCAGTGCCATAAGCTTTAGTTCTCATATTGCAGTTGCACAGTGAATTTACTTCCACTCGCTTCCTTCTGACTTCAGCTTAAGTTCATGGATTTTCAGTTGTTTTGTGTGATGCTTGTTACTCAGTTTTCAGGTCTTAACTTTGCAGTCACTGAACTCAAGATAAGGGATATGAACATATGAACAAAGATTTGATTCTGACCCTGACCTACCCCAAGGCTTGGCTGAACTCAGTGGGATGAGCTGGAAAGCACGTACAGGTATAGCTGCTCTGTTAATGCTTTAAATTTAGGTAGGCCCAGTTTCCTAATTCATCTGAATTAGGAATTAATCCTAAAATCTGAATTTAAAAATTGATTTAAAAGAAAAGCCCTGAGCACTTTTCCTATTCTATGTCACACAGAGGCACAAAAGCAGTTGCATGCACACACACTTGCACATAATTCAGCAGGAGGGATTACTCTTCAGCATGGAAACCTCTGCCAGGACCTCATCTGCCTTAGGGGAGAGGCTCTTTGCTGTACTGAAGTCCACTCTGAAAAGCTCCAGCTGCCCCTGCCCTGGCAAATGCTGCTCGTTTCCAGTTGCCCTGCTCTCTTCTCCCCAGCTGCTGGGAAAATGTTGGGGGCAGAACCCCCTAAGAAGGGAAGTGTAACTTGCAACAGAACCTCCAGGAGCTGGTTGGGTTGAACTGCTGGGCTGTGTTGGGGAGAATTCTTAAATTGCTGGCAAGGAGCGGAGCAGTTCCAGCGTATTCCCAGCAACCTCTCAGCTTTTCCCCTTTTCAGGAGGTCTTGTTCACTTTCAGTAGAGGACAGCTTGGTTCACCGTCTGGACATCACTTTAATTAGCTCTTTGTGTAGAGGAAAGATGTTTAATTGCAGAGGTCTCTTATGTGACTTGTGATTGAAGTTCCACATAATTGAGTTTTATCTTCTGTGAAAAAATCCTGGAATTGGACCATGTGAGTACTTAAAAATAAAATTTTCTATCAACCCACAAATGACAAAGAACAATTACCATGCTGGTAATCAGCAATTGGCTCCCTCCTTTCAGAGGGAGAGCAGTAGAAGGATGTAGGCAGCATGCATGTATATGGAACTGGGTTTGATTGCATGGCAATTTTAAATGCTCTGTCATTGTATGTCCTTACAGAGTTGTTAGCACAGTTTATGCAGTGATAATCCATAATTACCCTTCTGATTTTTTTTTTTTTTTGAAATCAAAAGGTAGTCACAATTCTTATTTACAGTTTCAGTCTGATTTCTGTCAGTGTTTCTTTGAGTGATGATTAGTTACATCAGGGCAAGAACATTTTCTTATCAAATTAGCACTGGTTTCAGTTTTTACTGAATCTAGCACAGTATTGAGATAGTTAACTAATTGTCATTACAAATGACAAGCTCGGGTTGCAGATAAGTGAAATGGAACTCATAAAAGACAGTAGGCTGAACTGATTGTTATTTGCTGTGAATTTTGTTCATGCTTGTTCAGACAAGTGAAAAGTAAAGATTCTACCATATGTGAGGCTTCGATGAACTTTTATTCAGTAATTTTTGCTAATTGCTGTAGAAGCAGGGAGATCAGGATTTGGTTAGTTGTTCTCTTCTGATAACCACGACAGCAATGTAATGGTACTCAGATTGGAAGCCCAAGAATTTGAAGGAAATGTGCAAAATGCTGAGATGATCCATTAATAACAGGATGTCACATATTGACCTTCTGAAAATCAAAAACATTTTAGACAGGTGAAAAGAAAATGAGCAGATTCTGTTCCGTGCTGCCACCATACCCTCTGTATAAATTCTCTTCCAAATGGGTTCTTAGAGAATCCTCATTGCTGTGGTGTGCCAGTGCTGCCTTCCAATGTCTGTCGCAGTGGTTCTTTTGTGTTTATTAGTTGTGTTGGTTTTTTTTTCCCAATCTCTCTAGGGGCAGAATTGAGTAAATCTGTGTCCTGTTTTGGCAGCATGTAGTGGTTTAGTGTACCTGTTACCAATGGCATTGAAAAACACATGATCAAGATTGTAATTACACATTGAAGTTGGTGTTAGTTTGCTTTTCTGTGCATGTGAGCTTGGTCGTCTTTACAGGTTGTTTTTTCTTCCCCTTGGCTGTTGTAATTTTTCTTTTCCTTAGGTCTTGGTCACAGAGCTTTCAGTATCGCTCAGAGGTGGTGGACTTAGGTGGCTCAGTGCTTGTTAAGGTCTGAGATCGCAAACAGTACATGTGGGAAGTCAATGAAGGCAGGAAAGGACAAGGCTGCAGGTGATTGCTTGTACTGAGAGATGCAGTGGCACTGAACTTGCTTAGCATTGAAGTGTTGTGCCCATCTGTGCTGGGTTCTGCTGTCCAGGCAGAGCTGAAGATGGCCTCTGTAATTTAGGTAAGTTATGCAGTGTGATAGAACAGAGTTGAACTGCCAGGCAGAGTGATGGGAGGTGAACTCTAAGTGAAACTTAAGACTGGGAAGGAATCTGAATCGTAACAGAAAGAAGAGTAGGTGAATGGAAAATAGAAAAGGTGATGTTTCTGCTAACAGGAATATGCCCCTGTAGAAAACTCCTCAAAATGCAACATTAGCTCTGGATTGGTTAGACTTTGTGTTCACCAGCTTTTTCTGAGTAGATGAAATTGAGCCTCGAGGTGGTCTTGGGAATAGGAAGGGCTTCACGGAAAACAGAGACTGTCTTCTGATTCATTTAGGGAAACCTATGTATTTAAAAGAACCAATGAGATATGAGATATTTGAAAAGTCCAGAGGTTAATCGCTTAATGTAGAACAGAGTTGCCATCACTTCTTGCTTAGGGCAATCCTCTTGTAAAACGTCTTGTTTGTCACGATATTGCACTGGGTTTCTGATTTTTTTTTCTGTTTTTGAGATGAATTCACTGCATCTTACTGGTCAGCACAAATGTGACATGGGAGAGGTGGGAGCAGAGGTACTTTTAAGTCTCTGATTAGCAAAAAATTTGGAATTTGGTTATTTGTAAATAAATAAATAAATAGAGCTGGCTGAAAATTGTAGCTGGAAGTTGTGAATGTTGTGAGTGTGTGCAGTTTAGGATGCTAGATAGGATTCACTAATGATCAATCTTCATTTAGTCTCCAGGTTTGCTGTGTGAGGGGAGGTTTGGCACTGGATGCAGTGCACTAGAATGATGAACACTCCAGAATCTTTTTCTTCATTATGTGTTGGAAGGAGGCGGAGACCAAGTCTGCAACTAATCTGCTGTTTTGTTTGGAAATGAAAATAATATTCAAAAGTTGGCTTCCTAATCTTTGGAAAGTTTGGGTGGTTTTTAGAGATATTTGTGCTCTTTTCTGAAAGTGAAGAGATTCTGCTTCAAATCAGCCTCAGCCCCGTGGTTTGAGCACTCATGTATTGCCATCCTGGGAAGACAGGTTGGAGTCTGCACGTATGTGACTCAGGGCTGAGATCTCTTGAGTCCTGGAGAGAGCTGGTGTTGGTGAGGGGGGAGACGTCTGGTTTTGATCAGAAGCTGTCCTTGCAAAAATGTAATTAGTGTTATATAGCAGGAGACACCAGAGGAAGGACCTGACCAACAGAGGTTCATCTGCTGCTGCGGGTCAAAGAGGCTTGTATTCGTAAGGACTTCATACGGTCAAGGATTTACTTGGTCAGGATTTTCCAAACTCAAGGAATATGAGTGGGGTTGGTAACTTGGCTGCTGGGGCAAGGAGGACTGTTATTTGGGAGAATTCCTGCATGAGTTTAGGGAATTCTTGCTGATATTGTCTGTACCACTTTGTGCTTCATTTCCACCTGCTTCTAACACTTGGGATCAGCATGGTGATTTTACTTGCTTGGGGCTAGAATTGGCAGCTTCAGAAAGACTGTCTGCTGTTCTCTGGTACCCTCATGTACTTCAGAATGTGTATTGGAAGTTAATTGATTCTTACATTTCAGCCCATCAGTCTGCCATTATCTGCTGATTTCCACTGTTGGTATTGAGTCTCTCTGCCCTTCCCTTCAGCCAGTTTGGCTGTTGGTAGGAAGCTCTGGAGGGAAAAGGAGCAGCAGAGCTGGAGTCTGAAAGCTGAGGCCAGTGAGCAGAGTGATGGAGCCACTGCTTGTTCCTGAATGGCCTGGGGACATGCAGGTTTTGTGACCTGCCTACAGGGCACCTGTGCACTTGTGTTGTCCCTGCTTTAGGAAAGAAGGGTTGAAATGCTCTCAGTAATTAGGTGTCATAGGTACACGTAGTTGCAAAAATGATCCTGCATCTTCACTCAGAGGATAGAGTCTTGCTGCTTCAGGTTGTTGTCCCAGAAAAATTCTGAATTCTGCAGCTTACTAAGTCTGTTTCAGACCTTGGCATCAGAAATTGAGTGTTGTAATCTTTTAGTATCCTCAAGGCAGTAGGCTTACATATCCCATATAACAAATTATGGCATTATTGTCTAAGAATAGCTCAAGTATTCAAAAAAGCACTGAGAGCAAATTAAGCTCTACAGTGGGACCTCAGCCTATTCTAATCTAAGCCCTTACTGTGCTCCTGCTTATACCATGTTGTTGAACTGAAATTCAAACTTCAAATATTCTATTTGAAACTGAAAGGAAGATGGTGAAGCAGTGGTGGTTGTTTGCGTTCTGTGCCACTGAATAGCACTTGTGTGTTACGTGCTGTGTGGGTGGCTGTGTATTTGCTAAGAAGCATAACTGAAGATGAAAGTTTAATTATTTCTTCAAGGCAAATCCTCTCTCCCATGGAGTTAAGCTTGCATGAGAAAAATGAAAATTCATAACAAGTGTAAAAATTGGCTAAAATTAAAAACCATTTATTTTTACCCTATTTATTCTTCTGAATAATAAAACTTCCCCGTGGGTTTTTGGAACATATGTGGAATAATTACACTGCAGAAGTGGCACTTTAGTTCAGCTTCTAGAGCTAGGGCAAACATTGTGATTACGCTTCAAGCTTAAGTCTAGGTTTTATAGAAAATCTCATTCTTGAAGCTCTGTTGCCGTCAAGTGCGAAAAACTGTGACCCATGGATTGGTCCCTGTGGGAGCAATTATTCTTAGCAGAGATTTTTTTTTTTTTCCAGCACTGAATATTATAGATGTCAGAAAAAAGTTTAACCCCCAGTAACTCTGAAAGAATGTTTCCATACCTGCTGGCAAAGGATATCTATTTCCGCTTGTATTTGCAAGCAATTTATATCTAAGCCAGGATTTAAAAAAAAAAAGAACAAGTTTATTATCAACTCTAAAGTATCAGTGCTCTTAGTTGCACTTTGCATGTCTCAGTGAAGAGAAACAGGTGGGGCTGCTGATGCTGCCTAATACAGTGCTGCACCTGAGACATATGATGCTCTCACATTGGACACCGCAGGAGCTGATGGTGAGACTTTGTGTTACTGCTGGCAGAGGGGAGGATGTGGAGAGAGAGTGGTGTTGCTTAGGAACGTGGGTTGGCACCTGATACTCGGTGTGGATGAGAGAATTGTTTTGTTTGACAAGTAGAATGTGCTCACCTCACAGCCATTGGTCACCGGGAGGCAGTGGGTAGAACAGAGAGTAAAGTCTAATGCTTGCCTTCAGCAGAATCTTTTTCTTTTTGAAGAGTGCATTTTATGTGCTTAATTTGACTTTTTTGTCTTTATTTTAATACACATCAGTCATCTGTCAAAGTATATGCATTACTCCCTCCAATTAAAGTAATGCACTTCTATTACTGGTTTGGGATCAGCTATTTTAAGTAAGCTTCCTGTCCCTAGCCCTCTCTGTTTTCTCTTGTATCTTCTTAGGTGCTGTGCACAGTTTGGTCATTAACTATGACAAAGCTGTGATGAAATCCATGGAACTTGAATAGTGTTGAAAGGCTTTTGCAAAGTGGAGCTTGTTCTGAGATGCTAGGAGGGATATTGCAGTATCTGTCTGCAGCTCATCAGAGGTGGGCTGGAGCATCTTTATTTCACTGTAATTACTGCACTGAGACATAAGAGAGAAAACAATCCCAAATGCACCAGCCTCAGGACTGGCTTTTCTCTAGCAAGAACCCAAGTGAAAGGCTGAGTGCTGTTGCCTGTTGAAGGAAGGAGTGGGAAAGAGAAGTGGCTTGTTTGAGCAATACCCTCCAGCAAAAATGTGAAGAAGAGGCTTGATCTTTACTGGCATTTGAGAGATTCAGAAAAAAGAGAGAAAACTTCCCATGCCATCTTTCATACATGATGATGAAATTTAAAGGCTGATGGGGATGAGCAGAGAGCATATCTTTTATGTATTTTGCCTTGCTGGGGAATGACAGTTGCAGCAATAACTAAATGATCTTTAATTTTCAGTAGAAAAAAAAGAACATTGCATCTCTTATTTCATTAGATGGAACACAGGCCATCACAGCTGTGCATTGTGGTCTACTGATGTAGACCATGCACTCCATTTTCTTGTAAGTGGGAGTTACTCCTACATGGTTCTACATATATTTTATTTCTACCAATCAACTATTTTGAGGCTGTGAATCACTTATCTTAGCAGTACTCTTTGGAACCAGGAGAAATGGAAATTCATCTAGCTGCTGAAAAGGGAGCTGGAAAAAAACCAATCTGCTGCCATGATCAGTAGTGTGCTTGTAGACATTGCCAGTGGCTTAGAGATCAAAGAGCAGAGAAATAGCTTCACAGTAAGAGCCCAGGAAATCCGAAGTAGGGAATGAGTAGTGCCTTTTCTTTATTTATGGCATGGGGTGGCTTTGCAATCAATCTGTGAAGCTTTGAAGAGAAAAAAAATAAAGCTCTGAGGGAAAGGGAAGGACTGTACAATTAGTTGCTACTGTCTGCTGACTTGTCTTCTCTAATTCCAAAGATGTGTGCTGAAAATGAGTGATAGTGTGCAAAATCTAAACTACTGCCCAATTCCTTTGTAGATGCTCGCTGGCTCTTGGAGGATATTTGGTTTCATCTTAACTGTAGATTATGTGTAGGCTGCTGTAGCTGGTAGAATTTAACAAGGGTCGTAACTTTCAGCTCTTGTACATCGAATTCCTGCTCTGATCTCCTCTTCTTTCATCTCTGCTGTGTGTCTTTCATTAAAGAATTGGCTGGTGAAGTAGATGTGATAGTTCAGAGTGTTTTCAGAACCACGTGTAGGAGTATCTTTTTACTCAAGTAAATCAGTATGATTTAGAAAATTTAGGAATGCTGCACCGGAATTTGGATTTGGAAATTCAGTTTGTAATTGTAGAGACAGTATTTGGGTTGAGACTGATTGTCCATTAACTTATGTGAGATGGACACTTGACCTGAAAGGCTGATAACTGCCTCTGGGCATTGCTCAGTTTTAAATCGATCTGTTTCAGAGTTTGGGCATACTGTGACTGTGGATGCACTGCGTTACTTTTTTGGTTAGTGGGCAGTGCTGTTGTGTGGGGATCTGGGGATTTACTACCCACATGCATTAGTAATAACTTGGACATAATGAAGAGTAGATTTTTCTGATCTCAAAGTTGTAGCCCGTTTTACGGCAGTACATTCTACTATACAAAACCATTTATTTACTATTAAAATCCAGGAAACTTGTGTTTTAGTGATGTGAGAAATCAAAAGAATTGTTCGGAAGTACAAGTTTAATTCTTGTAGTGCATGCACAGTGCTGTCAGTGTTATTGCTGCTCTATTAACATGCACATCATCTCAGGATTTTGATTTCTGATAAGAAACAGATGTGACTTAGGATCTATGGAGGACTTCTTACAGTGTGGCTGCTGACGTTTATATATATATATATATATAT
>NW_024884755.1:7713722-8046642 GCF_019232065.1 Centrocercus urophasianus | reverse complement strand
GGTGTTCATTTCCAGAAGTAGTAATTGGCAAACTCATGTAAGATTTTCATCGTAACAATCTAGCCAGTGTTACTTGCTTTTCATATTTCCTACTTCAAACTCATCAATTCTGATTTATTCATAAAATTATATTCCTTGCTTTTGTTTCTCAATGTACATAGGAATATTAACTTTAATGTAAAAGGTAGAGTAGGCACAAATGAATCTATTTCTGCATTGTTGTTTGTTTTCAATGCTTCCTTGCTTCTACCCATTCATTATTTCGCTATCAGGACTACATGAAACTTGGTGCATAAACAGTGAAATGTTTGTGCTCCATCTTTTACATAGTTAATAAATGTATCAGATCCCCAAAGTGTAAATCAAATTATGTAGCCTCTTACGCTTTACATAGGAGAAACAAAATATGAAATATTTCACAATACAGAAAACCGTGTGTGAATCAAACTTCTTTATTGTTCCTAAAAGATACAATTTTGACAATATTACGAATTTGCAATTTATTTGCAGAGGGAGTTGGCACATGGTTTCGATGAAAGTAATATTCCTCCAATATTCTGCTTATAAGAACACTTTCTAAAAGTTGCTGTTGCTGATTTGTGCTGCTATAAGAGAGTATCTGTTCAAGCTCCCTGTAAGTGTGCCTCTCCACCTCGCACCCTGTGCTGATGCTTACAGACTCTGTGTGGTAATGCTGGCTTGAGTTTGTACTTCAGTCTATGCTGAGGAAAATTCTTAGAGAATACATTCAAAAAGAAAAAAAGCTATTAAGGACTGAGAAGGAAAAGAAAGTATTTTTTTCAATACAGACCTGATCTTGACTTGCAAAAAACGTTGCCCTTGATGTCCTTATGCTGTCTCTTGCTTTAAAAGAATGGCCTTATGTGACTGTCCAATGAGTTTTGTTGATAGGAATTAGATTTTCTTAAGTAAACCCCTCAAAATACTGTTTTGTGAGACATTGTTCTAAAAATGTTAAATAACATAGCACACAAGTCAGAATATATTTTATTCAAAATTAATCTGAGAAATATAATTCAATATGGCTTTGAATGTACATGCTATATGCTGCTGCTTTTCAGAATGGGTTTTACAGAAGAGGTAATGGAATTCTGCCCCAATTATGATTGTGTTTCCAACTGCTGACCTTGGGTTTGAAGCAGAGTGTAGAGCTCTTCTACAAGTATGCAGCAAAGAATTGTGGCTGAAGTAACAGTTTTTTTGCTTTCCAGACTTAAAGTGGCATTAAGCATCATTTCAAGTTTTCATTTGCATTTTTAACATTTGTTTTTAGTATCTTGTTTCTCTAGCCAGGTTTGATGTATGTATAATTAAAATACCATTTATATGTACTTTGTTTTATGGAGCATGTATGTACGTATGTGTGCATGCTTAACGTAATTGTACGTACGCCGTGCTGGAGTACAAGGTGTTGGGCATTGAGAGTTTGAGGAGGTGCAATTACAGGTATGAAACATGTTTCTTCTAGAAGGCTGTTGGAGTGGCAGTGCCTTTTGGATTTACTGATGGCTTCTGACAGTCCTTGCAGTCCCAGTCCTACACTTGGAGTTTTGAGGAGGACACATGAACTTTACCAATTTTTTCCTCAGCAAGATCCATTGGTTCTTATTTATCCCTCCTGATCTACATGCAAGCTGGCAAAGGGTTAAGCATAATCTTAAACACCTGCAGCTTATCTGCAGAGATGAGGAGGAAAATACCAATTTGTCTTGCCTTTATGATCACTGGTTAAAATTCAACTCAGCCTGCTCTTTCTAGAAGTTAACTTGGCTTTTCCTCTTTGTTAGAGCAAAGCATTGACTTGAAGCAGTGTCTCACCAGCACCTTCCCTTTTCTCAGCTGAATGGTGACATCTGAGAGGAGGGAGGAGGCTTGTCCTTCTAACAGCAGTCCTGGGTTCACAGAATCATAGAATCATTTGGGTTGGAAGGGGCCTGTAAAGGTTATCTAGTCCAGCTCCCCTGCAATGAAAAGAGACATCTACAGCTCGATGGGTTGCTCAGAGCCTGGTCGAGCCTGACCTTGAATGTCTCCCGGGATGAGACTTCCACCACATCTCTGATATATATTGCAGCTTTCTAGGGATTACTAATTGCATTAAGAATTACCTAGATTTCCTGATGCCTCAATTAATTTTAATGTTCCCCACAAGGTTTAGATAGTCTGAATTGCAGCCTGTGAAGCTTAAATTTGTACTGTGAAATAGAGCAGCATTGATTCCTGTTAGTTTGTTCAAAGCTGGGAGAAAGAATGCCAAAAGTGACATTATAAAGGTTGCTCTTGTTGTCTGAACTTGTGTAAGTAGCTATCAGAAGGCAAGCCATGGCTGCTAATTGCATGCTGCTACAAGGAAGCAGAAGCTGGTACCGTGGAAATGGTGACATGGGCATTTTATAAGCGTGTCCCTAATTACCTGTTAGCTAATTATATTATTTGTAGGTACGTTGGGAATTGAATGAGATATTAAAAGGCCTTTGCCATGGTACTGCAGTCTCACCCTAGGATTTGCTACATGTGCCTTTAGTCTGCAAAAAAACACTTATGCCACCTACAGCCCATGGTCACTGAGTTATAGCACAATGGTTATGGCTACTGCAGTGACGTAAAGCAGGCATCATGGCCTTGTTCAGGAGAAACAAATACAAATGGGAACAGTATATGGCAGGAAAATGCCTTGGCAGCGTGTAAAGATTTAGTGGGGATTTGGTGTGTGTGGTGCTCATCTGTTGTATTAGAAATCTAGGCAATAAAGAAAACAGAATCTGTAATGACATTCAGAGGTCTTGATTTTCAGAGTGATTAGAGGGAGTGAATGCTTGGCTAAGTTGGAGTGAAGAATTAAGAAGAAGCTTTGCTTGAATGATACAGAAGCCCGAAGGGATTAGGGGAGAGAGATGCTTACAAGATTACTAAACCTAGTAGCTAGTAGGAGAAAATATAGACATGATCTTTAGCCTACAAAAAATCTTTATAAATTCCACATGAATTCAGATACTGGAAAGGTTCAGTGGAGCATAAATCAAGAAGCTGTAAAAACAAACCCAAATCCCTCATTTTAATGGGGTTCTTGGGAGCGAAGAGTGAAGAATAGGAAGCACAAAAGTGACTTCTTGTTTCTGACAGTGGGAAGTAGCTAAGATTTTGTGGGGTTTGTACACAGTTATTTGCTTGTTTACTCCTCAGTAGTCAAAGAAGGTTCACAGAGAAGTGATTTGGTAGTTGTAGGTAGCAAACACAGAAGCTGGAAGTGCCTGATCTTATGGATAGATTATATTTATTCTGATAAAAATAGGTAGCTTGTAGAATATTTTATACTTCATCTTTTTCCAAGAACAGTATCTGATTTGTTTTGTGTGGGCTGTAGTGGTATTCCTGTTTAAGGATTCGCTGCACTCTAGAGTCCCCAGTAAATGAACTGTATCTTGGCCTAAACACATGCTTTCCTCTGAGGCTAAGGGCTGTTCTGTGATGAGTGTGTCAGGACATTGGTGCTGCTGTGACACGTTGCCTTATGGAGGCTATATCCTTCCATATACATCCTGTGGCATGAAAATAAGCATTTATTAATAGTTAATTCATTAATGGCAGTAGATGAACCTGCACAGCTGTATTGTTTCCAGTGAAGACTGGTAAAACCAGTTGCTGGAAGAAGCATGGAGGAGCAGGGTTTTCTCAAGGACAGCTGGGTGAGCGCTGGCAGCTGTGAGCTCACCTGGTGCACGAGGAGCTGTGAGAGAAATAGATCCATCTGTTCTCATTGTCCAGGCTGGCAGGGAAGGAAAAGAGTGGCTAGAGAGCAGAAAGTATATTGGATTTCTTTCAGCTTAAATTATCAGAGTGCTGCTGCTAATATAAGGAAAGACACTGGATTCAATTTTCAAAAGTGCTGTAGTCCCACTTCTGTAGTGCCTTTTCAGAAGAATTTAAACTTTTAAGGCCAGGTTTTTGAGGGTAGCTCTGTCCTATTGGATGCTCTAGGAATTAGTGCTTTGGTATTTTGGAAATGTGGGCTTAAATTTCCAGGATTTTTAGATACTTTCTGAAATGACCTTGAATATTCTAAGCCGATCTTGATTTAAAAGCTTGTCTAATAATCCAGGAGGGGCAGGAAGAGATTCCACCTCTCAGAAATGAGTGGCAGCAGCCTGTGCAATCTGTTTGCCATCCTCTGAGCAGCCCTGCAGTGCACCCATGCAGGTTCATCATGCAAGCTGCTGTTCTGCAGTGTGATGGAGAAGCTGCTCCGGCCTCCTGTCCTGTGCAAGCTCTGTGCCTAGAAGGGCACTGCATAAAATAGTATCTGTTGAAGTTCACAGAGGTAATTAAGATAAGAGCCTGAAATACTTGAGTAAAAGTGCTCCCATTGCTTGTACTTGTTAAACAAAATTGAGACTGATGCGTAACATCTTGGTTGTAAAGTTTTGCTTTGGTTCCATTCTTGATGTGAATAATAATGGTGTTGTCTTTGGTTTGTGAAAACTGGGTATGTACCCTTCATGCTTTATCTGTCATGAAACTGGGTTATCTATCCAGTTTAAAAAAAAAAAAAAAAAAAAAAAAAAAAAAAAAAAAATGTTTCAACTACTGGTCCATTTTATATACGATGGCATAAACATGAGGATCAATTGTGTAGGACAGGGAGCAAGCAGAAATTGTGATTTAAAAGCCAGCGCTGTCTGTTGCAAAATGTTCCTGTACATTCTTATTTCCTGTAGTGATTTTCTGATTAGTTCTATGTCAAACAATCTCCTTTCCCTCACTCATTCTTGTAGACCTTTGCTCAAGTACCTGTATTAAGTAATTTGAATTTGTTATGATAAGCTATATACACTTAGCAGTTCAGCAGAATGCTTGTCACTTTGCTCAGAGCATCTCTTGTGCTGTGACCTAACCAGTTCTGACAGCAGAGAGAGTTCAACTGCAGCATAGAGTTCTAAAGGTACTTACAGTGCTAGGAGGTCTGCCTGCCTACGGTGTGCACTTAATGCGGCCTAAATCCAGGGAGCTGTCTGCTGCTCCTGCCACTCTCTCTAATGGCTGTTAATAACAGTTGTTCTGGTCACCCTTCTTCTGACTGAAAATCTATCTGGTGCTGTTGCATCTCATGAGGCAGATCAAAATTGACATTTTTATTGATGTGACTGGTTTCTGCTGGATACTTGTGGACAAATAAAAGTAACTGAACTCGAAAAGGAGGGGAAAGATCATTTGTTTGGTGGAATTACCAGCAAGCTGACACGGGTAGTTAAATTAGTAGTCCTTCAAAAATAAAATTTGAAATACATTTGAAAAATGAAGAATTAGGATGAGCTTTTTAGCTGTCAATTGTTTTAATATTCTACACTTACGGTGAATATAAAAATTGTTTCATTATCAACTTTATTATATGAATCCATGGTGCAGACAAATCTTGCTTAACACTTCTGTTTCTTTTCCAGTGGATGTAGTATTTAAAGTGAAGAACTACAGGTTTGATTCAAAATAAAGTGAATTCTCTTTGTTAACTGTTGCTGATTCCTAGCTATTTTGATGCAATAGAGGATCCAAATAGCAGTGTAAATTTTAGTCGATCATCCAGTACTGATTTACATGGGATGGGAAAAAGGAGACTGGTAGGTTCAGAGTATGGCTGTGGAAGACACCCAGTTGAGCTCCTGGCAAGGGAAGCTGATCTGTCAACAATAACAATGCAGTTTTCCAGCAGTGGAGGTCAAGTGTTAAATTCATTTGAGTTAATGTAGTTTTATGGAGGACATTTTATTAAAGAAACCTGGATTTAGTTTTTTAATTAGATTACATTTTGTAGATAAACTTAACTCCGTGACTGTAATATACTTAGCCTTTGGTAATGCATTTAACTTATTATCACACAGCATTATAATTGTATGCAATACTAATAAGGTACACATTAAGTAGCTGTAAACTGGCTAACTGACAGTTGTCAGGATCAAGTAATTTTTTTAATAAAGTGTCATTTTTGTCATGACTAGGGCTACAGAGGAGTTGATATTAAGGCTGTTGGTATTTGTCTTATTAGACATAACTCCTAGATCCCAATAAATTGTATAGATGTGTATCTTTGAGAGTTACTAGATCATCAGAGGCACAGAGACACAGGAAGGATGTTGAGTTTTTGGAGAGTGTCCAGAGGAGGCACACAAAGATGATCAGGTAGGCTGAAGGAGATGGGCTTGTTCAGTCTGGAGAAGAGACAAGTGGGGAATCAATGTTTTACACTGATAGACAGTGATAGGACAAGAAGGAGCGATTTTAAGCTAAAGGAGAGACGATGTAGATGTCAGGGGGAAGTTTTTACTGGGAGCATGGTGAGGTGCTGGGAAAGGTTGCTCAGTGAGGATGTGGATGGCCTGTCCCTGAAGGTGTGTTTATGGCCAGGTTGGATGGGGAACTGTGCAGCCTGAGCTGGTGCTTGATCTACTGGTTGGCAGCCCAGCCTGTGGCACAGGAGTTGGAACTAGATAATCCTTGAGGTCCCTTTCAATTCAAACCATTCTATGATTAAAATGATGGAAGGTTAAGTTGTATGATCTGGGTCATTTGGTCAGCTGAGCTTATTATTTTGTATTATTAGTACAAAATACGTTTTTGTATAGACAAGAGAGAGGTCAAATTTAAGAAAGATTTAGATGAAAGTTACAGAATACTGATTGCAAGATCTGGAAATAATTTAGAAATGGGAGCCTGTAAACAACAGAACACGTCCTCTGTGTAGTGAAACTCTCAGAACTACTGAGACTTCTAAATCTGCATGAGAACAAAGGCTTAATTACCTCAGGGAACAAATCTAGTCCAAGTTAACTTCTTTTTTAATTCTTTGTCTATAATACTTGTGTTTGATGTCTGTGTAGAAAGCAGTATTATAATGTCAGCTCCATCTTAAAAATGATGCGAAAAGGTTTTCACGAGAAGTAAGAGTGCCTCTACGCAGAATTCTGTGGGCACAGTAATTTTGGTACATGCTTAAAAGAGCATCCTTTAAACACTGTACTTTAAAAAGCGTGTGTTCCACTTCAGTAAGATTAAAGTGATCTAAGCAGTGTATGGGTACTGCTGGAGCTACTTGAACAGGTGAACAGAAAGGCCCATGCAGTTATTAGCAGCTACCAGCACATACTGCCTGTTTCCCTGTCTTCCTGCATGCCTTCATCCTCTCCTAAGGGGAAGGAGCCATGTTTGGTAGGCCACAGATATGTATAAAGAGAACAGATGATGTCATTTTGGTCCAAAAGCATGACTCTGCCTTCTGCAGATGCAACCTTGCTATGAAGTTTTACATCTTGACATAAGCAGTTTCAAGCCTGGAGCATCAGGATATAGGGGATAATTGAATTGGATTATAAGTATATGCAGCTTTTTTTTTTTTTTTTTTTTTGACGGATACAAAAATCACACAGCTGGCCAAATAGTGGGATTCCTTTTGTTTACTGTTCTGGAGCCTCTGCAGCACCAGGAGTGGAGTAACTGAAACATCCTCAAAACGTTTAGACAAGCAGTAAGGTGTTGTGCTATTATAGCTGGCTGATGTCATCTTCAATTCTGCGTGGTGTTAATTCTTTCTAATGAAAGCAGGGGATGTGCGGAAACTGATGAGCACTGAGCTAGGCAATTTCCTGTATGTCACTTATGAGCCTTGCCTGACAACTTAAATTGTTGGAAGTTCTGCAGAGGCTGTTCTTCCTCTTCACTTTCATCTGAATTACAGTTCCTAATAGGCAATGTGGACCAAAGGAACCACAGTCAGTATTACGATTTGTTCGTAGGTCTGAGAGAAGAGCAGCAAGTGCTGGAGAGTTTTTGAGTTACCTTTACTGAGTGCATTTCATTTTATTCCCCATACGTACATGGTAACAGTATTTATTTTAAAGGCTGTATGTATGTGAAAAATTTCTCATGAGCTTTAGTTTTTAAAGCTTTATTCTCCTGAATGCGGCTTTGTAAAATTCCCCACACATGAGCAGAATAGCAGGTGTGTTGACAGTCCCAGGCCAGCTTGCAGGAGAGTATGTCCTCCCGTGTCCTTTGAAATACTTTCTGGTGCTGTTACATCAGACCAACTTGAATTTAGCTTTCTAGTCTGCTGGGACAGAAAATTGCTGGATGCTCAACAGATTAATCTGGACATTTCTAGCTATATAACGTTAAGCTGTTGATACATGTTTTCTTTACTCTGAGTCTTTTCCAAAGACTTACAAGTCCTCTCTGGATTTTTATAACAGATACTTCATTGCCCCAGGAGTAGATCCTTGGAGTCATCTATCTCAGACTTGGCTCTCAAAAGAGTAATTCCATGGGATTGAAGAGGCAAGTGTTTGAAATTCAGGAGGCTATAAAATTGATTTTTCCATAAAGAAGTAATTTGTGGTAAATGTTGTGGTCCTCTGGGCAGCTATTCACTCATTTTATATAACCAGGACCCTTGAAACATGGGCAGAAAGATTAGAGAAGGACATCTCTGATCTGTCATTTATCTGCACAAGCCAAGGAAACTTTTCCTTTCTTTTGACCACACAGTATCTGGAATCAGATCCAGCCAAACACACCTCTTACAGTAGGCTCCTTGGAGGTCAATTTCTTGGTCTAGGAATGAAAACTGGTTTTAAGAAAAATGTGGATAATATCCTGTAGTCAATTAGATGAAATGTTTGACTAAATTTTCCATATGTAGTTGCTCAGTCTTTGCTAGCAAAGCAGCAGTGTGGTGTGTTACACTGTGTGGAGAACAAGGAGATGTTGCACAGGTTTACCTTCTGGGAACTAAAGCTCAGTCCTCCAGAGGAAATGAAAGTCCCTCCTTTACCATGTTTGTGGTGTGCTAGGGGTACTCAGCATGGATGTTGTACGTTCTGTCCTTGCCTCCGTGGAAGGTCTTTTTAGACAGAGAAGGAAGTCAACACATACTGGACAAAGTGCCATCTTCAAACACTTAGCACTTAAATAGGGGAATTAATCTGTGAATAAGACAAGCAGTTGCTTTCAACCATATATCTCTGATTATCTTCTAAAATAATGTTCTGTTTCTGGTATTGGACTTATTACTGTCCTTCCTGAGCGCTTCTCTGACAAACAGAATATTTCTTCTTGAATATTGCTCACTTAATATGATCGTGTGTGCTGTCATTAAGTATACATGTCCATGGCCACCTACTGGGAGGTGCCATAGGAAACAGTAAGGACAGTATCCTCATTAGGAGGCCAGGTAATGTGATGTGGTGGAACAGCAATTATGTACTGTAAGTAACAAAGATGAGTATTCTTTCTTTAGAGTACATCTTTTGTAGTCTTTTTATAAAGTATGGAGTGCTCTTGATCAACCTTGATAAAGCATGTGGCCACAACAGCGTTTATCCTTAACATCTATTAAGTTTGAATACTAAATATTCAAAATATCTTTCCAGGCACGTTCTGCTCAGGAGATAGTTGTGTGCTCTTCATTATGTCCTGTTGTTTCTGTTTAATCAGGATATAAATGTGCAGCCTGCTTCATAAAATGTTTTTGTTCCATATGCAGAGATGGACAAAAAGGGAAAAGAGAAGGTTTATATGGATCAAATTGTGCGGAACCTTGTCTTGTGTATTTCATATTCTTGTGTACGATGACTTCACCATAACTGCCTGAGATGTGAAAGTGTCTTACTGCCAGCATTTGTTAAATAATTGATATTTTTAAAGAAAACTTAAACCTAGCAATTTCATTTCCAATCCAAACTGAAAAAAAAAGAGCTTATGAAAATTAAATTTAAAATCTGAGCCAGTAAAAATAGCGTATACTTTGGGTTGTTTGTCAAGTACAATTTATTAGGAAACTTAACTACATTTCTCATTTAAGCTTATTAGTTTCCTTGCGCCCAATTCGGATCACTGAAAGTAGTGAAATACTAAGGCTGGGCTTACTCCTACCTGAATCATTCTAAACAGAATTTAAAAACATGTAATAGATTTAATTTATTGCCTATGAAGTTATCTCAGCGAAAAGTGTTTATGATGCTAACGTGCAGTGGTAAAGGCTGGATTACTACAGGATGTCGGATGTTGCTGACCAGCTATCTCTGCACTGCATGATTTGGAAAGAAATTACTGTCCATGTATTTGCATTGAAAACTGGATTAGCAGTAGCAAAGAATAGCTTACATCCAATCATTTTTATGTCTTAGCCTTCAATTAGTGCAGATGACAAGAAGCTGGGTGCCATGGTCATGTTATGTTCATCTACCACCCTCCCCTCCAAGATGGAGGAAAAGGGATTTCCTAACTAAACGAAGTTGGTGGCTCCTGCAGTACGCAGAGCATTTTGTGGCTAATGTTTATTTTAGGAAACAAACATTATTTATATTTTTTCCTTATCTAGCAGGTTTTAAGTAGTGTTATGTTTTGAGTTCAAGAATTTTGTGGACGTACATGAGTAATGGTAAGGATAAAGTATTTATCTTTATTATGGTCACTTACAGCTAATTTCTTTTTAGCTCTTTAGCAGGGATCTGCAGGGAGTCATTTGGATTTTAGGTTTGGAGATAATTGAGTACCTTTCTGCTGCAGAGAAGAAATGCAGAGAGAATTGGCTCAAAGCTAAAGCAAGATTCCTGAACTAGCACATATATTAAACTTCCTTTTATTTGGTTGTCACCCCAATAGGAATGATTAGTGGGTTGTGAAGAAAGAAAATGTATTGCGTTACATCTATTAAAGCATGTTTTATATGTAACAGTAATTAAAATATAATTGAAATCATGAGTTCTCCTAATTATTGGCTTTACATAATGCATAGTTAAAGAGTGAGCGTCTATAAATGTGTCCTTTTTACACATCCAGAAATGGTTTGCTGGCAGCATTTTAATTAAAGATGGATTAGTTAAAATGCAGTTTAATCATTCTGTCATCAAAGGATTTAGACCTCATTAATTAGCTGTTGATAAATAGGTTTAAACTGCAAAAAAAATTAATTTAAAATATGCCAGTTGAGATCTAGAATTATTAGAGTTAGAAATGGAGCAATGAGTCTAAGAAAATTTCATGCCTTCTCTTTCTGTAATATGAGATTAAGTAGGAAATCTAGACTGCCACAGAGCTTAGTTTTGTATTGTTTCTAATGGACATGGCTACAAGAATGCTTCAGAACTGTTGAAGAAATAAAGAGATCCTTCTTAATGACCATTATTGCTTTGCAGTGTGGTGATGGGCATCTGTTTTTGTATTTGATGAGGACTGTAAACCTATTTAAAAATCCCTGTGCTGCATAAAGGGATTGTGCTGCCTTGTTAACAATCTGAATGTAGTGGATGGGAACTTTCAGACATGCAAGCAGGAATGTGAGTCAAAATGCAGAAACCACTGATAGTGTAGTGTTGGAGGATAAACTTTACAACTTGTAACATGTGCACTACTGCTGTGATCTCCCTTGACATCAGTACTGAACCACCCAGCCAAAGGGCAGCTGAAGACAGCATGTTTTACTTGATGTTGCAGTGGACTCCAGAATTGCACTCATGGTTTGTTAGCTCTATTAACTGCAGGGACAATTGCTTAACTTAATTTCATGGCATGAAGTGAACTAATCATATCTGAAGCCTTATTGATAGCACAGTTTTGTACCACTTGTCCTTCTTCTGTAACCAGAAGTAATGGTGGTCCTTTAGCTCACTAAAGCCCTTATGAAATCCGTTGTAGTAACTTGTTTGTCTCCATAGCAGTCCCATTGCAGACTCTGCAAATATGGAAGAGCCAAGTGCTGTAGGTTGAGCTTGTATGTATGAAAGAAGAGTCAGGTAGACCTTGACTCTGAATCATTAAGGTTGGAGAAGACTTTTCATCTAGTCCAGCCATCAGCCCATCATTACCACGTGAGTTTTTGAGAATTAATATTAAAATATTTTCAGGTTTGTACTATGAATATCCTAATCAGCCTAATTTCTATCAGTAACTATAGGGATATAAATAGTTGTCATAATATTTGAATCCATAAGTCAACTGATTTTTAGTCAGGTTAACCAATTCTGACAAGTGATAGATGCATTTTCCATGTAGATTTAAATGAGTTTCAGGAAAGTACTAATTTAACAGCCATATTGAAGACTTTCTTTAAATACTTCTCGAATGCAAGTTCAAGATCAAGGGATTGATTTATTGAAGAGGTGTGTTTGCAGTGCACTCCGGCAGCTGCTTGTCTCTGTGCAGGGAAGAAAGGGACACAATGCCACAGATGTTATTATTGTGGTGTTTATTTGTTTTCTGCCCCAAAATCTATTCTTAATTTTTAAGTTTGCAAAGTGATGGGGGAAAACCTGCTTTGTGTGAAATAGTTAGCTCTTGTGATACAGGGATGGCCGTGAGATTTAAAAACAACAAAGAAAACGTGGGAGAGAGAGAATGCAATTCCGGTTTTTGTAAAATCACAAACCTCTGTAGCTGACACAAAAAAGACAAAAGATATCAACTAATGTCCTATAGTTTCCTCAGTTATCTGTTATGTAAGACAGGCAGTTTATAATTCCCAATTATAATACTAAAATGCACTTTAGTGCTCTGGTCTTGAACTGAGATTGTGATTTACCTTCAATCACTGCAGATCATATATGACACTTGTGACAATGCTGGGCTTTGTATTATTTATGGGCTTCCTGTTTCATGTGTCTCTGGTTTCCAGGTAGCACTGACAACTGGTGAAATGGCTTTGCCTTCATGGGCTTTGTTTCCTGAAGGAATGCATCCCTTCTGGTCTGTGTACTTTTTTATGATTAAAATATATCTGCATGTGGGCTAGGCTTGCCCTCTGCTCCTGCCCTGAGTTCTGGCTTGTCATCTGTCTTAGTACAGAGAAGTAGCACATTTAGAAATACCAACATGAATTTTTGATTCCCAAGGTGAGGCCATTCACGTCTACTCTGCTTCTACACAGCTCTTCCTTATTCCATAATAGATGTTCTGCACTGTTGCATTAATATTCAACTAGTTTCGTGTCATACTTGCTTACTAAAGTTCTGCTCCTTCTGAACTCAAACAACATTTTTCTATTCCAAGCACCTATTATCATTATCTGGAATTTGCTGCAAATAAGTGAAAATAACTGAGTTGAAGAGAGCAAAAAAAGAGAACAGAATTTAGAATGATCAACTTTTTCCAAAAAAAATGACACATTTCTGCCTCTTACATGGTACAAATTAGGATGATACTAAGTAGAGATGCCTAACAATACAGCAACTTGCAGTATCTGTGGCTAATATTACACTTCAGCTGCTGCGCCCCATGGCAGAGCAGCCCAGCCATCAGGCTGTCAGCAGCAGTAGCCTCAACAGTTGAGTTTAAGAGGTCGGTGCATAGAAGTGTTTTTCTTTTCTGATGTTTCTGGAGAGTAAGCTCTAATCTAAGCAACTTCTGCTCATGTGGAACACGTAGATGATAATAATGCCTTTATGAAGTCATTAATGATGTCTCTTGAGACATAGGTCTGAAATGTAGGAGAAACTTTTGTTCATCTGCTCAGAGTTTAATTCTGCTTGATCTGATGGAAGTTTTAATCTACCATTTGTTCATGAATAGGAGTCTTCTCTACTCCCCTTTATTCTCTCACAATTAGGTTTTGACTTTTTTGTATTGAAACAACCTTGGACATGTTTTGCAGTACTGTACTGTTGTGTTGTGAACTGAATGAAATTGGGCTTAGATAAACTAAACCTTAAAGCATGTAGTTGCCCATGGGAAAGGAGCAGCATTATGAAAGTAGCATAACAAACAAAGTGCTGTGTGTTTAAGAACCTCCTTGTGGCTTCTGAACAAAGCATAGCTTGCCTCCCTTCTGTGTCCCTTGCTCAGCTGTTACTCCTAGATCAGAGAGCCTTCCCCTTTCTGTCTGGTGTATTTCAGATACCAAATTGTATTTACTGTGGCTTAAACAATTACATGTTATTTGGGCTTTATAGTTTCTTTGTGAAATACTTACGTGTCTAGATGATCGAAACAGTGGCTGTGAGTCCTGCTATAAATAGATCAACTTTGG
Organism: Centrocercus urophasianus; assembly: GCF_019232065.1. Lineage (NCBI taxonomy): Eukaryota > Metazoa > Chordata > Aves > Galliformes > Phasianidae > Centrocercus > Centrocercus urophasianus. The sequence goes on along the minus strand of NW_024884755.1, from coordinate 8,032,613 downwards.
AAAATTTGGTCTTTTGTGAATTCTTTGGGGAAAAAAGAAGCTTTGGTTTTTAGCCTGTGTTATGTTTTGTTAGCCTGAACACTACAAAAGCATAAGGGCACAATGTTGTAATTCAAAAGTAATTCAATAGTCAGCTATTCACCTATGTCTTGCAACTATACTTGTAAAATAAAATAAAAAAAATCCTCTGAGTGCTGTGCCAAATTCTCTCAAGCTACTGTAGTTTCAATTCATGGTTTCATAGTTCAAAAACCACCTGCTTGCATTTCAAGGCAAGTCTCATGGGCTTTGTTCAAAGAACGTTATTTTTGAAGTGTGTAAAGATTTCCTTTTATTAGGAAGCAACTTTCTTAAAAGTGCACTGAGGAAATTATTGTGAATCTGAAACATCACTCACCGGCTTGAGGCTTCTTTGTGGGGGGAAAACAAATTAAATGTATTTTCAGTTCAGGCACCTTAATGGGTCACTGACCCAAGAGTATCCTTGACTCTTCCATGGATTGTGTGCTTCACAAGGGCAGTTCTGATAGGCAGTCTGTGACAGCCTGAAAAACTGGAGTCGGAGCAAGCAGTAGGCAGCAGGTGTGTTCCTGAAGAGGCTCCCTTATCTGGCAGTAACGCCTGGGTGGTTTAATGCGTTTGGTTGCCTGGCCTAGGCAAACTTGGGGTAGATGGGTAGTTGTTCCTCCACTGCAAAGTCCTGCAGCCTGGGTTACTGAAGATGCGTAAGTGGGTAGAGGGGTCACGGGAAGCTGCCCCTCGGATGTGTTGGATAATGTCACAGAAACTTGGCTTAAATGTATTTAATTTTATTTGTATTTAGAAGTTGAAGCCTTCTGATCTAGAGTGTCTTAGTTTTGGAAGTGAATAGCTGAGAAGTATAAAATGTGGCTGTCTTCTGAATATTTGTTATGTCTCAGAGCGAATGAAGGGAATTAAAATAGAGATTACTTGTTTACTACTTCTGGGAACTAAAAACCCCACTCAGCAGAGTGCATGAGCACATTTTATTTTGGTGACATGGAAGACCTGAAAAGAAGTGTGAGGGAAGTCATTGCTAGTTGCTACTGTCCCCCTTTCCTTAAGTACCTGTGTTCCACAAATCCATTTGAGCTAGGAGAATGGTTGATATTAAGCTATTGGTTTCAGTTTGCGTTCCTGGCGTGGATCTGGTTGGAATCGTCAGAATGCGTTGATCAGCTGTAGGAACTGGACTGAAGATGAGCTTAAGATGCAGGCATTGTTGTCAGAGCAGTTCACACTACTGGTCAGACCATCCGTAGCAGGTGTTTCTTTAGGACCTTTCAAAGTTGTGACTTTTCAAACACTGTGGAGTTTTCTTTGAATGCATGCAGTACTTCTTAAAAATACCAAGTGTATGTGTTTTTCTGTTACTTCTGATTACAAAGAACCCATGCAGTCAAGACTTGGCAGAGCAATGGGGATAATGTTAATGTGTGTCTCAGCAAATCTATGAGAATTAGGTGGGGTGGGAGTGAGTTTTACTTGAGTTAATGGAGGTTGGTGTTTTCTTTCAGTTAATGGGGAAAAAAACAGTGAGTTTTTTTTTTAAAGTTACAATTAAATTCTATTAAAATATTGCCAATCAGTTAAAGATGATGTTTTTGGCACCAAAACCAGAATGCATGTCTGTATTTATTTTTAAAAGAAGAAAGAAAAAGAAGGAAAAGAGGTGTTGTTTCAAAGCAGTGAGTATGCATTTAAAACATAACATCTCACATGCAAGTACACCAATGGCTGATCTGTATACATGACTGAGGTGGTATGTGCATGATAAGTAATACATACACCCTCCAGGGAAATACTGCATAAAACATGATAGAAAAGCTTTGAAACACATGAAAGAGTAAAGAAAGAGATGCTTAACTCTTGCATCTGTTGGTTGCATTAAATGCTCATGGAGAGCCATCCGGCATCAGCGTGGAGCTGCCTATGCATACATGTATCTTCTGCTCATAAAGAGTAGGGAGAGGTCAAGATGCAGTGTTTGCAGTATACATGGAGCACCAGATTAAATGATATTCTACCGAGCTATCTCAGACTTCTCACCTGTGCATCCCACTCTTTGATAAAGACTATTCTGGCATATAGAAGTGAAACCCTGGTGTGATGGGGTTTAGTGGCAGGATCTGCTTTGTCTTCAGTGGAGCCAGGATTTTATCTACAAATGCTGGCGGCTTCTGTAATTCTGTATCTATGTTTTTTTTGGCTTTGAGAAGCCAACTTTTTACTATCAAAAGGATATGTGATCCTTCCCTTATTTTGGACAGGCTGTACAAAGCTGTCTGTGATAGCAGTGCTGAATTTCTTGCCAACCAACTGAATGTGTTTCTGATGAGCCATAGTCTGAAAAAGTAAATTCACAGCGATGTGAGTAGTTTTACTGCATGTACTGGAAAACTCATTACCTGGCAAAGTTATGTTCTCTTCAGCTCAGTCACATAAGCAGCTCCTCACTTTTGAAAGAAAGTCCATAATGTTTGATGAAATAAGATTTCCTTTTTTAGAAAAAAGAAACAAAGTTCAAGCAGCAGATGGATAATATGAAGCCTGTCTTAATTTATTTACTGCTTGTTACTGCTAATCTGGCAGTACTGCAAAAGGTGACTGCTGTTACTGTGCTGCACAGTTTCATATAAATTCCAACCATGAATATGTGATCAGTTGTCATATGCAAAAACAAGCCCTGTTATCCCTGCATCAGTGATGATGGAAGGATGTTTACAACCTTCGTTATTTCATTTTTAAAGCTCTTTAGAAGGTTACTTAAAGTTTCTGACTAGAGGAAATACTTCATCCAATAATTTAGCAGGAAGGGTCTATAAAACACAATAAAAGTTGATTCCTGGGACATAACTATACGTATATAACAGTATAAAATATTGTTTTGCAAAATGTTTGTTCAGCGCTGTGTCCTGTAGAATAAACCTTGCCTGCAAGCATGCTGGGAGGAGCACGTCCATAACTTTGCTTCCACGTGAAGTGTCCATTTAGTAAAGAACCCACTGCACCAGAGCAAATGATGGCTTCAGTTATTAATTTCATTAGCCAAATGCAGTGCTCTTTCTGCTGTGCTCTCGCTACATCAGTTCCTCCTTGGCTTCTCTTTCATTTGACCTATTCTTTGCAGTTACTGGTCTCTGGGGCAGTAAAAAAATCAGTATTTCTGCCTTGTAAAGCCACAATGTTTTGAGAAGAAACTAAATCTCATAAAATGTGTCTCCCTACTAACTCCCTAAATGTAGGCTTTTTTTGTCCTTTTGTGATCAGTTAGTATGGTTTGCTTTGTTTCTCTTTAAATACTGTAATTTTGTGTAATTTTAAAATCTAGTTTGGATTTACAAGCATGTAATGGCTTTAATATCCTTCAAAGAACTTGAATTGTGTTCTGTGGATTGTTTCTGCAGGATAAAATCACAACATCTCTATTCTTTGAATAGCGCCATTATCACTCTGTGTTAATGAAATGATTTCAGTATTACAACAAATGAGTTTTTGAATCCATTCAGTATTAAAGGGAATTGGATTGTAATTAGAACATATTTCAAAAAGAGTAAAAGGATTCGTGATATGTGCTTAGCTCTTAAAACACCTAATCCTATATTAATTGTGCTTTGGGCACATCTGCCCTCCCATGAAGGGGACACTGACAGTATAGATGAAAATGTTTTAATGCTTTTGAGGCTGAAGAGCTCCACCAACAGGGTGTCATTGCAACGGGGGGCAGCATTCAGGGGCACTGTGCTGCACTTACATGAGGGGTGAGGTGACCACAGAGCTGTGGAGCACGAGATGAGCGCTCATCTGGGCAGGGAACCCAGTAGTGAGCCAGGATTGGAAGCAGCACAGCTGTGCTGAGGCAAGACTTGCTTTCCTCTGTGTCTTGTGGTGCTGCTGAATGCATTGATAATGACCAGCTGTCTTTCTTTGCAGCCTTTTCCAGCACTATTGCTACACCCGAGGCGGCATGCGCCATACTTCCTACACTTGCATCTGTGGCAGGTAAGTTGATGGCTTCTATTGAATTGCTGAAATGTTTATTGTCAGTTTCCCACTGGATAATTGTAAAATTGTTCCTTTGGTGCATGTGATGTGTTTGTGAGTGCCACCAGAGTAATTTTTGAACTATTTCCTCTGAAAAAGGCAAAAAAGTGTGGCAAGTGTTGGATCTTAAAGAAATGGCTCAGCTACCGGTTCTGCTGTGCTCAAGAGATTCCGCAATGGCTGCTGCTGCTGCCAAGATAGTGTTTGTGCTCACATCTCTGCCGTAGTTGGCTCTTTTATTAATTAGAGTTATGAAGAAGGGCTGTAGAGCTATTTTTTGTTGTATTCCAAAAAAAGTGTTTGTGAACACCTGAAGTATTTCATAGCATTCTCAAATTCTTTGAGGTTAGGCTGCATTAGAGTTGATTTGGGGAAGTGAGTTTTGAAAACATCTTGCTCTCTTTCCTTGCTCAGCAGCTGGTGTTGGAGCTTTAGTGTTTGAGAAAATACAACTTCTTGTAAAAAGTTCTCTCTTCAGTTGTAGAAATGCATGGTTTTAATTCAGAGAATTTCAGGAGAATGGTGTAGGATACACGTGAAGGACAGCTGTGTGCTTTGTGCAGGGATTAATCTCATTTAGTTAATGGATACATATATCTCTGGTCAGATCTACGTGACAGATGAGGTGTATCTGTTAACACATAAACTGTGCTGGTAGATCCAATGATACTCACAGGCATTTGCCTGAGTTCACATAGGTTGTTTTTTTTATTAAAAAATAAAATAAAATATAAGTTAATGACGATGATGTTATTTTGCTTCAGGGGTAATGAAAACGATGTGTATCTCTGCTTTTTTTTGCTGTTTACTCAATTCATTATTTGCAAGTACAGTTTTCCAGTTTATATGCCAAATTGCAGTAGGAGCATGAGCAGTTTTATGGCAAATTGTGCATCTAAATTGTCGGGAAATTTTCCTGTTTTAAGTACCATCATATAACTTGAGAATTAACATCCCATTGCAATGAGACTTCATCTCTGGTATCATTATAAGTGAAAAAGGTAAAATCTTGTTGTCTTTGTGCATGGTGTTCCACTGCCATGAAGATTACACACAGTGCATCCAAACCCATGCTGCAGAACTGGATTTGGGTACAGAAGCTAGAAACAGGCATGCCATAGCTAACCGTATAGAAACTGCTACTGAAGTAGGAATGTAGTGTGAAGCATAGTGGGTAGTAGGTGTTTTTAATTACCTTGGAAACGTGATTGTAAATGCTATGCTTAACTACATTTAAGATTAAAAATAGCTTTTACAATTAGGGTTTTGAACAGTTAGGTATGAATTCTGTTCATGCTGAGTCCTGTTGTTTTTCCAAAACTTCAAACAATGATACTTGACATGATCTTTCCTTTTCAGTCATTGGCCTGATAATAATTTCCATACAAGAGAATCATGTTTTTTAATTAAAATGTTTTCTATTCAGGTTTTAAAAAGGTGCTCATTAAACCATAGAACAAGAGTTATCAGAGCTATATTTCATATAGAAGTCATTTGCTGCAGTGGATGCATTTGTTGCTGTCCCTGTCCGGTAGCGACACTGTTCAAGAGATGGTGAATGAATATTTGATGCAACTTGATATGTGTCATGTATTCACTTCTATGCATTCACTCTAAGCAGCTGAGAATGATAACACACATTAGTGTTACAGCTCATCACACAGCTGGCTTAGTGCTGTAGTTAGCAAAGCTTTCAGAGGTTGTCAACTTATTGATGGTTTGAAGCACCAGCTGATGTCATGTAAGTGCAAATAAAGGAGAATAGTGGTACCTGATAAACGGACTTAGATATATTCAACATAAATTTCTGAAGTATTGATTTTAGAGGAATGTGCAAATACTGTGCAGTGCCTTGAAATTCAGACTGCTCCTCACAGTGCCTTAGTGTACCTAGTTGTCATTTTGCAGGGGAGGAAGGTGAAGGGTAAGGCTAGAGTACTTACTATATCCATCTTTTTTTTCCTTTTCAATACTGCATTTTAAGGTTTCAGCTCTTAGATGAAAAGGTGGAGAGAAGACTGCTAATGCTTCCTTCTGGTTTGACTTCATTATTTAAATCGTGATGGAAATAGCTTGCTAGTGCAGTTCATGGCCTGTTGAATTTTCTTCAGATCTTACTACAATACTAGTAGTTGCTCTTTTTCTTATGTTTGATACTCAACTTAATCTTTTTCTTAAAATATTACTAACATGCCTCCTCTTTCTTCTGCTCATTTCTTTTCATAGTGTTTCCTGATTTGATGTGTATTTTGGGGCCCTTTTTCCCTTCCTAATAACCTGAATCCTTTCCTGCTGTTTGCATTCTCAGTGGTGTTAATTTGCTGCTTTTCTGCTGCTCCATGTAGTTCCTTCTGTAACAAACATGTCTTTGGCACCAGTTAGAGGCAAATTATTAAAGGGGTGGAAATAGGCCCACAGACATCTGTTGGAGGATGTTTCAGCTGTGCTGCCCAGAGGCAGACTTGGACACCCCTGGTGCTGACCTGTAGAGGCCTGGAGCCACCTGGCCGGCGCCTCCTCACAGCACTGGTGTCGAACTCTGGCTCTGTGTGAAAATGTTTTGGCTGCTGCTCTTTGGGGGAAAGAAGGAGCTTCTCCAGGAAGGCTTGTTTGCTTTCCAGTGGCTGGGTGGCTGGGGGTTGTTTAATTTGTTCTTAAAGCCACCTTGAAAGTCTCACAAATCATTAGGAACAATTCCTGGTTAGCTGTAACATTCACCTTGTGGGTACATGTCACTTTGGGGAAGCTTCTTAGTGTTGCTCCTAAAGCATCTCCCTGCCTTCGTGTGCGAAGACGCTTCTAACAAGGAGGGGCTGACTCCCACCTCCTGGAAGCAGGGCGGAGATGTGTCCCCCCAGTGCTCAGTGTGGGTGAGCGGTGTGTTTCTGAAGCAAGTCATCCGCATCCCTGGCTTTGAGCTGTACTGAGACAGGGCAGGCTCAGAGTGCTCACTTTTCATTTCTTCTGAGTGAGGGCTTTCAGGAGCAGGGCTACTGTGCCACAGGTGCTCAGCTTGAGGGCCCTGCCTGAAGCCGCTGCGGGGAGATGGGCCTCTCTCCTGACAGAAGCCACCCAAGTGCGTATGGAGTGGGGATCTGGTCTTCTGCACCAGCTGCTCCTCTCCGTGTTACAGAGCCAGAGTTGGAGTGAAAGACAGGGTGTCTCAAATGCCAAGAAAGACTGTGTGCTGCTTAACACCTAAGTAGTGGTGGTGGAAAACAGAGTTCTGTGCATCTTCTGTAACAGTTGGTGCCAAATTTTACAGAAATATCTTGTAAACTAAAACCTTTACATTAAACTGTGCAAAGGAAATCCCTCGTCTTTGCATTTGGAACATCTATTGTTGAAAACATTTGTGCAGTGTCCATATTTGAACATAGGACTTGTTTATGCAGCTGGCATGATGCATAATACTGAGTGCCAGCATAAACAGGTTATCTGCAAACATTAGCATGAAGTCCTGCCCTTAAGCTTCATGATAAATTTTTTGATAGTTGATCATAAGTAACATGCTATTTGCTTCTTGTTTATCCCTGTTTCTAGAAAGAGATAAGAAATAGTGTCTGCAGCTAAAATCCTGGCAGAGTGCTGTGGACAGTCTGTGTGCATGCCACTTGTGGGGTGCTGCCATTGGCGCTGCATCATGGAGAAAATCAATTACAGCCTTAATTCTGTGTTTATTTTAACTCTTGATTTAACAACTTTAATCTATCCCTTGCGTTTTGTATAATTATAAGGAATACATTTTCTGTCAGAAAATTATTCCTATTATTCTGAAATGGTGCCCCCCGCTCCATTGGTGCATACTGATTTCCTACATGCTGAAACAGCAACACAGTGATCTTGCTTTGTTTTAACATGACCCAGCCCTTTAAATTGAGCGTCTTCTGAAAATTAAGAAGGCCTCTGCTTTCTCATCCCTAGTCCTTGCTTATGGAGTTGTTATATTTGAATAAGTAAATAATTAAATATCTAAACGTTCCCAATTACTGCCTGTATCTTGACTGTAACATTTTTGGGGGGATACAGTGCATAATTACTGCTTTTGCAATTGCACTTAGCAGAAGTTTAACATGAGAAGTACGCCAAGTTCCACATCTACTTCAGGAACAGCAAAACATTAATGGAAATTGAGCCTCAAGTTCCTTTCACCTAAAATATGAAGCTGTTCTACTGAAAGAACAGGGTGACCAAAATGGTGTTGGTAAAGGGTAGACTGGAGAGGTCAGAGAGATACCAGAGTAACTCTGTTCCAATGCTGTATTTTTAGTTATAGCTCTTATGGCTGATGGAAAAGAGAGAGCATCTGTCCAAGGAGAAGAGTAGAAGGGAAATAGGTAGAAGTTGAGCTCTTTGCCAGTATTTTAACTGATGTTTGCTAGACCTGGAGGAATAACAGTAGACAAGAGGGGAATGCCAGGACCAAATAGAGGTTACTGAATGCCTTGTGGTGCTTTAGAAGCGTACAACAAACGTCTGTCCTTTGGAGGTGTGTTATTCCTGTAAATCAGCAGTTTAAAGCATTTCCAGGAATTACAATCTTTTCTTTATAATGTGATTTTAATAAGAGGTAAAAACAAAGTGATGATTATTGTGGCTGCTATTAACTGCTGACTCATACAGGATGGATGTTCCCCTAGCAGTGTGCAGTGTATCCATTCCAGCAGAGATCACATGTAGCCATGCCAGGGGTCAACTGGCACTCATGGGCTGCTGATTTTTTTCTAGATTCAGTAACTCCTAAAGCATTTCAAGCATGTCAGATTTTACTCGAGTGGAAATCTCTCTTTTATGCATCAGAATAGTTAATCTTAAATAGGGAAACGTATCACTTAAGTATTTTTTAAAAATCAATAATAAATGGGTACATATTGAAAAATTACTTAATTGCATCCTTGACACTTTCATGGATATGGGAAGTATTTCTGTGAGCTGTACTGGGTCCCTTCTGCAGAAGGGTCACATCTCGCAGTCAGAATAGCAAAATGCCCATTTTGTAACCGTTTCTGCTGAATGAGATAGCAAAATGTGCTATTGCAGCCCATGCGTGGAAAGATTCTATGGCAGTTCTCACAGACTGCAAAATTCCATGCTCAATATATCAAGACACTGTTTGCATCCAGGTGTTGAGTCCTCAGTACAGGAGAGACATAAACCTGTTGGATCATGTCCAGAAGAGGGCCACAAAAATGACCCAGGGGATGGAACACCTCTCCTGCAAGGCCAGGCTGAGGGAGCCTTGGGCTCTTTAGCCTGGAGAAGAGAAGGCAGAGAGGTGACCTGATTGCAGCCTTTCAGTATCTAAAGAGGAGCTACGGCAAAGAAGAGGACAGACTCTTTAGCAGGGTCTGTGGTGATAGGACAAAGGGAAATGGCTTCAAGCTTAAAGAGGGTAGATTTATTTTGGATATAAGGAAAAAGTATTCTACAATGAGGGTGGTGAGGCACTGAAACAGGTTGTCTAGTGATGTGGTTGATGCCCCGTCCCTGGAGCCTTCCAAGATGAGGCTGGATCAGGCCTTGGGCAGCTGTTTGAACTGTGGTGTCCCTGTTCATTGCAGAGGAGTTGAACTAGATGACCGTTAAACATGCCTTCCAACTGCAACGATTCTATGGTTACATTTGCACAATGTTGTATTTACAGTGTTCCTTCTTATGTTGTGTGTTTTAGTATTTTTTTCTTTCATTAATTGTGGTAAATTTTCTTTTTGCCCCTTAGTGGGGAGAACTCATCTGTTCTGCACTATGGGCATGCTGGAGCCCCAAATGATAAGACTATTGAAGATGGAGACTTGTGGTAAGTAAGAATTAGAGTTTATGTGATGTTTTTTGTTACAATACTGGCTGTGTTTCTATATTTATGTCATATGCACTCTTGCAAAGTCTAAATCTTTAAAATAGCATGTAATTTTGCATGCCAAGATATTCTGATTTCTTCCAGAAGTCCTGCTATACCTCCATCCCCAGCTGAATAGGAACTTTGAAAAAAGAAAAATACAGTTCCTTAGAGTTTAGCATTGTAGTAATATGATTGCAAGTATCGTATATTTTTCTCCACTTGTATTACATTGCACATGTTTTGCAGCATCACTGTAGATAAAAGCAGTGTGAATAAAATTACCAAAGACATTACCATAAATTTAAAGACAAACCTAATAGAGTGGCATGTAACAGCGGAATACAGCTTTTGTACTTCACCTCTGAGAACTTTGATCAGAAAGCCTGCATTTGTGAAAGGATGGGGCTAGTTCTGGAGGAGGTAACTGTGGATGTTTAGTGGAGGTTTTGTATTAGGTTGCTTTTGTTGCACGAGCAGTGAAGGTGCAGGTAGGTGTTTTCTCAGTTGAATGTAAAGATGTGGAGGAAAGCAACTGAGTATTGTTATAGGACCAAAAGCCCTAACAGAAAACAAATTGATTTTTCAAAAGCAATAAAAAGCCTTGTTAGCTGACGGTCTTGGTACATCTGCAAGGACTGCGGAATGCACTTAATTACAGATATGTGATTTCTTTTTAATAGTGTAGGAACTTCTTTAGAAGCTTTATGTGCAGTGGTTTATGTATTAACTTTGTCTGTGGTGAATAGTTTACTAAGCCAGACAAACAGCACTGTTTGTTTGTTGCAGTACAATGGTTTTGATTTAGGATCACATTGTGTTTGGGTAGATGATATTCTGTGAGGTTTTTTTTGATCATTTAGGGCACACCGACGTGGTACCATACTGACTGCGGTTGATTAAGTTCTCAGAAAATCACAGCTTATGTTACTGAGACAGAATACAAGGTATTATGTTGTCCTGTACTTTAATATTAAAATTAACGCATTTGAACAGTGAAGGGAATGGTATCATTGGGCAAACACAGGATTGAAGAATATAAGTAGGATCTGTGCAAGCAGCAGCCCCACATTTTTTTTAGCTGTCTCAACAGTAAGAACAAGGATTAACTTGATTGTTTGCAATACCTTCTTCCTGAGATGGTCCAGTTTCATGTCTTCATTAGATGAACTTTGCCAAGTGTAGATTGGCTTTTAGCAAATAGTTGCTCAGATCACCTTGACCAAAGCCTGTTTTCCTAGTAGAACAGGCTGATGTGGTTAGCGTGGTTGTGCTCACTGGGGGGCAGGATGACCCTCCTGCTCATGAAGATGAAGCAGTTGCAAGGAAGTGTAATTGCATTTGTGTGAAGGTGATTTAAAACTATACTCATTTTCTGCAGTTTTGGAGAGGGAAAAAAAAGTGAGCTTCAGAATACAAATTATAACAAGAAACCTCCTGTGTGATTTTACTGTATGCTATTACAGATTTCTAATTTGGATGTAGATGTGCCTGTGTGCATACAGAATATGTTGTTTAAAATGACAGCATGCTGATTTGTTTATGTATGTTAAAGAGCTCATGCATTTGACTCCCAATTAAGCTCTTTAATAGCTATTGGGAGCCCTCTGTTGGATACTCCTAGCAAGCCATGAATACAGACGAAAAAGTGGCTTTGCTTTTGGTGAAGAAGAGGTGGAATTATTTTGGATTCTGCCAGTAGTTTTGGTATGAATCTACCGTGGTAACTTCCCAGAATAATGGAATACAGTAGAATCAAAAGATTGGGTGCTTGGTGTGATTTTTATTAAGTTATTCAATAGAGTTTCACGTATTTTTCATGAAGTTATGTAATTGATAGGAATAACGTTCAGTCATTTTGCAGAACTGTGCTGCTCGGGTGCCTTATGTTCTAAGCAGCGAGATTAAGTGACTACCAGCAAATAAGTCAACAAAATACCCAGAAAAAAGTATAGGAAACAATAGATTAGTAAGACTAATGCTTTACTTCCTTGAAATACTGAAGTGCTTTTTGAGGAATATCAGTTACAAGGATTTGCAGGTATCAACAAGAACTCTTAGGCAAAAATATTGTGCTGTTGCATAATTTAATACTGTTACTCTGACTTCTCCTTTAAAAACTGTGTTGCATTTAGAACAGTCTGGTTTTATGAATTTCATTTTTGAAAATTAATCTACATCAAGTGGATTTATTGCTTCTGGAAGAAACTGCTATTGAATTAAATCTCCAATATTGCATCTTAATCCACATCTTTACAGGTCCAGCTTCTGTGCTGGAAGATCTCAGTGCAAGACAAGGACTGTAAGGAGAATTGCTGGCATTTCTTGTAACACAAAGCATCGCTATTGACAGAAGTTGTACTTTTAGGGTTTCAGTATTCAACATGTACGTGCAAAGCACTGTACTGATATTGATATCAAGTATAAATATTACAACTATGGCAAGTCAGTATTTTATAATTCACGTATGCTAACACCTTTGTGGTAGGCATGTACGTGAGTATGGATGGCACGGTTTAAAACAAACACTTTTCCTGCACAAGAATGTTATCTCCATGGTCAGAAAGGTGATGCAGACAAATGGCTGGGCCAAGCACCCTTGTGAATCACGGTTCTGTGCTCTCTGCCCATTCATTTTGTGTTAACATTTAAATAAAATCTGCTCAGAATGTTGAAAATCACTATTGCAAGTGCTTACAGTGCCGTTGTATCTTAGCCTGGCTGTACAAATACTAATTTTCTTCTGCCGTCGTAAACCTGTGACAGCTTAGAAGAAACTGAGCCGGAGACTGAGGTTTACTGCATTATCTTGAGGTATTGCATTATTCACTGTGCGCTGAGATGCCTGCTGGTTCTGTAGCAAGGCTGTGACTTGGCTTTTGGGAATTGGAGTCCTAAGCAGTTCTAGTTCAGTATCTCCTGCCCTGCACACAAGAGGCCTCAAGGAGTTACAAGATAACCACAACCCATTTTCCAGTGGGTTTGGAGCCCCACCGCCACCTCCAACCCAGTTTGGATAACAAAAGGTCTTTCAGTGTTTAGAGGGAGATTAAATGGGAAGTTACTACTTAGGGAGAAGGAAAGTGGATTGAAGGGGCACAGATTTAACTCCCTGTGGAGTCCAGCATGGAGCAACAGCCATGTCTGGAGGGAAAAGGGAAAAGTGGCCATCAAAATACATGGGGGAAAATGTGGGGCCTTTGTGATTTGGTGTGTTGTGTAGGAGCTCTTGCAGGTGCTGAACCTGCAACATGTACTTTACATTTTGATTTTGAGAAGGTGTTGAAGAAAATGGTAGCTTATTGCATTCAGCTCGCTGCCTTTGTTGTGTCTGGCATTGCTGCAGTGTTGTTTTATTGCAATTGACCTGGTGAGGTTTGACAAATGGATTGTGCTTCTATGATTTTAAAATAAAGATTGATTCTTAAATACAGAAATAAAAGAAAATAAGCCTGACCACAGATATCACAGAAATAGATACGGGTATTATTACTACCTGAGATGGTTTTCTGTGTGTTAGTTGTAGGTCTTTGTCTTTTATGGTTTCTGACAAATGTGTCTCAGTGAAAGTTCAGCACTTCCTAACCAACCTTCATTGGCAGGCTTAGCGATCCTTACATTTTTCTTTGTTACTCAGTCTGCTCTGGCTTTGCAAAATGCTGCAAGTAACACTATTCTGCTGAAGTGCATGGCATTCCTACCACGTCAAAGCGTCCTATGTCACACCAGTGAGGAAGGCCTCTGACTGTGTGGCATGTCCCCCCCATCCCAGCACAGCCCCAGGGTCAGGGCTGCAGCGCTGTGACCTCCCTGCAGGGAGTCCCACAGTGTGATTCAGCGAGAGAGCTCAGGTAGAATCGCAACAAATAGGAGGACAGCGTCAACTGCAGCAGCCCTTGGAGAGATGTTATTAACCTTGTGTTCACAGTGGGCCTATCTATTGTTTATAACATTAAATTACGATGTAACTTTAAAAATTTCAGTGAAGCAGGTTGGGTCATTGGATGATGCCTTGCATTTTATGTGGCTGTTCCTCTGAATGCTGTGATGTAAGCATACTGGTTCTAATGAGGCCAATGAAAGCGTGCAGTAGCTGTGGAGCAGGCTGCTTCCTGCTGGGAAGGTTCTTGCCTGTTTTGGCAGATAGTTTTATTGCATTTTGGTGCCAGAATTTAAGCACTGGAAAAGTCTTATTAATGCCACAAAATCAAATGCAGCATGTTAGGAAAGTGCCATCTTAGCATAATGCATCTATGTTGAATGTTTTAAATGAGTCTTGGCTGTATTAACACGTATTGTTATTTGCTTATCAATTAGTAGAGTTGGGCATATGAAAGCAATCCAGTGTTGCAAAATGATTTTATTGGGCTAACTTAACTCTGAGGAGTATTTTCATACTGATTTCTTTCCTTAATATTCAAACGCCAATTTGAGGCACCAGGATTACGTTGACACCAGGGGGCACTCAGAGAAGCGTTCCCTGGAACTGGGGAGCTTTGTGCTTTGATGCTGAAGGCGCAGCACAGCGAGGCACAGCGCCTGGCCAGGAGCATTGCCTTTGCACGTAAAGCACATTCCACTCGTGTTGTGCTAGGTTTGAATTTGCTTCCATCTGTTTGGCAGTGATATGTGCCTTTTTGTAAATGTTTTATTACAACTTCTGGTGCTCTTGAAATACACTGATGTAACTTCTAGTGCTCCTCCTCTTGGCATTTCAGAAGCTTTGTCAATCTCAGGGAGTTTTTCTGGACTGCATGTACAGGTAGTTGAGACAGTTGTTCAGTGTGAAACGGAGGGAAGATGCTGCATTGCAGGGCTCTTTATTGCTCCAGTTACCCTAATGAGATGAAGGACCTCTTGTAGGTGTCGTGGTGCTGTTGGTCACCCGGAGTTGTGCAGAGAATATTGCAGAAGAAAGTTGCTTGTTACATTTTCATGTTTATTCTTAAAGGGGAGATCTTCTGTTCAGTAAAACGTTACTTTTCTAACTTTCCTCTTTTTATCTAAAAGCATAGTAGAGAACTTTCTATAATCAGAATTGTCATTTTCTACGTAAGATGCTTGCATTTGTCTTCTACGTATACTCGCTATATGCATATATGGTGTGTTTTGCATTGAAACTGTATTTCTCTTAATATTACTCGGTGTCATTTGTAGAAAACTGCATCGTTCCCTTCTCTGCAGGAATAAATAAGCGTGTAGTATAAAAGGATTTTCCTGAGTACTGAGAAACTATCGTTTATTTCAGGAAAATATTGCTAAGACTTTCAACTGTTCAACTGAAAGACTTAGGTGTGCTTGAAGAAGGTGTGCTGCTAAGGAAGGAAGAGGTTTGTTGTGCTGCTTTTCCAAGCTCTGTTTTGGAATTTGCACTCTGTTTTACAGAGTTCTCTGGTATTAATGCCAACCTGCACACGGAACTGCGTTTGTCCAGGTGGGGGCAATGTTGCATTAAAAAGCAGGATCTGACCAATCTTTTTGCATCAGGTAATAGAAGTCTGCCCTCTTCCACCCAAAGTACTTCATTGACTGCTATTAAAACAATTTATCCTACGGAACAAAATATTGTATTTATTACTTCTTGAAAGCACTGCCTTTAAGATCCCAGGATATTAATGTGTCAGATGTAAATGCTCCTCTATTTTATGTGGGTGAGAGTAATATTTTCATTTGGCCCTGTGCGTTTTTACACGTTTTGAAGTTTGATGCTATAATAATATGCAAAAATTATGGTTAGCTTTAACCTTTCAGTCTGCAGTTTTGAAACAACTTGTTGTTAGTTATGGTTTTGTTTCTAATAATAATAATACCAAGTACATTGCTACTACTTACAGGCTGATTGCAAAATCAACTGGCTATCCATTTTTGAAATAATTCCTTTGGCTCAGTGCCTCTGGTTTGATTAAAATTTGTTATTTTCATAAAGTAGACATATTTTTCTCCTTATTGTGCCTATAGAAGATATTATTTTTAAGTTAAGCTACAAAAAAAAAAAAAAAAAAGATTTGATTAAAAATATATTTTCTAGAATTGGCAGTAGTTTTCCCTGAACTGCTTGGGTTGTGTTAGTGCTGGATAATTCAGGCTCTGAACATGCCCACTGTCAGAGTAGGCAAAGCGGAGGTCTTTAAGTAGTGACACTTGTGCTGTAACAAATTTTAGCTTTAAGTGCTGAGTTCTGTTTTGGTTCTTAATTTGATGTTCTTCATGCCTTGCAGCACGTAAGATTTTTTTGCTGCCTCTTAATGAGATGTATCTTTCATATTTTTAGATTAGTATTTCCACCATGATTCAAAACACCTGAGAGCATGCAATTGTCTTGGCTTCTTTTGTGTTGGTTTGACTAGGGGTGTTTAAATAAAACAAGCGGGATAAAGCCTAGTATTTTTAATAGCTGTTGATTTAATAATGAACATTCACAGATGCCTTTCAGTTTAATGCACTTTTGGTGGCAGTCTTTGTTGGCGTGAGTAAACGTAAAGTATTTTAGAATTGCCATAGATACTGCTTATCTTGGATAGTTGTCGATAGCAAAGCCTTTCTTGGTTTGAGGAACTCCATCAAAAAGCTCAAAATAGAATTCTAGAGGGATCTGGCTCTTACACTGCTGTATGGCTCAAAGTGGAGGTGCCAGTAGGCTCCAGCACACCCTGTGGGTACCACCTAGGAACCAGGTGCAATTCCCAGTCCCTGTGTTCGGAACAGCCTTGGGTCTGCTCAGGGGCCCTTGCTGTGCCCATGATGGACACACGTGGCTCTCAAGGTAGGGTCATGAGGAGCCCTCCTGGTGTAGGCTGAGTGTGTACTGCTCTGTGCAGGCTGACTCACTGTAGGTCTTTAAGGAAGAATATTTCTGATTTCAGTTGCACGTTGCCATGTTGTATGTACAGCTTGAGGTGCTGCTCTGCAGAGTAGGTCTTGTTTCTGAAAAAGAAAAAAGTGTTCTTCCTGGCAAAATAGCAGGTGTGGCTGGGGAAGGGCAGCCTCAAGCTCCTTTTCTGAAGAACCAGTTGCTGCCTTCATTACTGCACAAGTGATTTGAATGTTTGGACTGATTTTCCATGAAAAAGCTAGCAGCTTTTTTTTTTTTTCTCATTCAGTTGTCTTGCTCTGTACAGTATTCTGAAACCCCTTTGTGGTGGATTCTTTTTGAAAACTGATCTTTTAGAGGTTGACAGAACAATCCTAAAAACAATTACAGTATCTCAAAAAAACAAAAGAAAAATATTACATGAGTGTGTACCATTGGTCTCTATCTCAGTTTTCATCAAGGAAAAAATCAGAAGCATTAACTATTTGCTTACAGGAATGTATGTGTGAGCGTGCACATGTAATAAGAGTATTTACATTGAAAATCAATGAGTAAAGGTCTGACACTTCACCTACTCCTGCAATCTGCAGCAGTTGTTTGTCCAGGTCAGAGTGCCCAGGATGGGCTGAAAGTTAAGACTCTCGAGTCCAAATGTTAGCACATGAGAATGGTGGCCTGAATCAGAAATATCGTCCAGATGCTGTTCAGCTTACACAGTACCTCTGGTTCTCGGTGTAGGCATCTAGAGTCACTTGAAAAGGTAGCTGCGTTGTTCATGTTCTATGCTGGTATCTCTCACTCCTGGTGAGGAGCTGATGTGGTTTGCTCTCTGCAGTGTGACTGTGTGCAGCAGTCAATGCAAGCCTTTCCTTGCACGTTTTCTCCTCCTCCCTGCAGCTCTGACATCCCTCTCCTTGTTGGAGCTCGCAGCAGGTGGCAGCGGGCCAGAGCGTCGTGTTCACTGCCGTCTCTGCTACGTCGACTTTTCTAAATAGAGTGCTGTTGCTTATTAAATATGCCAATTAAAAATGGATAATAAAACCAGGAGGAAAAAAAGCATCCATTCAGCAGAAAAGGCAATCTGTTTGTCGGAACTTCACCTGGGAGTTAGCCTCACTTGGCATATTGCCCACATGGGTCCAGTAGAAGTGTGAAGTTTGCAGCACTGACACTTTGCCTTCTACGTCTCGTAAAGTCTCGGCTGTTGCCTCATCCTTCTCCCAGCCTGGCAATACCAGCTCAGTATGCCCGGTCTTTATTTGCACCCAAGCCTTCTTTACTGAGGACATCCCTCTACTTAGCAGAAACGTGGGGAGATGGCTGTCAGGGTGAATTCAGCTGTGAACAAGCTAATCAGAAGGTTCTTGACTCTCTGTGCTGTCAAACATTACATTTTTAATACAACATTGATACAGACTACGTGAGGGTGAAGGAAGGGTGATGCTTGATTATGGAAATTGATTTTTCTAGTGCAGGAGCTTAAGGTTGTTGTCTTCAATTTCTTCAGTACGCAAATCTTGTAAGCAAGAGATTCCTTCTCACCCTGTATGTGAAAAGAATCAGAAATAACACAGAAAATCTTACAGGGTTACTTACAGAGCCGGCGCTTACATCCAGCTGGCTTGGTGAATTCATTGGGATTTAGATTTCATATCGTGCGAGATAAATGGATCTGAAGTTCTGCTTGGCTCAAATTACTGAGGGAGAGAGCTGGCACTCCCACACATTGCTGTTGGTTTAGGAAACCATTTTCCCAGAGGCAGAGCAGAAGGGCACACCTTCCCCAGCAACCTGGGGGTATGGCCACGCACACCTACGCACACTGCACACCTGTGCCAGGCAGAGAGCCACGGTGTGAGCCACGGCTTCTGTGGGTGTGAGAGGGAGGGGAGTCTTGGCTGGTGCAGGACAGGAGCAGCCAGGGAAGGTTGGTTGGTTGGTTACTGGTTTTTTACTTTTTGGTAACCCAGTCAGCCCAAACTTGTGCATGTTCTTGCTACAGCTACTGAGCATCTCATAGTTGACAGTGTAGAAGTTTTGGGCACGCAGTCTTCTCTCATTCAAAATTCAGTGAAGACTGTTGTTGTTTTTCAGCCTCTCCTTTTTGAAGCAAAGCTTAGCCATCTCTGCGTGAAAAGTTGAAACGAGCTTCCTAGTAGCTGTAATAATCTGGGCGAGCCTGTCGTGAGACAGTGCTGCAGAAGGAGCAGATTTGGGAAGGTAGTGGAGAAGGTGAACATGAGGACACAGAGCTGAGGACAAACAAAAATATGAGCACACATGTAAATCGTAGACCAATGTGTGTAACAACAGTCACATCATCATTTGCTGTCTCTGTAATTGTATTACCTATGTGGGATGCAGGAACTTTTATTGAATGTGAGACTTAAGAAAGCATTAAGCTTTACAGTTTTTACTTTCTGGAACCCAATTTCCTACACATAAAATACTATAATATTTCTCTGAAGTTGCTCTAAACTGCAAGAGTGTTGATAACAACAGCTGGCCCTACAGTCAGCAGGCCAAGGCTGGCTGCATCTTGCACGGAGCCATCTTGGCTAAGCCCTCTCTCTATCATGTCAGATAGAAGCTAGTCAGAGCAGAGCACCTCTTCCAAAGCAGTTTCCTGAGTATGTAGGACTTTATGTTGTTCTGTTCCAGGTCTCTGTTGGGCTTTGTGATGTTATCTTACTTGAGGTTGCTTTTTTAGTTGATAATTCTTGGCTGGTCAGGAGACAAGTGAATAAAAAAGTATGTCACTAGAATCTCTATTTTATTTTGATATCATTTACTGTAATTTATGTTTGTGGTTGGCTATTAAGCCACTCTATTTCCAAATCACCTGGCACATTTCCAAAGATGCGTCTTATAGAAATCCTGATACCTGATTCCCTCAAGCTTGAAATTGCCTTGAAGTGTTTAACCAAACAAATAGTCAACTTGTGTTGGTGTGTGGCTGCTTCAAGATTTAATTGCTGCGTGAAGTCTTAAGCACAGAGTGTGTTCTTGGCAGACCTGGAGCAGAATACAGTGAGTTTACAGAGAACAAAATCTCCAGCTGCGGGTGACTTGCTCTTTTTGCCATAAGAGGAGGGAAAGGTTTTGTGTACCTTGATTCCTGCTGTCCTGGGACTGGACTGGCACTGGTTCATCTCTGTGGCTGCTTATAAGTATGTTAGCTAATAGTGACTCAGATCCCTAAAACCTCAGTAAATGTAACTGAGTAAAGTGCACCAGTACTCATACCTGTGCACCTTTAACCCGAGGTACAGGGAGGACACGTGTCCTGGTGATAGCAGCTTTCTCGTGGCTGCCCCGCAATCCCTGGGGGAAGGGAAGGCTTTGTTCTGACAGTAGGCAGGGGCTGCAGGAGCTGGGGTTTGGCGGCCCCGTGCCCAGCACACACTGCACCCAGGGTCTTGTGGGACTCATGGCAACAGCAGCTCTGCAGCATTTGCTGAAGATGACAGTTTTACTTTTGTAACTGCCGAGGAGACCCAGCTCTGACTGTGCATGCAGAGCAGCTCTGCAGAGCAGCAAGGTGACAGCTTTTACATATGAGCTCATGGGAGTAGCTGTAGGCTTCCCAAGAAGTGCTTGCGAGAGCTTGTCTTTGGGTTGGGTTGGTGGTTGGATCACAAGCAATTCATACACATGGCTCAGATATCCCAAATAAAGTATTCCTTCCCATTGTGATATTGGCCATAATTTGCCTCATTGCTTGGCAGTTTCAAATTATTTGACAATAAAAATGTCAGCAAGCCTATAAAAGTTAAAAACATGCTTAGAGGAGGAGGATGCTTTACTTTGGAAAAAAAAAAATAGTATACGATGACTTTACGCAGAAAAGAACCACAATTTTTCTAACTGAAGTGTTGGAAAAAGAGATTTGTGATGCTTTGCAATCAAAGGTTAAGAAAGCTAAAAGTGGTATTAAAACACCTATTATTTTTCTGGATTTTAAAGCCAAAGGTGTAAGCAGAAATTTGCATTTCGTGGTGCCGATATTCTGTGCAGGTGGCAGGGCCACCTTCCAACTCAGCTGTGTTGTGCCAGAGCAGCTGCCAGGGAAGGTAAAGAGAGCTTTCGTGCATAGCATCACGTAGCATTTCCAGTACAGCAGTGCCTTAGAATCCTGCATGCTCCTTAAAATCAACAGGACTCAAGCATCCTTGAAACCCTGCCCCGCTGGGTTGCTGCAGCAGGGCGCTGGACCCAGGTCCTAGGGCTGAGGAGGAGTTGGTGACCCAGGACCTCCAGGGACAACTGGAGAGGTCCCTGCTGGAGCTGTGAGATTGCAGTGTGTGCTTCTGCCGCTTCTCAGCTGGGGACTGCGTTATGTACAGTGTGATCTTAAGCTGTGTCAGGCTTCTTGCCTGTGAGGGGAATGAAATGTAATTTGTTAGTTTTGAAGGTTAATTCTAAAATAGATGCAGAAGGCAACTTTTATTGACTCTGCTGGCTAACATTGTAATACTGTCAGTAGAGTAACTGACGGGTTATCTGATTTTTGCAGTACTTTGCACTGCTCAGTTTTAGTTAAGCATATGAAGTACTTTGCAGTATGTTTGGGAGAAAAAATAGTAATAAATATACATATCTCCCTTAGGAGATCTATGGCCATTTAATATTTTTTGTGTATCTGTTACATGTAGTATAGCTTCTTACTAGTTTCAGAAAACAAAACAGTAATGTGGAGTTTTTAGAACAGCTTAGGTCTTCCTCCTGTTAAATGTTTTATATACCTCAGAAATAGGACATCCTCAGACTCCTTACCTCTGGGTACATCTAAAGCCACACTTCACCACTGCACTCTTCCTGAAAAGCAGAGAAGAGTCTCCTGGGATGAAATTTGTTGTTGTTCAACAGTAACTAGAATTCTGGAGTTTTATATAGAATAGAAAACATACGTAGTCCCTTAGACATGTAACATTCCTATTTCCTTTTTTAGATGAATGAATAATGTTTGGAGATACTTATATTATTGCATATGTTACTTGACTTTAAATGATCCTTAAAAGGTAAAGCATAGATTAAGATGTTTGAGGCCTGTTCTTATTTGTGTGTTTAATTAGTTTATATTGCTGCTGTAGTTGATAGTAGTCCACATAACATGAAGTAGTTGTTTCTGCACATGGCCCTTATAGGATTGCATTATCAGTTCATTTTTAACATGCAGTTGAGTATGTATTTAGTTATTAGTTTATCCTACTACCTAGCAGTTACTATCTAATTTCAAGGTAAAATAATGTGTTTTATCTAAGGAACCAAGAGTTAAGCAACCTGCTTTTAGGAGCTTTTTTCAGTTAGGAACAGGAGAAGATAGCAGCTTAGACTTCAAGTATGCTTCACCACAAATTTTGCCTGGCAAGCAAGGATACAAAACTGGGATCATCTCAGGCTCCCATTATTTCTTCAGCTACAATAGCAACATTATTTGGTCTATTTCCATGTCTTGGGAAACATTTTAACTAATGGATGTGTTCCCAACTGAAGTTAAATGGAAGAGAATTCCACTAAGAGCCAAAGTATCTCCCAAATGTGGAGTTTGTTTTGAATGCTTTTTCACTGAAGCATGTGGTCTGGAAGGTGGGTTATTGCTCTGTGGTGGAATTTGAAAGATCATCTTCCCTCGTCTCTGCTCTTCTCTGGAAGCAAGGAAACCCGAACAAATGGTGCTTCCTGGCTTGCGAGCCTTCTTTAGTGTGCCAGCAGCTTTGTGATAGTTTTTTTCCCCATTACTTAGTGCTTCAGTAGTTCTAACAACTATTTAACAGCCACTAAATAATGAATGAGTTTGAGAAAATACTGATTCTTGTAATTTTTCAAGAAATAGTGTGACCCCTGCGGTAAGTTCAGGTTAACCACTCTCTAGGTAAAGTGTAGAAAGAACAGTAACTTCTAGTAGATTTGGACAGGGATTTCACAAGTTGCAGGTCTGAGCTTTACTGCAGTCATGCTGAATTGACACAGAATGGAACAGTTGGGACACAAAAATCCCACCAAGCACCACGAGACTTTGTTTGTGACTTTTGAAAGAATTCCATTTGGGATTGGTTGAAAGATGAGCAGCCATTCTAACAAGTGTGTCAGGTTGGTCTATTAGAGAACCCAGCAGCTTCTTATGTAATTCTTAGTTGCTGCAGCTACTTTTCTGTAGCCTTAGATGTGATTTTCTGTATACAACACTAATTTTTATACAAAGGAGTCTAACCATAAAATCAAAACTTAGGGTTGATGGGGTTTCTGATGATGAGGTTTGGCTAAGCTTGTTTGCAGTTGCTATATTGGTGTCAAATCCTGCTTTTTCACCTTGTGGGTCTGATGTTTGCTGTCTGGTGCATATCTTTCTTCAATTAGTGACTTTCTCTTTTAAAATACCATGTTTCATCTTTAAACAAACATCAACAATACTTGCATTGACTCTGCCTTTACATGTGTATCTTTGCAATAGTCTCTGTGACCTCCTAGAGTGTGTTGCTGTAGCTTTAAACTTCCAACGCTTCTGCATCTGTAAAGCACAGGGTTTATTCCTGCAGTTCCAGTCCTGCAAGTCTCTGCAGTGAACCTTGCCCGCTGTGGGGAGGCTGGTGATGACTTCAGCAAGGCCTGCACTGAGTGCAAAGATTTCATTCGCAGAGGAAATTGCTGGGTGGATTTTAAAATTTGAGTAAATCTTCATGAGTACGTGTCTGTCTGTGTATGCGGTGGAGCAAGAGGAGTCTCAGCACTGCTGAAGTACAATCTTTGCTTTATCACGGGTGCATTAGTTTGTTCACTGTCTGCTGCTTTCAGTGGCAGTTAGGTTAGAAATGGTGAATGTTTACAGCCAAGAGCCACAGTTCCTGTTGCAGTTGCTTACACTTATCTGTACCTGGCCATGTGTGCTGGCTGGGGGCAGAGCTGTGCTGCATGGTTTTGCTAATTACTGCTGTGATTGGGACTTGGTAGCAGAGGGGGCCGCAGCAGTGCCTACTGTGTGTCAAAACCAAAGTCTTACATGTAAAATGTGCCTCCTTGTAATCGAGACGTGATGAACTTGGAAGCTATTTGCTAACTATTGTTAGCAAATAGTTTTTTGGTAATTTGCTGATTTTTTTTGAGCCTGCTGAAACAAGTGCAGTGCTTTATCAGATGGGCCCAGGAAGTACTACTGTTGCAGATGTCTAACCAACTTGTCACAGAAGTGTGGGGACCTACTAGCTGCTCTTATAGATTGTGTTCTTGCAGCTGAGCATTTGGTGGTGAGTTATTGGTTAGTGTGTAGAATGATTCTCAAAGGATAAGAGGTTTTATTCCCATAAAAGAAAACTTTTTTTTTTTTTTTTTTTTTTTTTTTTTTTTTTGTACCTTTGATGCAGAAAACTGTACTAAGTGTTCTTTTCTGGTTGGATCTTTCCATAACGTGTGTTTCTTTAAGCCCTGTTAGGTAAGTTTGTCTTAAAGGAAAGTTGGTATTATGAGCAGAGGCAGTCGACCTTTATTGGGGACATTTTATTTAAACCATCAAATGTGTTTTGACACTTCAATACAAAAGGCCATGATTTAATTAACATTTCTCTGTTAAGTTTTGAAGTTACAGCCTTTACGTGGTGCTGGCATTTCTTAGGAAAGAAACAAAAGACATTTCATTTTCTGAGAAAAGGTCCCAGCAACTGGACCTGAACACCTGGAAGAAGATTCTTTGTGTGATTTTTTTTTATCTTGCTTCATCAGCTCCTGCACTGTTTCCATCCAGGGCCAGCGCAGCTGGTGGAAGTGTCCATTTAAGCTCTAGGTAACATAGCAAATGCCCTTCTGCTAGCAGGTTGCTATCCTCTCATTTTACTTGGAAACAACATTCAGATGGGGATTATGTGGCCAACTACCAAGACGTGGATAATTCTTAAGAGCAGAACAAGAACAAAAATATCTTTATTCTTACAATTTCTTTGAAATTAAAATTTCAATTTCTCCCCTCTGTATTCCTTTTTAGCCTGTTTGATATGGGAGGAGAGTATTACTGCTATGGTTCTGACATCACCTGCACCTTCCCTGCAAATGGAAAGTTCACTCCTGACCAGAGGGCTATCTACGAAGCAGTGTTGAAGTCATCACGTGCTGTCATGAAAGCAGTCAAACCAGGTAAAAGATCAGTACATGTCAACAAGAATTGAGAAGCTTGATGGTGGTATTCAGGCTGTCAGGGCAATTATGTTTGGATTTTAGAAACTACTGGAAAGGAATAAAATGGCAAAACTCGTTTCCATGTTTAAGCAGCTCTTTATAGCAGAAGATACACAACATTTTCTATGTAACACTTAAATAAAACATAGGCAACTATTAACAGTATTTAAAATGTATTTTGGTCTCCCACTTTTTAAAAAAAACAAACCCTTTTTTTAGAAGATGAGTACAGCTGTGACAGTTGTTATTCTGCTGTTTGCACTGGCAGCCATGTATTGTATAAGCTCGTGCCAAAGAATGAAGTCAGAGTTTGAGCTGAACATGTCATGCTTCAATTTATTTCAAGCGTTTTCTGTATTTGTCACGTAAACTTGATAGAAATCTTCTGATGAAGAAGAGGATGATGTGTGTATCTTTGAGAATGGTGCCCAGTTAGCCTTAAGAAGCTTTAGATAGCTCTGGCTATCAGATATTTCATATATGCATTTAAATTGCAGGTGAACTAATTCATCAAGTGTATGCCTGGCTTGACGACGATCTTATTTTTTCCAATTCTACTTTAAGAGCAGCAAATAAATGCTTTTAGAGCTAAATGCTGCTGTGATCTTGAGTATTTCACTGATGAAGGTACTTGAGCGTTTCTCAGTAAAACTGATAGAACAGGTTTGAGAAAAATGTACTTAATGTTCAGAGTGCACTTGTCCTTTATATTTACCACATTAGGTTTCAGACATCAGACACTGAGAGCGTGGGCTTTCTGGATTGCCAGTCAGAGGACATGTAATTTTGCTGTTTTACAAGCTGGCAGCAGCACTGTTCATTTGAGCAACTTGAAATGGAGCAATAACACTTGAAGCTTTTCTGAAAACCGAGACCAGATATTTTGCCATTTTAATAGCAGTGTGCATGTTCAATCACCTGCTGTTTCTCCCCCAAAGATTCCTGTTCATATTTTACTTTACATTTCAGTGCCACATTTCATGCAGTATTTTAGCAGTATTTCACACTAATAAGTTTCAGAACTTAAGAACTTAAGAGCTAATACAATTATTTACTCAGAATTATGTGAAGAATTGCTTAGTGAACTTATCCATTTGTTTACAGAATCAAAAAAATGAGGGCATACTAATCCTAATATTTTTGCATATTGGTTGCAAGAATCCTTAACTAGCCATGTGAGTAGGAGATTTGTAGACAGGTGTTCAAGGCCAGGTTGGATTGGGCCCATGGGCAACCTGATCTGGTGGCTGGCAACCCTGCCTATGGCAGAGGCTTGGAACTAGGAGTTCTTTAAGCTGTCTTCCAACCCAAGCCATTCTATGAATAAGAAAGACAGAAGAAGTGCCATGTCATGTACTTCTGGACTATTGGGTTGAATGAGGAGTGTTATCTCCTGGTAGGCCAGTATTTGGCTGTAGAATAAACAGAGCAAATTGAGTTTCCTAGCGTGGTGACTCTTGCTGTTCAGGCTGCTGAGGATGCAGCAAGGGGTGAATGTAACTGGACGTGTCACTGCTGCTCTACAGGAGAGGCCGTTCCTATGGTAGAGGCTGCAGCTTTCTTAGCCTGCTTGACCAAACCTAATTGGTTAGCTCATGTACGAAAGCACCAGGATCACTCCTGAGGGAGTCTGTTACTGTCACAAAGGGGAGCAGCACGGGGTGGTGTGGCTGCAGCTTTCAGCATCTATTCTCTCTGTCAAAAAGAAAGTAAATACTTCAGGTATATTAGAAAAGAGGAAAAGAAGCTTGTGGGGTTTGAAGTCAGTAAGTGTAAAACCCAGCCCATCGTATTTTTGTCAGATTTTCTGAATTATGGAGTCCTTGCTCGTTTTGCTGTTATTTTTGTTTGTCTTTATTTTCTGGGGTTCCTGAGATCAAAGGAGGGGAAAAAGACAGTCAAGTGACTTGGCTCACATGACAGTAACCATTAATGTGGCAGGCTGAGTAAAAAGAATTTATGCAGCAGAGTCAGCAACTGTAGAAAATGTTACTTCTCTCCAGCTGCAGAACTGGGCCTTAATTATGCCTTGTGGCAAAGGGTCACAGGGGACATCTTGTTGTTGTCTTCAGAAGGTTAATCATTCCCAGAGTCTTTCTCATTGTGAGATAGAAAGCAAGTGCTGCAGAGAGTCACTAACCAAGTACTGCATTATATAAC
The DNA here is from genome assembly GCF_019232065.1 of Centrocercus urophasianus. Classification (NCBI taxonomy): domain Eukaryota; kingdom Metazoa; phylum Chordata; class Aves; order Galliformes; family Phasianidae; genus Centrocercus; species Centrocercus urophasianus. Next base: position 8,005,575 of record NW_024884755.1, on the reverse strand, counting down.
TGGTTTTAGAAGGACACACATTTGCTAATCACCCTAAATGGTTTATGTAGATGTGTATCAATCAGAAGAGGGAATTTCTTTTTTTCCTCAATTTGGTTCTCATGTAAAACCAACTGCTAAGTGAAGTTTCTTTCTGAGACATAGACTCCCTGCTATTTTTGTTTATACTTGTTATTATCAGTCATCATAACTTAAAATACTCTAAGACATCCTACTTTACTGTAGAAAGGTATTCATCTGGCTAAGTCATATGTGTGGTCCAAAAATGCACACAGCTCGAATCACATCTGTGGATCTTCATACCTTCCATCAAAGAGGACAGAGCTCCTTCTGCAAGCCAGATAACATACTCTGAAAGCTAAAGGCTCTCTGTGGGATCATAGTCCAAGTTCAGTGCAGTCATCACAACTCCTGCCGCAAACTGAATCCGTATAAAATAAAAGAGGAGAAGGACATATTCTGTTCTATTGCGTAAGCAGCAATTTGGAAACTATTGAATGTGGATAGTGTACAAAAGCAGCAGTTCTAAGTCTCTGAAGTGAAAGAGTCAAAACAGTGAGCTTGTGTGGCAGTGGGATAATTGCTTCTTTCCTACAAAGTCAGATTCGTGATCCAAAATGCCAGAGAAGAATGCTGCATTTCTGCTTAGGGGATATTCTTAATGTGTTGAGTCCATCTGGGTTAGATTTACTCTTCCACAAAGCTGAAATACAGGGGCAGATGTGCAAAATACTGACGCTTCCATTCCCTTCACTATGAGAGAGCATCTACTTCTTACTCAGAACAATGATTTGAGTAACAATTCATTTTTATATAGACGTTGTACAGAGTTATTAAAAACAGTGAAACTGTAAAGCTAAGTGTCCCAGATTTATTCCAGAAGTTAGTGTCTTGATTTGTCTCTCTTGTTTGTTGTTTTTTGATCTCATTAGATTTGCTAGAGTGTTTGAGGCACACTAGGTGTGCTCGTGGAGCCCATCACCCGTGGAAATGATCTGAAAAGAATTCAGCTCACACCCTTTAAAACTCCACTGTGAAAACTAAAATACAGAAAGTGAGCAAGATGGAGAGATTTCACATTTTAGGATGATGATGGGGACTTCAGCACCACTGCAGATATATGCGTAGTTTCCCCCTCTCCTGTCTTCATGCAATGCATGTACCAGAAGGCTGGCTAATGAGCAGCTATTCATTTATTTATTTTAACCTTTTGTGTCATGCTTGGCCCACAGTCTGTTTATTGACTGTTCTAAACCTGCTCTGAATCCAGAATTATTAATGTCCTCACTAGTTTTTCTGAGAGTGCTCACAGTAACAGTATGGGTATCTCTGACAGGTAGCATCTCCTCTTGCCCTTCATCATGGTCACGTGGAAGTGTGCAGCAGTTCCCCTTCCACAAAGCTGCTTTAAAAGCTACTGACTCATTTTGGATTCCAGGATTGGAATTCACCAGACTAGAGATTTAAGAGTGTTTAACATAGTGCTCTTGCTCGAAACACAGCTGTTTGACCTCTGTTACAGCTGTGAGCATCCAGCCTTTCTGAAAATCAGACTGCAGAACTGTTAAGCCAGGTACTGGCTGAAGGAAGGAAAATGATTATTGAACATACGTATGAAAAAAAAAAAAAAAAAGTAAAAAGAAAGATGCCTGAAGCAAGTTGCCAAGCATCTTGATGGGAATCTGAGAGCAAGGCAAGAGTAGTTGTGAATTCCCAGCGGTGACATTATCAGATTCTCAATTTGCCACTGAAAATAGGTGTCTGAAGTTTTTCCTCTTAAGACAGCAGTAACCACTCTGCTCTGTCCCTTCACTAAATCCTGGCTCCTGCCTCATTCTGTTTATCATGTTAGTTAGATCCAATGCTGATGTAATAGCTTTATTAAATAAGAAAATAATTTGTTACGAGTTATACCTGGGAGACCAGTATTGTTGATGATCAATATAAATCTGTTGGAATAAGTGTGTAAAATAATTGGCTTTGCTGAAAGTCCCTCCTTAGAACTTCTAGAAAATGTGTGTTGAACCAGGGCTTGCACAAGATAACCCTCCTGGCGTCCCTTCTAACCTCTCATGATTCTCAATACATGCTGAAACGTACAAAAGAAAATGTCAGTCCTCAACCAAGAGTTGTTGATGAGAATCGATGACAGTTTCTGGCTCTAGCTCTTAGCAAGGGAGGAATTGTTTTGCAAGCATAAGGGTAACTTAATGTTTCTGTGAATGAAGAACATCCAGATGTAACCCAGCTTTGAGTATCACTCTTGTCCAGTGGATCCCTTACTGTTAGTGGTGCGTAGGGTCCAATAGTGATTGGAAAGTTGCTGTGGAATGGCTTCTTTTTTGTCCTGTAACAAGTTGCAGTGTTTTCACGTTGTCTCCAGTCTCTCAGCTGACTTCTGATGATTATTTTTTGGATTATTATCTCAAGCATTTCAGGAATGTTAGGAATTAGAGTTCTGTAACTCAGACTTGATGAGGACAGGATAGTGGCAGCACTGAAATTTCTCAGACACGTTCAATCTGCTACTGTGCTGATAAAAAATAAAAAGGAATATGCTTATATTTAGTTTTGCAATTAAAGCTGTTTTGGATGAATATACAAGGTCACAAACACGATCTTTAAGATTGATGAGCTAAATATTGAAGTAATCATGAACTTTCCGTTTACGTCCCTTTGCACACTGGGATCACTGTGCATTCCTGCCTATTCTGGAGAGTAATGGAAAGTCACAGGAGAAGGGGAAGGAAAGGAGCTTGTTGTACTTAACATTCCTAGTACTGTATAGAACTTGTGCATGTTTTACAAAAAAAGAAGCTGAAAAACATTCTCCGATCTTTGCTATGCATCTTAGTAATGGCTTTTGGGAGAGAGTGAATGAATTGAAACACCTCAATCAGTAAGTTCTGTCATCCTAAATTCTGATTAAAAAAAGGCTTTTTTGTATTGCAAACCGTTCCCAAGGAACAGTTGAGGAAGGCCAGGTTGGCAACCACTCAATTCCCTGTCTCTATACTTACATGATTTAAAACACTTGTATATCCAAAGTCCGCACTGAACCAAAATTGCATTCAAACCTTAGGAGGGCAGCTGGGAACATTTGCTGATTGATGCTTGTTTTGTTTATTTGCTTTTGTTTATTGAAAACGAAAAAGAAAAAAAGTTCCAAATATGCACAGAAGTTGTTCATAATGCAGTGTGAAACCTTTCCTCCACATGGTGCTGGCACTGCTATAGGGCTTCCCTGTAGGACTTGTAGCTCTGGTTGGTTGGTTTGTTTTCCAAAGTTCTTAGGTAAATATGCTTATCCCTACCTTCTGCGTTTTACTATTCAAGATGGTGAGTATCATGTTGCCTCTGGCTTCTAGGTTATGCCTTTCTGATAAATGCTGTTGGTCTCTTGGTCTTAATCTTCTCCTGGACAGCTGTGACTCTACATGTGGTGAGCTGCTGTGTGAAACTCTGTCCACTTTTTGTGCCTTTTCTCATGATTTCTACAGTTTCTGTTCGTTGGTGTAGCTTCCTGGGCTTGTTATAATAGAGAGGCCTTTTTTCACTGGTTTCCTCCACGTACATCTTTCCAAGGGCTGTTGTAAATTAGGACAAATCAAAAGCAGCCTATTCATTTTCCAGTGCTTTGTCTCCTTCCCGTTTCCTGCTGAGGGACTCGAATGGTAAAGCTCGTGAAGGTAGATATAAACCTAGGGGATGTACTTTGCACAGCAGAATATGAAATTTTGAGTGGTGTATTGACAACATTTTAATATGTAAATGTTCAGGTCTTGTTTCTTCTGTGTGATGATAGCATAAAGAGTAATGTTCAGTGACTGTGTTAACACTTTCATAAATAATCCACTTCATACAACAGAAAACAGTACAATTTGAATTCAAAGTAGTAGTGTGATTCTTTGTTCTCTGACCTAGTCACGTTCTAGCAGTTCTTCAAAGAATAGTGGAGGGTAGGGTAGTACTAAGAACAGAGATCAGAATAACCCAAAAAACTATTTAATAGGAAACTAATAGCTAGTGGATTTGACACTGCAGATTATACTATTGGCAGTTGTTTCTGTTACTAAATTGAGCAGAACTATGCTTAGGAACATCTGCAAATTCAAAATTGCATTACAGATCACTTCTTCAGCACTTCGGTCTATCTCTGGTAAAGAGCTGAGGTTTATTTTTTGTCTGCTGCTATTTTGAATGCTGCTTTAGAGTAATTGTCGCTGTATTCAACTGAGATTAAAACACATTGCACCTCAAAAAAATAATTGAAACTGCTATTAATATGTACTCCTCTCAGTGAATAAATAAGGTTCTCTTTCACATACAGTGGATGTCTTTTGCATTCAAGTCATTTGTTTTTTATTTTAAGTAGCCCAGAGATGTACTTATGTACTTAGTAGAACACCATGCAAGTGCGCTTGTGTGTTTTGCTGCAGAAAACCAGTAGCTAATTCAGATGACGTTTTAGAAAGAAAGGGGACTGTAAACCAGACCTTTGACAATAGCACAATAGGGAAGGGTGTGGGAGCACAATCTAGTTTATAGTTTGTGTAATTTCAGAAAGTCCATATGAATTATTCCCTTGTCCATTTGAATTATTCCCATTCAGATGGTCATATTTTAGGGGAAAGTGCTGCTGGTGGTTATTAATTTGCTGTAATATCTGAAACAAAACAGTTATTCTCAGACAAAAATGTAATAGCAGAAGTTGAAGATTCCATACAAACTCTCCTGAAGAGCAAATGCTTTCAGGGCATGCTATAACCAATACTTAATATTCACAAGTCCTACGGAATGACACTGGTATTTTTTTCCTCTCGCACGTCAGACTGTGTTATTGTGTTAAAGACAGATTTGAGAATAAATCTTGTCAGTCTATGCTATAAAAAGATACTTGTAGTCTGCTGTCTATCTTCTCTATTGAATGGACTTAGCTATATTTTTCTTGCTATCGTTAATGTTCATAAATAAGCTTCCCTTTGAGTACTTGCTTTCTGAAATTGACACATAGAGGTACTACAGCTTTCTGTGGTTAATTCCGTTGTTCTCAGTGTAAAAGCCTAAACCATCAGTCACCACCTAGGAAATAAAGGCTGAAAGAATGAAGGATGCACAAACAGTGCAGACAGTCAAGGAGCAATCCTTGATTCTTGTGAGGTACCATAACATAAAGATGGTGCCATTGGTTACTGGAGAGTTTGTTGCTTGACTTGTAACCAAACCTTGTCCAGAACAACATTAACTACAGCAAGAGGGAACAGAAAAAGTCGAATTCAGCAGATTCTCAGTCCCTCTGTGCACACGCTGATCTGCTGAAATGCGGGATTTCAGACTACAAGTCTCACTGCAAACCTTCTGGGAGCCATTCTTTGCTGCTTGTGACTAATAACAGGAGCTGACCCATGCATACAGTGACCACTGCAACGTTAGGAAGACAAAAATAACGCTGAGCAATTTCCAAGTGCATAAAACCAGCACTTCCCGACAGTTGGGCTGTTCCACTGGGAGCTGGAGCTCAGTGTGTGCCACTCATAGCGCCGTCCTGGGCAGCTGCTCGGAGTCACAGCCCAGCCACAGCTTTCCAGCTGGGCTCTGCACCTGGACTTCTCTACTTCCTGTGAGTCTTCAAAGATGCTCCACATGCAGAGCAATGAAAACTCTTAGAGCCTACACTGGCAGCAGTTTTCTATCTTTTTTCAAGAAAATATTTTTAAGATTTTTTTTAATATATCCTTTTGTTCTAATTGTGGCAGATTGTACCAGCATAGCATCGTACAGTCCTGATGTTAGCAGTGGCTTTGTTGGCATAGCCTACTGCAGTGTGGTGTTGTGCACTAATTTTCCTCCAGTTCAGTGTTCAGGAAATGTACACGTTACATGCTGTAATTTCAGTTGGAGTACAAAGTTCATGAGTCGTTCGATCTTGATGCTACATCAGCTGTAGCTGGCAGAGTGCAAACCTGCTAGACAAAGATTATTCTGTTTGCCCTAAATCTTATCTAAACAGTCTTTTAAAGCTTCAAAGATGGATAAGTTTCCACACCGTAATTACTCCCTCTGTGCACTTCCCTCTGTCCCCCAGTCTTTTTCCTCTTCTTTGCAGCATACCCCTATGTGGAAGGAATGTGCAAAGAATTCATAGTATCTGACAGTGCAGTCAGTTCAGTCCAAACATTGCATCTCTCCAGACATGGAAAAAATCCCTTCTCTTGCTCCACGTCTGCATCTATTCAAATTGGTTAAGTTCTGAATGTTGCTTAGGATGTGATGTAGAGCATCATATGCTGTTTCTGTAAATGAGTAGGATGGGTTTTACTGCTTAAAACTTTCGAGAATACTGGTTGAAAAGAAATTCCATTATATGAGTAAAGAGCACAAGGCTTCTCAGTCCTTCGCACAGGGCTCAGTGTGTTGGAGGCGGGTCACTGCTGGTTCTGTTTGATAGCTCCTAATGCTCTGGGGGGAGTTTTTGGAAGAATTAGTGTTTAATGCTGGCTGTGATTCATTCAGGTAACGGCCCCCCGCACAGCATACAGAGCTGTGATCAGCCTCACTGTTGCCCAAATGCTGTCGTTGCTCAAGTATGGAATTTTGGTGGCCCAGAGTCACCTTACCTGGCTGAAAGGCTGAGCAACTGCTTGGTATTCCATCTAGGTTGCCATAATGAAAGCATAAAAACCAGAAATGTAGCAAATTATTCTCTAGCACTCAAATGAAAACGGAATAAATCATTTTATAATTTAAACAGTATTTGCTTTGGTTTTTCAACTGGACTTGATTCAAACTTTGAAGGACCTATTGTTTTATTTCTGATATGGTTATTGCTCGTTGGCAGATGTTGGGCTGTCCCAGTGGCTGGCTGGCCAGGGATTGCATCTTCTGTCTGTGTTTTAGTGGGACTGCCAGAGGATGCCAGGCCTTTTGCCCTTGTCTGTAGGCTCAAAAAAATAAGTGTAATTTAACCTTAGCACAATCTGGGGAGAAGTTCCTACAACCTTGCCATGCTATTTTTTTTTTTAGTAGGATTGTGACATTTGTGCTGGCAAAAAAAAAAAAAAAAAAACCCAGCCCACCCTAGAACAACAAAAAAGCTCTGCTAAATCATTTGTGGTTTAATCATTGTCACATTACAACCACAAAGTACCCTAAGTAGCAGCCAAAAAAATCCTGTTAGGCCTTTTCAGAGCACTTTCCGACCAAAGTGGCTCAATACCATGCAGTAATTCTAAATTACTTGTGTGTGCTGCTTTGACTTTATGTTCTGGAATAGCCTGTAATAAAACTTTGGAAAATAATCACTTGGATAAAAATAGCAGCTAGGTAACAACAACTGACGAACAGCTGTGGTGTGATATGTCAACTCTTACTTGTCATTCTGCTATTGAAAAAGTTATGGGCTGTTCATGAAAAGATAGATATGCTTTTAATTGCTGGTTTCACTGGAAGCGTTTCTTTCTCTTTTTTTTGGAACAAAAATCTTTGCTGTCAGTAGAAGGATCAAAAAGATCTCCTTATAGGGTAGATCCTCCTCTGTTCTGCAGCATAGTGTTTTATCTGAAATTCAATGGTTTTAGCAAAGAGAAAATTAGAGGGGAAATAGCTCTGGAGAAGTAAGACAATACACGTGTTATCTTTCTCTTTACTGCCCCATCTAAGAACATTGGGTAACATTCAGGTTTAGTTTGCTGTTCTTTTAACTCAACACCTCACACTTCTGTGGAGCTCTGTCATACTGTTAGCAGAAAATTAATAACCTTTGTAGTTTAAATGCTTTAATCACAATTTATCACGTTTTGTTATTGTACATATCCCTGCTGTATAGTTCACTTTGTAACATGGGGGTCTCACAGCCTTAGGCTGCGTGTGGGGCTGGAAGAGCTGCCTTTTGCCCTGCTCTCCTACCCAAGCATATACTGTGCAGCAGGTAACAAATCACAGCCTAACGAGCCCTGCTAACGAGCTATCCTGGGGAGCCAACTGTTGGTTCAGTGACCTGTATTACCCAGTATCTCGTTTGGCAGAGAATGAAGGATGGAACAGACACTTCATCAGCAGATTTTCCTGAGTGCAGACTCATTTTGGTACAAGCTAAAGTCCAAGGACCCTCCAATCTACCTTTCTAAACCTCATCTGTCGGTGGAGTATAATTAGTGTATAAATTGGCCTAAAGATAATTGTTACTAACCTTTTTACACAAAAGCGTATCTGCAACTATGATAAACTTCTTCAAAGCTTAAAAATAATAGTGTTGAATAATAAAACAGTAAAACATCCTCTGGGGTGACTGGTGGTGTGAGGCTAATGCAGAGTGGTGTTGCAACACCATCAGCTGTTGCAGTGACACATAACTGATGTTAGATCCACTAGTGCTGAGGAGTTTTTGGATTTTAGTTGTTTTTAACCATTTCATCTTGCTGCAGGAATGTTAATATGATGTTTGCCTTCTGCTGTGTCAGCTTGCAGCAAGTGACAGAGCTCTCTACTAGACCATGGCTAATCCTGAAAGCTGATGTGTGTGAACATCATCTAACTTTTGTAAAATAGGCTAAAAATAGGTATTTAGGGAGAGTTCTTTATTGATTAGGATGGCTTCCTTTCTTCAGCTTATTGCTGATAATAAATTGCTGTAGTTGTTTCTCTTAAAGCTTTTGAGGCCGTAAGAGTACTAGAAACTGTTTGAAGAGAACTTGGCATTCTGATCCTCTTTGCTTATCAAATCTGATCTTTTTTTTTTTAAAAAAAAGGTGGGAAATCTGTTTCTACTCAATTATCAAAAGTTTATTCCTAGCATGCTGGGAATCTGTTCACTGCAAACAAGACTGGGATGGCACCATTGGTTTAGCTGAAGCACAGAAGGGTCACTCTGTGTATGTGTGACTGCTGTACAGTACATGGTTACATGGTTTGGAGCAGAGTGGAGTAATAATACTCCAAAAATGCCAAACAGTACAGTAGAAATATCATTCATAAAAACATGCTTTCTTTAACATCCTTGAACTCCCACTTACTTGAAGACCCACTGGCTTACCGAAGGAGCTCAGATCTAGTCAGCAGGGCACCTCTGGGCAGTGCCATCCCAGTGCTCAGTGCAACTGCAGAGGGCTCTGAATGCTGCCTGCATCCAGCAGAGCTGGTGGCACCAGCTGGGAGGGAGAGGAGCGGTCCCAAGTCCTTCTGCAGGGCTCTGTTCAGAGCACTGCCCTTGATCTAAGAGAGCCCAGAGCTGCAGGGTTTCCATCCCTCTCCGTAATTTATTTTGCAGTGGAGCTTTTTGCTGTTCTCAGTCTCTAATGAAAAGATAAGATGAAAAAAATCCACAACAGATGCAGAACGCAGAGCTCCAGGGGGAGAGGGAAAACTGTTGTGCTTTTTCTCAGTGAGGGAAAAAGAAAAAAGCAGAAAGCGTGGGAAGAATGGGCTGTGTTGGATTCATTTGGAGATACTCGGGGTTTACAGCCATAGCAGCCTTTTTAGTTGAGCGGTATCATTGGTCTGTTCTGTTAAACTTCTGCAGAAAAATGAATGTGTGCTTTGGCTGTTTGCATCTATGATCAACTTACCCTTCTATCTCCTGTGAGTTGCGTCTCTCCTGAGTTTGGTAAAGGGTGCCGTATGTCTCTAAGTGGAGTCTGTAGGTTTGCATTGAGACAAATGGTGCTGTGCAGTTGTGGAGGGAAGCCTTACAGCAAGCGGCAGACAGCTCCTCTCCCAGGCACCTTGTTTTACGTTTATTCAGAGCATCTGGGGTACAGTTGTGCTTTGTCTTATAGCAGCAGAGTTCTGACCTTTGTATATATCCTAAGGGGAGGGAGGCTTCAATATTTGACCATGGTCAAATATTGTATGTGGTTTTGCAGCCGTGGGGATGAAAATAATACAGTAGTATTCACCTGGGACACCATGGGAGGGCTCTCAAACGAGCATGTTATTTGCCCAGAAAGAATATTAAGGATGACTTCTAGAACAGTCTGCATTGATTGCAAATGACAGAAGCTAAACTGGCGGATACATGCAGAAATTCTGTATTCCTGTTTCCAATGACTAGGAAAACAGCTGGGACTTGGTAATACCTGGAGTTTGATGTCAGTAATAGTTGAGTGATGGATTGTAATTGTTTCAGTTTTATCGGGTAATAGATTGGGGTCTATCGTGACAGAGCTGTGAAATAACTTTGTATTTGAACTCTCACTTCTTTAGATTCACTCAATATTCAAAAAAGAGAATATTTAAAATCTTGTCAAATAAAATTGCATTCAGCACTGGTCAAAAGACAACTGATTATAGGTGGATTTATTCTTAGTAAAGAAAAGACCTGTGCAGAGCCCTGAGGTGTGTGGGATCTGTGGGTATGGGATGCGGGATGGAGCAGCATTTGGTGACCTTTGTATCAGAGCTCTTTAAGACAACTGGATTTTATTGAAGCCCTCCCAAAGGATGATTTTGTTTCAACCTCTGAGGCTTCAGTACTGTTAGCAAAGAGTGCTAATATGATTTTGATATGGCATTTATGTTCACAAGACCTTAAAGCCATGTATTTAACTGGATTAAAACGATGGAACTTGATGGAGCTTTGGCCTTAAAAATTGCTTGTTTATTTATTTATTTAATCATGCCAAAATTGAACAAGGAAAACATTCTTTTACTGTACCTTAGACCTAGTTGTCTTGACTCTGCAACTGCTCTGTATGACTCAAAGCCATGGTGAACTAATTAAGACAGTGCTGTTACTAACAAAAGAACTGCTTTTTTCCTCACTCCTCCCCCCAGCAGTTTGTCAAACAAAATTGTATCCTATACCAAAATAATAGAAGTCTAATGTATCCTGGCACTCTATCTGCAATCAACCAGCAGTATTTTGTAATGCTGTTGCAGTATGTGTATTAGAGGACTTGTATTTTACGCAGCTCGTTAACACAAGGGAATCATTAATTTCTGTAGAGTGTCTTTGCCAGAAAAATATGGGCTTTAAATCTTCTACATCCATACAAAAGTACCGTCCTTCTCAAGTGTCCTAAGTAGGTATAATCATTATAGAAAATAATTCTAAATGACTGCTTTTTGCAGCTGATGCTCCTTTGGAAAACTCGCTGATAAATCTGCATCTCTGTAGACATAGATGCAGTGTCTTAATCGTTTTCATGTGGACCTGGATCATAGCATGCTGCTGTGTCTTGTCTGTAGTATTATGGGCTTTGCTGCATGCCAAGATAGTTTTGTCTTGTTTGAAATATTTCTGTGCTAATGTGCTCTTTCCACCTTTGTTTTTTAAACAAAGGGCACATCTGTTGCATCTGCCTTTTGAAAGCTGTCTCTAAAAACTTGTAGCAATAGTTAACTCAGCTGCCTGTTTCTGCTCTCTGAGGGGTCGCCTGGCCTGATATGCACCGTCTGGCTGACCGAGTCCATCTGGAGGAGCTGACTAAAATTGGCATTCTGAAAGGCAACGTAGATGACATGGTGAAGGTTCATCTGGGTGCAATATTTATGCCACACGGACTTGGACATCTACTTGGAATCGATGTGCATGACGTTGGAGGCTACCCAGAGGTTAGTGTTTGTGCTCAACAGCCTTGTTGGTTAACCCTCTGCAATAGCTCAGCTTTTCTCTTGGCTGTTGCAGGTTAGATGGCTGTATTTTCTCAGAGGCACAATAGTGGTGTGTTTAAGTCTGTCTTTCTCTGAATGCAATGCTTTATACAGCTTGCTTAAGAGGAATCTATTATTTCATTAAAATGTATATTGTTGTGGAGAGTGGTCAATTGATGCTACTCCAAGCATTCTTAATCTGTTCAATTTCTGCGCACTTTGTGATGTTCTTCAGTGATTCATCTCTGTGATGCATATCACTCAGGTGTGGGTATACCATGGCAGAGAGCTGTGCAGTGGATCTGAGCTACATGAGACCTGGAGTGAGAAGTCTTGCTCCATTCCAGATGTGTGAGACAGCTGTGGGAGCCCACTGCTGTACGTGGGCTGGTAAATCCTGGTGGCTGTGGCATGTGGAAACCAGCTGGATTGTATTTCTCCCTTGAACTTTGGTCTCCACTGTCAACTTAGGCACCAGTATAGATGTGTTGTTTTGGAATGAGGATAGAATAAAAAGTCCGTAATGTCTTTGTGAAGGTGAAAACTACAATTTCTTGTATTCCGAGTTTCTGCAGAAAACACAAAATGATTACCTTTTTCCTTGTGTTAATGCGGTGATTTGTGACTCCAGTCTGAAAGCAGAAATGTTTTTGTTAAAAAACAAAGCAAAATAAACAAAAAAGCCGTCTTTAAAGAGATTGAATTTAACATTTGAATACAGAAAAGAAGTTCACAGTAGCTTTAGAAAGATTTAGAAGGATTTTCTGTGTTACATTTTGGTTATTTGAGACTGTAAGGGTTTTCATTCATATAATATGAAGGTGCATCAGTGGACTTCTTTCTTAGGTAAGATTATTCTCCTACATGAACCATAAAAAGGAAGTGAAAACTCCTTGGGTAGGGCTTAAACACATTTAGGAACTTGTTGGATGTGCAGGCTGCGTAACAGCTGCTGCTGCTGATTTTACTTCTGCAGAGTGAAGAAACAGGATATAATATTTAAGAGTGCTTGTTTTTTTTAAACACCACGAGGTAATTATTGTTGACACACAATACTGTGATGACAATGAATTGGCATCAGCTATTAAACTTAGTTGTAATAAAAATGAAACAAAATCAAAAGTCACCCTATTCTGATTTTAAGGTTTTGTCACTAGTGATAGAAAGGATGGATGTTTTCCCCTCTTTTCTCCCAAGTTCATTCCATCTGTGTGCAAATGGAAGCATTTAGCAAAGCACAGGAGATGTGATGGACTTCAAAACCAGGATCCCAATGTTGCATGCCTTTGCTTCAGTTGTTTTCATTCTGTTGTGAATAACCTTGATAAGTTTGGTGGAGTTGCTGAAGCTTGAGTATGCGTTCAAGAGCTGATAGGATAGAGAGACAGCTACATTTTAAGAATTAAGGAGAAGAACTGGGAGAGTGAAAAGTCCCATGTTTGCTTTTTATTTGGAAATTTTTAATGTAATTTAGGGGACATTGTCTCTGAGAGAAGAATGATCTATCCAGAGTTCTGTAAGAGCAACCTCTTACAGATAAAACTGGCTTCAGGGACTGAATTTTCACAGGAGTTGCACACAGGAGGTGTGTATACAAAACAAACAAACAAAAAAAACCCACCAGAGCTGTATGCAGATGGAAAGCTTTATACTTGCAAACATTAGAACCGTTTGGTTGCTAGACATGCAACTACATTCTTAAATTAACAACATATACATGGCTCATGTACTTTCAAAATGCGATCCTAAATGACAAATTTCCTGAACAGGGGGAAAGCATGGAGTGAACTCAAGTGAATAGCTGAAGACCTGTATTCGCATACAAACATACATGTAGATGGATGGATGGATGGCATCACCTTAGTTGGAAAAATTTGGGGTTTTGTAGAGGGGCAGCCCCATTAAACTCTCATTGCATCATTAATTTCACCTCTGATAGAGCCATCTCTTTTCTCCCAGCCTAAAACATGAGGTTCCTTAAACTGGACCATTTGACCAAGGTGAGGTGCCCACGTCAGAGCTGCACTGGTGGTGGAGTCTCTGGGCCCGAGGCTTCAGTGGGAGCACAGTGCTGCAGCAGTGGGAGCTGAAGGGTCCTTGAGCAAAGCTGTGTGAGCAATGGGGGTTCTTCTTGCTGGTATGATACGTGTCTGAGTTAAATAGCACAAGGTTCTTTGCTGTGTCTCAGTGCTTCATGAGAAAATGTATTTTGAAGATAAGATACCAAGTAGATTTGGGTGATTTTTTGTGCATCTTAAACGTTTACCAGCCAGCAAGATTTTGACAAGGAATCTCAGAAAGCTGTGTTTATTGAAGACTGTGCCTGTAGTGTCGTGTTACTTTTTCTAACTGGTTAAGAAGCAAGTTATTTACTTTTGGCCGAGGGATTTTTGGGAGTATTACAAAGGATTTTTTTTTAAATAAAAACTTTTTCCAAGTGGATATTATTCCATTATTTTTCCTCAAGTGTAAACAGTTACATTTGGAATAGTACAATAAGCTTTAATTTCCTAATTTTTATCCGTCACAAAGTTTTGCGTGTTCCAAAAAAACTATTTCCAGACATTGTTAGCTTAGATTAGTTATTCATTAGTAGCCAAAGTTTTTTTTTTCAAAATTGGCAATAATAAGTTTTCATCTTTTCCAGTAAACTGCTTTCACATGCAGCATCGGACCAGCGCTTTCTTCCTCTTTGATGAGCACTGAAAAGTTTGCACATTTTCTGTATGGGATATTCTTGAACATTAGAAAATCAAACATTTCCTATCTTTTATTGCCATAATAAGGAGTTATGGGTGTTGGCCAGCCATAAATGGAACTCAGTGACTGTGTTTAGGACAGAATTTTCAGAAGAATGTAATCATCGGCGTCTTCCATAGAAGCCAGTAAGGAAACATCCTGATTTTGAGAAGTGCTCAGCAGTCAAGAGCTCCTTGGAGGATCCAGCCTCCTGTAGCATGCTGCTGTATTCCTAGCGGGGGAGCGGAGCGCTGAATGCTACTTTGAAAACTGCTTTACTGCTTCTTTTAAGGGTCTGACTAAACGTGAGCAGCTCTGGCAGTGCGGCCCCAGTGGTACTAATCATTTCTGAAGATCTGGCCTTCAGTCAGGCAGAGCTAGCTTCAAAGTGTGCAAAGCCCACTGGGCTTAGCTTCCACTGTAAAATTTAATCATGGAGGTGGTTTTCCCACACTTTCATTTGTTTCTGGGTAAATACGATACGGGATATAAATGAGGGTTTGTGCGTGATGCAATTGAGAAAATGGGGTAGGTGATCTCAAATTTTCAGACCCTGAGGTGGATGCGGCTGAAGTTTTCATTTAAATCTAGGTTTTGTGTCTCTAGATGCTTGAGTTGATTCAATTTCATGTTATATTAATTGAGTGTCGGGCTCTAAAGAATGCTAAGTACATTTGATGACTTTCTATAATAATAAGCAGTTAATTTAAGTTAGGTTAATAACTGCTGTGATTTTACCATCTTGTGAATAAAGAGTTTCATTTCGTTTTGTCTTTTAAAATTATAAGATTTACCTTAGTTTAAAATTTTAATTCACTTCTCTATTCTCATGAATAGCCGATCCTTTCATTACTGTCATGCATCAGCAAATTCAGGTTAGTGGTTTGGTTTGATCCTGGAGTGATCCGTGCCCGCTGTTCCCGTGCATGCTTGGGAGCACCCTTACTGCTCAGAGAGGTGTGTGAGTTCTGCCTGGCTCAAGCAGGAGGCTTTCTGCCTGCTCCCAGGTCACCAGCTGAGGATTTAGGTCTCCAGAACTTCTGGAGAACACAGGAGTAACCTTGTTCCCTTTCTCGTTCCTAACGTATCTATATATTCCTAGTGTAACCTGCTTTACGCTGAAGCAGATTTCATTCTTTTGTGGTTAGCACTGCAAATGATGCGTTACTGTTTTTACCTTTAAGAAGCAGGAGATGAGGTGCATTTACCACAGAGCTAAAGCTGTTATGGAGAACTCCAGCAATGTGAAGTGCCTCCCTTGGTCATTACCCTGTAACGCCTTGCTGGAGCGTAGTGTATCCAGGACCTGCAAATGGGATACAGTCTGCATGGTAGGACATAAATGAGCAAGGAGAAGAAGGGCTTTTTACCTGTTACAGTGAAAGGGTTTTTTTGTGTTTTCTTTTTTCATGTAATTGATTGTCTACACCTTCAGAAAATCTCTGAGAAACATTTTTCTTTGGGGGTCCCCCTTGAATCACTTGTGTTCCTTCACAGCAAGGCCCTGTGGCTGTGTGTGCTGCTGAGCAGCAGGGCGCAGGCACACACCAAGCCAGAAAGGCTTTCAGTTCTGCAGCACAGTGCAGAACAGCACAGGGAACCCTGCTGCTTCTTGGTGGTGTTGGGTAAAACGACTGTTAGAAGTTCCTGTGGCGCAAAAGGTTCTGTGGGATCTTAAAGCCCCAAGAGGTTCATGGCTCTTCTTATCCCTGCCGTGGCACCTTGCATGTGCTCAGAAAAGATGTGCTCTGGTCCCAGCAGCTTTTCCCTGCCAGAACTGGTGCTGGAGTCTGGGTGTTCATGGAAACCAAGGACTTAATGGGGGCAGAGCGGGGGCAGGCTCAGGTGCAGTGCTGTGCTGCACACCCTGCTGTCATCCCACAGGATTCTTTTTTCCTCCGAGAAAGTAAGTGTCACAGGCTTGGGTTTTCTGTTGCTTGGACTGGATTTCATTCAATTTGGTTAGATTTTTTTTTTTGAAGGAAATACTTGGTTATGTTTGTTGTACTTATTGAAGTTTGTTGCAAAATATTCTGTCTGCTAACAGAGTTTTTATCTGATATTTATTGTCCAGATCTTTCTGAAAGTGTAGCAGAGACCAACGGAGATGGTGGTTTTTTTGAACAGTTCATTCTAGGCGCAGTAGGGGTACAAAACCAAGATAATATAGTTCTGGTTTCAACTATATGTAAAAGTAAGGCAGAAAACGTGCCATATATTTCAGGCTTTTGTGCTATGCAATTTCTATTAATATCCAAGTATTCCAAATATCCAAAGATTCATGAAAGAAAAAGGCCTTCCAGTTAAGGCTATAGCCTGTATGTATTTTGCGTGTCATAGGAAAACCTGTCCAAAACAGTGCTTGCCTTTGGTCTCATCCTAAAACAATATTGCTGGTGACTTTTGCAGTTCTTTATCTCATTTCCTATGAGTTATCTGTCCAAACATTCTGCTCATCTTCCAGATTTATGTTGTAGTTGTCAACTTGCTGATTTTCTATCTCTATTATTCTCTTAGATTTTAAGAAAAAGAAAAAAGTATGATCTGTATGTTGTATTATTTCCATTATGATCGCAACAGAGCTTGGTGACATCTGAGGATCAAGCAGTAAAAATGAGAGGTGAAATTATGCACAGAACGATGCTACAGCAGTGGACTGAAATTCAGAGCAGGCTGAGTTACCTCAAGTAAATGACAAGTGCTTCTTCCTCATTGCTTGCAGTAGCAGGAGATTTGTTAGGCAGTTTAAACCTGATACCACAGTTAATACCTAGAAAAAGAACAAAAAAAATTCCAAATGGAAATAGCCAGTTGATACCATTTGCCTTCCATTCCCCCAATATTAACTTTGAGCTGTGTCCCCATACTCCAGCTGGTAATTTGATTCTCATGCAGAAGTGGAAGCTTCGACTTGCAAATGTCACAAGTGGTTTGTGATGCTTGGGGCGCTTTTTGGTGTAACCTGCAGCTGATTTCAAAGGCACAACTGACTAGCAGTTCCTTCAGGTGGCTGTAGGCAGCTGGGGCTGCTGGGGAAAAGCAGGATAGGCTGCATAAAGTAATCTTCATTAGCAGCACTCATCTAGAGAAACAAGGTCAGAGAGGGAAGGGACCAGGAGACAAATGAAATGGAATTCAGGACATAGGACTCCATTCTTTTTACAAGAATGAGCTAATTAGAATTTGGGTATACACAGTGGGAGAGTGGGGAAGAGTGAAAGAGCTGAGATTTTGCCTCAGTGTTGGTTTTATATAATCTCAATACGAGATCCGTATTCTGTCAAATTTGAATACTTGATTGAATTTAAGTTGGTGAAATGGTTAGGACTTAGCTGTTTCAGACGTGGTCCAAATAGGACAGTCTGATTGTCAAGCTCTGAGTTCTGTGATGATTTAACTGGAGAAAAGCACCAGAAAATAGTTTTGTGCTGTTCAGTATTTGTAGTTATGAGCAGCTGTGGGGGTCTCTGCTGCAGCCGTGTTTGGCTGCTATAGCTGGCAAGAGAAAGCTTCTGGTTATGCCAACCAAGCATTGCAGCCCTGGTTTTGGGAGGCAGGGTGATAGCATCTCTGTGCTTGCATGTCCCCAGTGGTGTGTTGGCTCCATGGGCGATGACCATCCAGCAGAGACATCATCACGTTTTCCTTCTGACCCGATCTGAATACAGATCCAAGGTCAGTCTCACCCAAAAGGGCCTCGAGCTTCCTGCATCCCACTGTGCCTGGAAGCCAGTGCCCGTGGGACCAGACATTGCACATTGCACTTCTCCCATGGAAGGAGCAACACGTACCACCAAGTTGCTTAAAAGCCTGCAGTTATTCATCTGGGGATGTTACAACTTCTGGTCTTCCATAACCACTTTCCTGAGGGACAGGCATGCTCATGTACTTCCTGGTTCCCTCCTTATTCCGAAAATAGATCTATATTTTATATTTCTCAGCACTTAACTTAATTTGAACTTTTATTTGCTTACATAGTAATGAAATCAGTTTACATAATAATTCTCTTGTTCCCTTGACAGTCCTTATTGCCTAGACATGCTGTTCTTTGTTACCTTATATGAACCATTAATTGGAATCTGATGTTCTTGGCAGGAGTACAGTCACAAATGACAGTGTCATACATCTGTGCTTACTGTGGGAGTGTCTCAATTTTAAAATATGAACAGAACCTCCAAATAATATCACTCTTAGACAACGGTTTTGGATATAGTTTGTTGTTGGAATATACAGGAAAATAGTTCTTTGAAAAGCAGTTTTTCCCCAAAATATCACTAGAAGTCTCTTTTTAGATGCCTAGGTGTTACTATTTTCTAGTTTTCTCTGATTATTTTCTCTGCTATGAGCACATAAGTGTACAACACTGGGTTCTCATGCATAGCTGGACTTCGAGGACAGAGCAGTGGCAGAGCCAGGGAGCCTCTCTGCAGCTACACCAGTGTTCAGGCCTTTACTCTTCTCTTCATCTAAATCCAAAACAACACCATAGTTATTGTTGGAAACAAGACATTGGTTGTCTAGTTGCAAAATAAAGGGATGTTTTCTCCTTACACAGAAGAAAATCAGCTCATGGCAGAGGATTGATATTGACGGATGGCAGTGCAAGGCTTCCCAGCTCTTTTGCTTACACAGGAATAGAAAGCGATGATGTCCTTGTTCCAGACCTGTCACCTTCAGTCTGGGGAGAAATGGATCGCAGTCTTTCAACGAATCCTCAGATGTCTTGGTTTTAGAAACTGACAAAGCCGACATGATGGAGTTATACCTACTGAGATAGTTATGAGTGCCTCCAACATTAGATGTCACAGGGGATGCTGCAGCCTTAGCTCAATGTATGTTTTAATCATCAGAAGAAAGATGTTGCCATCCCTTCCACTTGTGAACCCTCCCCATCCTGCTCTTGCCCCTTCGCAGTGTGGGTTTTCCTTCAGCCTCACTACCAGGCATTCTGGGGCTGCTCTCTGCTCTTCTTCCATTTTGTACCTGAGCAGGCACCATGCAGGCCTCTGCTAAGAGAGAGAGAAAGAGAGCCATGAGCCCACCCATCCGTGTCCTGCCTTCAGAGCAGTCATGTTTTCCCAAAGACTTTTCAAGATGCTTTCATGAGAGTATTATAGCTGGTGCTATTCACAGAACGACTCCAGTGCCCACAGAATTCAAGGATATGGAGATGAAACCAGGAGTTTGACGCCACATGATGTTGCTTGCATTGAAAGAATATCAGAACGAGCTTGTGGATTCTAGAGAAGTTGAAATTGTATTTTTGGGTGAACAGGGCTGGGGGTACTTCCCCTGCTGCTGCCAGCCCAGACAGCCTGTTCCTCTGGGGCTGCCCACGCTGCTGCCCTGGCACTGCTCAGAGGCAGTAAGTGTGCTGTTGGCTTCCTGCAGGATGACACTGTGGGCAGCATGGACACATCTGCACATTGCTTCAGTCAGTAG
Source organism: Centrocercus urophasianus (assembly GCF_019232065.1). Lineage (NCBI taxonomy): Eukaryota > Metazoa > Chordata > Aves > Galliformes > Phasianidae > Centrocercus > Centrocercus urophasianus. Next base: position 7,985,805 of record NW_024884755.1, on the reverse strand, counting down.
TCATGGAGATATCTGAAGACATCCAGGTTTGACCACCATACCTGGTGGTAAGCCTCATTTGTTTTAAGAAAAGGTCAAAAATGCACGCGCCATGCCAGCAGTGCCTTCAGATGGTGTTTGCAATTTTTTTTCTCACTGTGCATTCATCCTTCTAGCATCTGTCTTAGATTGACTGCCTAAGAAAAGGCATTTACAGGCAGAATTGAAGGGAAGTACAGTTAAAAGCCAAATACGAGCTGTTTGTTGTAAAGCAGCTGATAGATAGTTGGCAACGCACCAAAAGGTCCAGACACTAATCTAATTGTTTATAGCTCATGGAGAGATTAATCCACAAGATTAGATGCCCTCATTTCCTTTATGCATTACAATGAATGTGTGAGGTGCCAAACCCCATGGGGCAGCAGCAAGAAAAAAATGGCTCTGCTTCTGTACAGTGATTGTTTCAAGTTCAGAAATATATTAATTCTCTTTGATTTCTGGTAAGAACCCAAAAGCAAAGTTCTGTGCTTAATATCTGAGTATTTTCGTTTCCTCAGTACAACAAAATCATACTTTCTTATTTTAATGTAAAAAGCAAAATGCAGATCAAGCATATGAAATGCATGAAATAGCCAGTGAAAACTGTTAGAATACATTTGTTGATTTGCATGGGCCTGGCTTGCAAGGGCACTGAGAATTGCATGTGCTCTGTATCTCTCAAGGGGAGGCACGTGCAGACATCCCTGCTGGTTAGCACTGAAAGTCTTGGCTCCTCAGAGATGCCATGCATTGGGACAGAATAAGCTCTGCTAAGGGAAAAAAGGAACCTCGTTATTGCTTGGGCAACCGGTGAGAACAAAACAAACACTGCTGAGTGGCTATTGCAAGTGGTATTTCTCTGAAAGTGGAGCTCAGGAGCAAACAGTGCTTTGGGGTTATATGCACCTTGAAGAGGTGATTCAGAAAGATTAAAACCTGGCTAATACTCAGGACCCTGCCTCTCCTGTGTCCCCATGGAACTTTTGCCATTGATGCAGAAGAGACATGGGAGCACAGCCATGCCAGGAGCAGAGGGCAGTGCCCAGGCAGCGTTCTTAGCCTCCCAGCAAGGGGATGTTCCTTCCCACTGGTACCAGGTGCTGTGCTGGTGCTTCTGGAAAGAGACACTTTCCTACCAACAAGGAAAATGGCCATGACCAGGTCATGGCTGCAAATGGCCAGGTGACGGACATGAGAAAGCTACCTGGAGATTAAATAAATATAGCCTTTGTCTAGCAAAGCCATTAACTTCTGCCTGGCTAATCTGGAAAAAGTTCCAGGAGTGGAGGTCAGCATGTGTACATTTTTGTGAGCTGCAGGCCTGTGGACTATCTATTGGTCATCATATTTGTTGATTTTGCTACGGTTGCAAAGGATTTTCAAAAAACTAATGGGATTGAGATATTTTTTTTTTTTTTTTTCAGATGTTGCAATAGCTGGCACATTCACATTTGGGGGAAGAAAATTAATATCCTGAACTAGTTCTTGCAGTGTTTCTAATTCCTTGACTAGCACGTCCTCATATATCATTTTACTTTACCAGCTTTGGGGAAGAAGAAAATGTTTTGCTAGTTGGGACTTGTTTTAACTTGGTGCTGAATGATATTATTAAAAACTACATTGCCTGAAAGTTTCAATCTGACAAAAGCGTAGTTTTAAATGGGCTGCTTTTATGAGGTCATGTGTAGACTCATTGCTCCTGAATCAAGATCATAAATGTATAATTTTAGTAGCATACAGTGAGAATGAACATTTGCATTTTCTTGGGGAAACTGTTCTCTGTTACATAGTTCAGCTGTTTCAGCTACGATATGGAGGGTGCATTTTAAGAATTGCATTTTGCTCAAAATATATTTTTCAAGGTAAGGTATAGAAAGAAATTACTTTGTAATTAGCAAAGTAAGTAATTACTTAGTCTTCTAAAGTGGTACTTTTCCAAAGATAGTGTGACAGTACCAAGCAGATCATGAAGCCAGAACCTCTGCAGTGCAAAAGCAGTTTGGTTTGTTGAGTTGATAATCACTGTCTATGAAAGCAAAATGAGTGAGTTATGAGAGTTGATTGTGTAGCACAATTTCAATCCCCCAAAACTTTTATTTTGGATGTCTGACAGAATAGTCAGCATAGGAGGGTCTCGATAAGAGGTTACCCACAGTCAGTATTTCTGTCCATTGAGATGGGCTTCTTTCTACAGGGGGTGGAACGCATTGACCTGCCAGGGCTGCGAAGCTTGCGCACTGCCCGGAACCTGGAGCAGGGCATGGTGCTGACCATCGAGCCGGGGATCTACTTCATCAGCCACCTCTTGGACCAAGCACTCCGTGATCCCGCACAGTCCTGCTTCATCAACAACGATGTCCTGCAGCGTTTCAGAGGATTTGGTGGGGTGAGTTCAACTGGATGGTTTTCTGTTTGTCTTTGCTATGTACTTGAGAAGAAATCTTCTGGAATTTATAATGTATTTAATGGGACGGCTGTACCTGAAAAAGCACCTCAGGCCATTTTGCCCTGTAGACAAACCAGTCTTTTTTTGCTATTTTAAAATGAAGTTTTATACTTGTGATATCTAATGAACAAGAGACCTTGAATTTTTCCATTGGCTGAAATACCTTCAGTCAACGCTGTGAAGTTGCATACCAGGTAAGTGTTTTGCCTTGGGAAATGTGTATGTTATAAAGTGTGACTGAGATTCGTATTCCAGAGTTAGCTTCCTGCAACAATGGTTGGGTGCTCCCTCGCAGGGCTGGAGAGCCTTGTGCTGTTCTAGTCAGGGAGGTGTTAGAGAAAAAGAGCAATAATTGCTATTTCTGAGTTATTGCCAGAATGGCCTGAAAATAATGAATTTAAAACCTCTACTGTTTTCCAACAGAATGGCCAGTGGTCTTCACTAGGTCTCTTGCTCAAGGTATCACATTGCAGGACTTACGTAGCAGCGTGTGCACAGAAAAGGTTGGCTGACTCAGGGGTTAGCTGTGATCTGAAGATTGTTTCCACTCAGACAGCTGCTGTGTAAATAAAAAGGCCTTGTTTCTCCATGCTCTCTGGGGCATTTCCCATTCAAAGCCACCACCCTAGCAGAATATGTAGCAGTTGCAGTGCTTCCAGTAGGTTTTCATTTTAGCAGAGCAAGCATTTGAAGGGTGCTGCATTGTTCTCTGAGCTTCCGTATTCATGCATAGGGAAGATAAAGCAGGCAGCTGCAATGCCCCATCCTTCTCTTGGCTTTTCTGCTAAGTCTCAACACAGCTAACAATCACTGGCAACGGTGGTGATTTTCTGGTATGAGAAGTCACTCATTAGGAATTGTCTGTTGCTGCCATCAACTAATTTATCACTGTATACCATCCATGAGAGGGTAATTACTGTACTGTTCTTGGTCTGAGCTGGCTTTAAACCACCAGCCCAGACCGAAAAGTTGTGTGTGCCATTACCAGCCGCATGAGTCAGCCAGGGCCTGGGCAACCATCTCTGGAAGCTCACTATCTGGTGTGTGCAATCTTATCAAGAGACCTGGGACTTTACCCTGTCTGCTGTTTAATTCATTGCTGAGGTTCGGGACGTTATCTGTCTCTATGTTGTTTCTTTATCAAGACTTGCCCGCCAGCCAACTGAGATTCTGATGAATGAAAAGTAGTTAACTCTGCCTTTTCTAACTTTGAACACATTGTATGTGGCACCACACACTGAAGCATATTCTGAAGGAATACTGTAGTGCACTCAGGTAGCTTAACGCCACAAGGAAACAGGTTTAGCTGTTTTCACTGTTCTTGCGAACACTCTGAGGGAGATCTGGGGGCAGTTCAATTCACTCCTGGTGACCTTTCTCTGGAAATGTTCAGTGAAGCCCATGTTCTGCCATGGTTTGCTGTGAATGCCTCCTCCAGCTCTGCTGGCTTGAGGCATGCACGTGGTTCACCTGCTGTGTGTTCGCATGCAGCAGGAATGGCAGCACAGGGTCTCTACCTTGGCATGAGTTGCTGAATTGGGCACTTCTATTCCAGAGATTCCAAACAAAGCCTAACTTTCTTCCCTGTTTTTGCTTAGCTTCCTGTAATGTTGACTTGTGAGGAGAGTGAGCCAACAAACTTTGCTACAAGGGGGAGCTGCCCAAAAACGATTGAGCAAAAATCTAAATCTCTGATCCCCCTGTGAACAATACATTTTACTTAGAGAGAGAAAGAAATAATACACACATCCCTGAGCCAGATGTTGTCACTTGATTTTGTCCAGGAGAAGAATGGAAATAAAATCTGAGACAGAAACATATCTTAATATTTCTAAATTCTAACAAAAGCTGAACTGTAATGCAGTCAAAATGCAATTTGCTGTTCAGAGTGCTTAGTTATCCATGTGCAGGTTCATTCTGGCTTGTCCAGAATGAGTATTTCTCTCTCAAGCACATCAGAAAATTTTCTCTCTGCATGATTAAAGAAGATCTCATGAGTCCCAGTGTTACTGACACAGCAGAACTGGGGGTAATACTGGTATCAGTTCTAGCCAAAGAGCTTGCTACAGCCATGTCCAGTCTTCCTTTAGGTTTAAAAAAACCTACATTCTAAAAAAAGGAAATAACTAGTCTGCTTTCCTCTGCAGAGCTCAGCACTAATTAAAGTGCTCTTAATTTGGCTTGATTTAATTCACTTCAAAAATGAACTTATATGAACCAAAGTAACACCATTGTAATTTTGAGTAAGAATACCCGCACAGGGATTTGAGGAGTTTAATGAATTCACCTTGAATTCATGTCTTTTTGGTTTGGGATAATTTTCTTGAGTGTGACAAGTCTCTGCACAGAGAAGACTGCAGCCATTTATTGTAATTTGGGCTGTCCAATGCTGGAGGTAAGAAGGTTATGAAACCTTCAAGAGCAAGAAAGAATGGAGAAAGTGAGAGGTTTTTCTTCTGAACCTGGATTCCCGGTGGTACCAGCGTGGTGACACCAGCACAACTGCACGCAGTCAGCACAGGTTGTGCCCAGCCCCATGCCTGCATGCACCACAGATGCCCACACTACACAACTGTAACTGCTACTTGGCAGTCTTGCAGCCTGCCCTCATCCCAGACTAGAGCTGTTCTGTTCTGGGAACCCACTGTAGGGAACCTGCTTTAGCAGGGGGGTTTCAACCCCTACAGTCCTGTGACCCTGTGAAGTCTCTCTGTCACATATCCACCAGTTCTCAATCTGTAAAACTGAGTCCAGTTCACCAAGGTCATGAGTGCTGTGGGGCTGCACCGGGGCTCTGTGAGCATTGCTCTGCTGAGAACACAGAGCCGTGCAAGGCAAGGTATTTGCATGTGGCTTTGCTTATGGCTGAGGGAAAGCGTGTGGGTCCTGAGGGAAGGGGAAGCACCAGCTCTAAACACAGCTCTTTGGGGTTTGAAATGTCCACTCTTCATAAGCTGATTACTGATTCGTGCAGTCCATACGATGTTTTCTCAAAGACCCAGTGAAAATGTTCAGTGCTTGGCCCTAGATATTCAGCCTCTTTTCAGGCTTTATTTTTTTCCCTAGGATTTGTAGAACCAGCACTACACCTTATTTGTGAAAACTTTATGGGACTTAGAGAAAATGCTCACTGACTGCTAAGCATGCTCATCTACTTTTTAACATCTCACATCACGCAATAGTAGTAACACAACATATCCTGGAAAGGTTTTCACAGGAAAGCAGTTGTCCTAATGGAACATGTCACTTTCTTTAAAGTTCTGAGAAGTAATGGTTGTAGGCTGCCCCAAAACAGTGACTGGTTGCTTGTAAATCTTCTTTAACCCTTTTTGCTTCAGTTGCCTAATTAACATAATCAGGTTAAACTAAGAGCAATTGTTACTAACCTGTATTTAGCTTATATTTTATTGGTTCTTTTTGAGGCTTGATGAAGGGAATGTGTGCCTGAAGCTTCTTTTTCCATTAACATCAGTTGATCTAATGAAATGCATAGCCTCACCCTACAAATCTTGATCCTCTTTTATAAAATGTTTATACATAGAGCTTTAAAGTAAAGTGTTCCTGACATGAGAATTTGCTTGTAAGAGGAAGGAGACTGGCAGCGTGGGGTAAGAAAGAGTCCCTACACAGCACAGAGCCCATCAGCCCCTGTAGGAAGGCTTTGTATAATGTGGAAAGAGGAAAGTGGCAGATGCTTTTTCCCAGTCCTGCAGTGTACCCACCTCTGATTTTAGTGTAAGAATAGATCTATTTCCTAATCAATCCCATGAAGCATGGAAGTCAAATTCTGCTTGTCCTAAGTTTGCTTATTAAAAATTATTGGTGAGTTGATGGCTGAGTCAAAGTCAGTCCCCTTTGTCTGCATGCATCTGCCCCAGTAGTAAAGCAGCTATAAAAACTGATGTATGGATGCTCCAGTTGGCCTATGTAAATCATGTGCTGATTTACCTTGTGTGGCACACATCCTGTCCTGCTTTCCCATAGGTTTCCTGCTCCAGGATTTTGTAGCAATTCTGTTGCTGCTTTCCACAGCCGTAATCAAACAAATGCTCAATAGATTAAAAATTGGAGATGTGTCACCAGTGGTCTTTTTTAATCACATCTGGGATCTGTCATCGACCAAATCTGGGCTGTTTAATTGGCCAAAATCTTTTCTTGAATCTCAAAAGCCTTTTTTATATATCATCATCCAAAAGAAATGAATGAGTGCTACAACCCCCTTTGCTTGGAAGATAACACAAAAGGCTCTGGGGAGCATGAGTGTATCAGTTAGTCAGGACAAAGTGCGAGGCTGTGTATGTAGCTGACAGCAGTGCGGTGTTAACTCGTGTGCTGTCCTTGGCCATGCCTTTACAGCCCTGCTTTGGGACCAATTTGGGTCCATTGAGTCAAGCCACATGATGATCTGCTGCTGGCGTTCAGTGGTTGTGCAATCAAATCTATCTAAATAGGTCGTGCCACTGCCCGTGATAAGATAAAGGCATTTGAGGGTCCTGATGTTCCTGGGCACTTGGCCTGTGCAGGATAGCTTTGTGAAATTGCCATCTCGCACTGCAAAAGCCATGTGTGGGGGGAAAAGCTTGCGAGGAGCCCCTGGGAGCTGTAGTGCAGCGTGGCCTCACACCTCCGCTCGCTGCTCCTTTAAGCCATGTCTGGTTCCAGGCCTTGCTGTAGCCCTGAACCAAGCAGCACTGTGGAACAAAGAGCCTGAAAACAAGGACAGCTCTGAGAGCAAGTTTCATAACCGTCCCTTGCTGGGAAAGGCAATCCCAAGTTGGTAAACTCTGCCAGCCAGAGCCAGCATCTTTTGTCCGTTTGGACCAAGGACAAGAGCAAGCCAGGCTCTCCTGGAGGGAAGGTTCGCAGGTCCTCTGATGCTGCTGCTTGCTGCAGCCGAATTTAAGCTCAGTGTGATGTACAGAGTGTGAACAAAACGAGCAGATGCACACATTTTTTCCCCTCTTGGGAGCCTGTGTTCCTCTGCGCTTACGTTGCTTTGACTAGAGAGATAATGCGCACTGAGGCTGGGCAGTCTTTCTTCACTGTTAGTGTAAGCATACACCTTACGTTGGATTCCTGCATGCAGAGGGCAGCTGGGTCCTGGAGTTCTGAGAGTGAAGAGGGGTTGTGTGGGAATGGCTCTGCTGCCCTGGCCCTCTGCAGCAGCATTCAGTGGGCTCCTGACAGCTTTCCATACTCTGTCTGGTGCTGGTGCCACTCACTGGCTTTAGATGCGTCTGGCCCCAGCACTCACCATTCTTTGCTCATTCAGGATCTTTCACCTCTGACAGAATCCCTCTCTCTGTGCTCCTGAGCCTGCCTCATCCCATTTTGCTCCATTTTCCTCTAATAGAATTGCCCATTTCCAGGTTCCAACTGTTCCAAACTCTACCTCTGCAGCCATTATCTGTCCGCCCTGTCTCTCCTGACCATATCTTGCCTTCCCCAGCTCCTTTCCTCACCCTCATTCCATTTTCCAGCTCATTTCCATCCCAATTTTCTCATTGCACACACAGGACACTACTGACAGTCCAGTTGTCCGCAGGCTGTTCCCTGTGCTCTCTGGCTCCTGTCTTCTCTGCTCTCAGGGCAGTCACTGCTCCCGAGGAGTGCCCAAGTCCAGCTGAAAGAATAAGATGCTCAACTGCAAAAAAAAAAAAAAAAAAAAAAAAGAGCAACACCGGGTTTTTTGTTAATCTCAGTTGCAAAGCAGACAAACTGTGGTTGAAATGTCTCTATAGCAGATTCAAGGGGGAATTCCATCTCTAAGAGGCAAAACCACCCACGTAATAGCTGTTGAGGTGCCCGGATCTGTTTGCTGTGTGGCTTGCATCCCCTGTAACACCCAGCATGGGCCCGGCAGACACAGCACGTGCAGCTTCCAGATGTACAGCTGTCCAAACCCAGTGTGTGAACTTGGAGTTGATTTATTTAATTCTGCTTTATAATACACTTAACTTGATACCAGCTAAAAGAAATAATTTGGCAACGACATCATTAAACAGTTTAATAAGGAGTAGATGACTCATTCTGTTTGAACAAATGGATTATTTTGCAATCAGAAGTACAAATGTTATCCAACTTTATTTTTAGTTGGAAATGTCAAGAGGTCAGAAACAATTAAAACAACTGTAAGATGGGAGTCCCCAGAGTGTGTGTTCTCTTGGATTTACACCTTACTAAAATTGCTTTTATTGCAGCTTAGTGACTTAGCAACATTTTTCTGATAAGATAATGGGAAATGACTGTGTAGGCACATTTACTGGCTAAGAGAGATTAGAGTCAGAAATGGAACATACTTTTCATTTCAACAGAACAAGAGCTGGAAAACTGAGAGGATCTGCTTTTTCCTTGCATGATTTAAACAGTGATTGTCCTTTAAAAGGAATTCTGACCTGTGCAGGAATTTCTTATCAGCTCAAAATTCAATGTTTGAATATCAGCTACAAGCTACTTCGTGTTGCAGTTCCTCCTTTGAAAGTGTACTGTATCTAGAGAAGATGTGATTTGTCTGCACACAGCAGCAAACTGCAGCTCAGCACCAGGACTGCTGCAAGAGCGGGCACCTCAGGCATCAGCAGGCACTGCTGTCCCAGCAAGCTGGGCACTGGCGAGGGTACAGGCAAAGCCTGGGGCAACATGCCTTTTCCTGCTCCTGGTATCAGAGGGGGGGGGATGCACAGGGACTGCGCAGCCTCACTCACCCACTCCTGGGCACCTGCAGGAGCACCACCAAACTCACTTGCAGGCCACTGCCTCCTGAGGTTCTGGTGCTTGCTCTGTGTTCTGCTCTTGTATCAGCAACTCAGTTGGAAACACGCCAGTTGCTCCATGGCCATCGCTGCCCGAAGTGCTTCTCGTCTCCAGCTGGAATACCTCATTGGTAACTGCGTGTTCTCTGTGACAGGTCCGGATTGAAGATGATATTGCGGTGACAGCCAGCGGGATGGAGTTGCTGACGTGCGTCCCACGTACTGTGGAAGAAATAGAGGCTTTCATGGCAGAAGGCCAAGGCAGCGCCAAGTCATTTGGCTCCTTGTCCAGCCAAAAGGAGTAAGCTTCAGGTGATGCTGAATGTCCCACGCTGATCAGTCATCGTCCTGATTTAATACTGCAGCATATAAGATAACATCCAATTCTTCATAGCGAGAAGAGGACAGGCTATTAGCCAGATTGATTCATTAATTAAAAATGAAAGTAGAAGGCTTCAGCACTGGATATCCATATACTTCCGACGTCGCTGCTTTGCAGGCAGCAGTTGACAAACAAGTGCCACCTGAATAACCTTGCTACAGCAGTGATTTCTTCCAGTTAAATCTGAATTTTGATGATAGAGACTCTTTAAAATACAGGTGATCTGAATGCTGCCAGCAGTTGTAACAACCTAAGTCATTTATTAAGCTTTATCACAAGTATTGCAAAAAAGAGAAAAAAATCAGCTCTTTTCACTGGACAAAATGACACTTATATTTTTCTTATGGATCTTGTATCAGTGACAATGGAGTAAGCAGAATGAAATTTGTATTAAAATTCATCCTTGGCATCATTTTTGTTTACAACTTGTGTTCATTAGATTCTTCTGCTGCCATTTCTACTTCTTTACCTGACTTTCTGCCAGTTTGTGCTCTGGAAACACTGACTCTTTGTTAGCCTGACTTCTGTTCTGGTTACAGGGTACATTGATCCTGCACACAGCCTTATTAAACTTGTTCATCTATTTGTTCCTTAAAATTATAGATTGCTGCGGTGTTCAGAAGCCTTAAAACCTGCAAGAAGGAAACGTCTTCATTCCAGAGCTCTGGGTCAGTCAGAGCTGTGCTCTGCCAAACGATGGAGTTGCTTCAAACCATCTGTTGTTAGCAGCTTCAGAATTAAATCATTAATCATTAAATTTTATATGGATAGACCACAAACATATTAATAATGATCACAAAATGACTTTCTATTCATGCAGGATTTAAATTACCCACAGAATCCTTTCTTTTACTGTAGGTGAAGCCTGCAGGAAAACAAATGCTCTGCTTGCATCATAAAATAGTCCTGGTTGCTCTGACTCCGTAGAAGTGTTGTTTACTGAACACGTCATGTTTATGTCTGTTGCTGATGAACACATCAAAATCACCGTGTTGTGGCCTTATGCCCCTTGGCTGTGACCGGCTGGAGATCTGGAGTTCTTTCAGAAATGGTGAATGGTTGCTCTTTCTGCTGACTGCACTGAGCTGTGCGACACAAACCCGCTCTTCCTTTCTAGCCACTTGGTGAGCCATTGCCAAATAGGGAACTTCAAGTGGTGAAGACCAAGGAATTCGTTGTGAAATAATCCAGAGGCTTCACTCCTTCTGTTCAGTGTCACTTTGCTGAGTGATGAACCTATGTGCATTTTTTTTTAAAGGTTGCTGGCCACGGTCTACAGGAGGTGAATGCGGGAGGTCTTGAGATGGGAAGGGATGTGAAGGAGCAGATGTGAGGTCAGTAGCTGTGATGTGCAGCAGTGCTCCTGCTGAGTTTCAGGGTGCAAAGGCTCCTGCTCCTGAATGCACAGCATGTGCAGAGGTGCCATGCTGTGTGTTGGCAGCTGTGCAGGTGTCAAACACCACAACCTGCAAGCACACTCCAGACTTATCTGTCTCTCAACCCTGCGATGTTTTCTAGCGCTGGGCTGTGCCTGCAGCCTCAGCCCACTACCCTCTGAGTCCAAGCACAGCTGAAGCATGCTCTGAACACACTCAGACCACTGGCTGCTCTGGCCATTGAAACCTGCTGTCTCTTAGGTTCAATAGCAGTTACTGTGTTACAGTAACACTTCACAGATTTAAAAAAAAAAAAAAAAAAAGTTTTGGAGTTGTTTCAACTAAGCTGTAGTCCTAGCGCAGCTAATAGGCCTTTCCCTGCTATGATTAATGCTGGCGCACGGCGGCGGTGCTCCTGCAGAACAGGTCTGGCTCTGGGTGCTGTGCAGGCAGGCTGTGTCCCAGCACGCCGTGTGGGGGGAAGCGCTGCCAGCTGTGCTGCTGGGGGTTCTGCGGGGCCGGGAGCGCTGCCCTGCACAGCCAGGGACTGAGCTCAACTGCTGCAGATTGTACCCTGCCTTCCAGTGCTCCGTTCTGCAGTTCTGGATAGTTTCTACCCACTTATGCAAAAAGCAAGTTAGTTTTGTTGTTGTTGTTTTTTAATTAGCATCTGAGGGAGGGGAGTAAGTGTTTTAAAATGGCAGAATGATATTTAATATGCTTTAAATGTGTGCGTTGGGGAGGGAATACAGGTTGTGACAAACTTTCCTTATGACTAAATTAGTATTTCTTAGGCTGTTAGCTATATTTTCCCAAATGCCTTTCTTTCCCTTCGGTGCAAACAGACTCAAATAGAGCCGCACCAAAATAACAGGAGTGCCCAGTGTTGAGCAAGCTTACATGTTTAAAAAGGTCCAAGTTCTGAATTGATAGATTTAAACCTTCAGCGCCCCAGGCTGGATGCACTTGGGGTGTATCTCTGTGCAGTGATGCTGCTGCAGTTACAGGGTGGTGAGTGGGGCAGAGCCTCCTGGCTGCTCGGGGAAGTCAGAGTGGGAGAGTTCTTTCACTGTTGTAAGAAAATGGGCATAATGTTTTGTGGTGAAACATATGGCGCTTTTTCTTGTGACAGGCTCTGTGTTCTGTCACAGACTATAGCTGCTATTAAAAAGAAATGGACCAAAAGGAAAACTTTCACAGACCAACGCTGCATGTTTTGAGGAGGTGTTCATTCCAATTTTTCCTTAGGAAGAAGAGGGATATTCCAAGTTCACCATGAGAGCTCTCCTGTACAGAATGTGAGCAAAGCCCCCATGCCTCTGCTCCCTGGGGCCAAGCTGCTCTTCTGGCAGGAGGCTCAGAATAAGCAGTTGCAAGGAAGGCGTGAACCTAACTCACACTGAGGATAGATTGAAAATAACAACTTGTCAGTCGCACACAGCACGCAAACAAAGCAGCTGCTAAGCTGGAAAAGTCATTGCACAAACAAGTAAGTTGTAACTTTGTGGTTTTGTTTCACACAAGAAGGAAGTGGCATTGGTGCTGTCAGGTGGAGAAGTGACCTGCTGGAGCACCAGGAGTTCCTGAGTCTCCATCAGACAGTTCTACTTGCATTCAAGAGACTAAAGAAATCATTCTCCAGGAGCCAGCCTATGTACAGCAAGGTTGGAAAAAACATCATAGATTTGGGGCCCTTCTTTGGATTATCAGGAGAGGAACGCACACTGTGCTGTCAAACCATCAGCAGGGCAACAAGGCCATGTAGTTCCAACACAGAGCAAACAGAGGGGAGGGATGGGGCTCCTGCCAGAGCTGGCACCCATCTAAGAAATGAGATGCAGTCAGGTCATCTTCATCCTTATACAACAACCCTTGTACAAGGATTATCCCCCGCCAGCCCCTCCCTCATTACCTCATTACCTTTTAATTGCAGTATACATTCAGGAAAGGATTCTTAACATTTCTTTTTTTTCTTTTTTTTTTTTTTTTTGTGTATGTGTGTTAGAGAGTGAGAGAGAGAAATGGGGAATTTAACCCAAATTAACTAGTTTCTTATTCTCTTCCCGCTGAATAGAAACTTAAGTGGAGGACAAGAGTTTGTTAAAGAATAAGCTGAAGGAGGGAAAATTTACGTTGGATATCAGGGGGAAGTTCTTTAGTATGAGAGTGGTGAGGTGCTGGAACAGGCTGCTCAAAGAGGCTATGGTTGCTCCATCCTTAGAGGTGTTCAAGGCCAGATTGGATGAGGCCCTGGGCAGCCTGGTCTAGTATTAGATATGGAGGTTGGGGCCCTGCCTACAGCAGGGGGGTTGGAGCTTGATGATCCTTGGCGTCCCTTCCAACCCAAGCCATTCTGTGATTCCACGAATGAAAACTGCTGTACTGATTTCTCAGACAGCTGCTTGAAGTGGTCACCTGTATCTGAAGGAAAGAGAAAATGGACAGGAAAAATAAAGCCAGCACTGGAGGCAAAATGTTTTTATTAGTTTCTGATATTTCAATCTTACCTAATTAAGCTGCAGCTAGAACCAAAAAACCATATATCTGTAAAAAGACTATCATAGTCCAAAACAATCCATAAAAAACTGCACCTAACTGCCTTTGTATTAAAAATTGAAATTCAGAAAGAACTTTTAAAGGCTTTATTTTCTAACAGCATCTTCATAGAGATAATATCCAAGGTTTTTCTTTTCCTAAGTACAGGTACAAGGCAAACAAGCATCCTACAAAATATGGGGAAAAGGTAGTGTAGGAGGGAAATTAAGACAGTGTAATAATCCACTAGCCAGACACACAGGTTAAATGTAACACAACCATACCATCAATGAAATACTTAAAAATGAAAATAAATTAAGGATACGCCAAAGTTCCTGCTTTACTTTTGCTGTTAAAATCCTCAATATATAGTACATACCACTGCATTATGGATCATGGCAAAAACTTATCACTAGCATTTAAAAAAACTGCTATAGAAGAACTTCTATGGAAATAAGACTGAAGATACTCCTTCACACAACTATGATGGCTATAGAAATTCTGCTGAATCGGGTGTTCAAATGAGGGCCATTAGTTTTAGAATCACTGTGCATTTCTGTACAGGCTTGGCTGCAAATCTGAATGGCTGTGAGAATGGAAATGAACGTAAGTGAGCTGAGATCCACACATTCTTGCTGTTCATATGCTGCCCTACCCCTTTTGTTGCTCAGCCAAGCTGTGTATTTTGTTCTCCCTGATACCCGCACCCCAGCAGGAATGCAGTTTTGCAGAGCATAGGTTGTTGGTAGCATTTTTACATTTTCTGGAAACCAAAACATTGTTCTCCTAACGCCCCACACTCACTGTGCAAGCCAGGAAAACATGAACACAGGCATAAAAAAAAAGCAGCCCATGTGCTGCTTTACCTCTGAAACTTGGTTCAGACCACCACTTACCCTGTGGAAGCCAATTGCCTGTAAAGATCATTATAGAATGTTGCTGCTTATTTAGAAAACATTTTGAAGTACCCCAGCTTGCTATTACTGTGCCCTGCCCAGTAACCAGATAGGAAAAGCCTAAGTGGTGCTTTGCAGGAATTGCTCTGTAGGTAGAAAAGCAGTTCACCAAACAGGACAACAAACTCTCTAAAGCCTCTGCAGTTTGTAACATGTAACGGAGAAAAGAAAGGGCTTAAATGCACTAAAAGGTATTTAAAGGAATTCACCCAAATACGACTTTCTGATACTACAGTGAACCACCCTGATGAACTTCTCCCATTGTGCTAAATGTAAGAAGGTAAGTGTACATCTGTGAAATGCTATTTCCGTAATGGTAAGCTCCTTGCTGACTAAGGATTTAGATCTGCACTTATTAGACAAATCTTCTAGAAGAGAAAAATATTTAACGCCTTTAAAGAAAAACCCTAAGCAGTTTCTGGTTTAATTGTATCAAATCTTCAGTGTTAAACCTAAAAAGATCCGCACACAATGATGGTTAAAAGAACCCCTCATTTGCTCAGTTACTGCAGGGGTGGTGCAGACAGGCTGCACCTCCAGAGTTCATCCCATCAGGCTGTGGCAGTGACTACTGCCCACTGTTTTCTGGATTTGTTGTGGTGCTCTCAGTGCCAACAGGTTGCACATTGTCTGCGAGACTGTGTGCATGCTCGAGGAATAAGTCTTTCAGTACGCTCAGCTCCTTGGTCAGGAGCTTAATTTTCGCCTCTAAACGTTCATTTTCTTCTTTGAGCTGGGTGACCCTTTGCAGTGTGTCTTGTGCTTTCTGTTTGCTTTTTAACCGGCTCTTTTTCACTGCCATGTTGTTTCGCTCTCTGCGCTGACGATACTCATCGCTGTTTCTATCCACAAAGGAATTTTTCTTTCCCTGCTTGCTCGGAGGCACAGCTTTGCCTCCACCACCAGGACTAACAGGAACCAGCTGGGGAACCTGCTGCAAACCACTGCTGTGTGCCTGGGTGTGAATCACGCTTACTCCGTTCGCATCTGTAGCGGTGTTCTGCGGGGATGTCTTGCTCATTTGGACGGGCTCTTCTTTGACACAACAGAGTATTAGAAGACTAAAAACTCTTTTCTAGATCGTGTTTCCAGCAAGTCTTCACATGGGTTAAGGGCAAGGTGAACCCTGAAGGAAAAACAAATGCTGTTAAAGGTGCTATGTTCGGCTACAGTCTTACACATCACTGCCTTTGGCAGAAGGTACCAATGGCACATCTGGCAGCAACACACCAAAACTATGCTGGAAGTGGAAAAGCTGCCAATTGCTGGGACATTTCAGAAGCCTCTCGAACATATTTGGATTGGAAGGGACTGTTACTGGGTCATCCAGTCAAGCTGTTTGCATTGTTCACTGGATTTACTCAGTTATTCCAAGCCATCCCTGATGGATGGGTGTCTAGCCTAGCCTTGAAAAATCTCGTTTCACAACCTCTGTCTTGGCAACTAGTTCCACTGTCTAACTTTTCTCCCAGTTATATAATTTTCTTAATTTCAGACCAAATTCTTTCTTCTGCAGCTTAAACCTATTAACAGCCTGACTCCTGACCAACAGGAGTGCTTGATCCTTGTCCTCTCCAAACCATCCTTCTGGGTGTATGCACATTCCTTGGTGGTCTCTGCTTTATTCTAGAGACAATCCACCTTCCCTTGAACATCTCAGAACATCTTCCAGTGCTTTCACCAGCTTTAAGATTGTTTTACTTGTTTTTGAAGATGGAGCCCAAACTGATGGTTGTTTAAAGTCTCAGCAGTACTCAGTGCAAAAATGTACAAGAAGAGGTAGTGCATGCTGTGAAGGCTGTGACTGAACAACGCAAAGGGAAACCCTCAGCCACAAACAAGGTAAGACCAGCCAAGCCTTTACCAGTGCTGTGAGGGCAGGTGGGACAGGAAAGCAGGGTGAAAACAATGTGAGAACCACTGCACTTAAAAAACAGGGGACTGTTGCCACCTACAAGGAGACATGGGCCACAGCTGACCTGCCCACAGCACGCTTTCCTCCGCTGTGGCTCTCAAAGCACTCACTGTCTATGCTTCTCCCCAGCAGGCTGAGGCAGACAGCCTAAGGCAGGGACATCCTCCCACCTGGCGCTCAGTCTGCTCCCAACCCTGCTGGTGGTACAAGACTTCACTGCTGCCACTCTCCCAAGAGGACCTGTTTGGAAAGAGCAGCTGAGGCCAGCAGAACACAAGGTGAGCTGCGCAGTGCCCAGCCCAGCCTTACATCTGACAGCACGGGAGGCAGCAGTCCTGTGTGGCAATGCTCAGCAAAATTCAGGGGCTCCTCAGCTGCATGCTGCTCCTGTATAAGTTTTCCACCACAGCTTAAGTGCCATTTTACCTTCTGCTGGGTTATCATTAATGAGATTAAAATGTTAACTGTCAATTGCACATTTTCTTTCACAGTCTGAGGAAGCCTGAACTAGGTGCAGCTGTACAGTATGGCTCAGTAAGATTCACAGCAGAGACCCGTCATTTGGCTTCAGTGTTATTCAAAATTAACATTCTGTTGCCAAGATCTTTTTTCCCTTAAAGCAAGTGAAAGAGGTGTGTGAGTCGTGTGAGTACAACCACACCCCTCAATAAATTGTCATATTTCATATTTTCAGATTTCAGGACAGAGAGATGTCAAAGCAGACGTTGGATAGCATGGCCTTCAGTCCCCTCCATTTCAGCATGGCAATGCTCTCCCAGGCAGCCCAGCTAGGTCAGCACTGGGGAAATGCCACATCTACCAACTGTGTTGTGTCCACTGCAGAAGAACAGGCAGAACTGCCCTGAAAGCATCACCAACATCTGACAAGTTCCTTCACAGCACCAGGTTCCACTTGCTATTCTCTCTATGCTATCAAAAGTATTTAATATTGTTCTAACATATGCATAAGATCTCTATCTGATGCCCCCACAATTCAAAGGAAAAAAATTATGTGCTCTATTAAACTGAAATGTAATGGGATAGTTCTCAGTGAAAGAGAATGTGGGTTAAGCAGAGAAACAGAACCCAAGCGTCACATCTCCAGGCTGCTGTTAGTCCTGACACACAGAGCACTTTGCAACAGGTCTTCCCCAGTTCCTGACCCCTGGAACTGCCCTATGCTGTGTCAACTGTTTCTTCAATGGGAAACACGCTCATCCAGCACTCACGTGGGAGATGTGACACACGGCTCCTGTCCTGCTTCAGTACTGGGTACCGTGGGGCTCCTTCACAGCTGCCACCAGGAGATTTGAGGGTATGGGAAGGGGAGGGTATTGAGAAGGGGCTGTGGCAAAGCACTGTGCACCTGGGGAAGGCTGTGAGCAGATGGCTGCCAAGGCTCACTGCCCAGGTTTGTGCCACAATGATACATTAGCTGTGGGAGGGTGACAGCATGACACGACAGGCAGCAGCTCCATGGCATCCCTTCCCACGCAGCTTCTAGCTGGCACGGGGCAGCTCCGGGCTGGTTCTGCTCAGCACTGCTGCTGCTGCAGCGGCCAGCGCTGCCCAGTTCCACTGCAGCCACCGGCTGCCACCCACCACCACCCAGTGCACACAATAGTGGCACTTGGGGGCTCCGCCGGCTGCAGCTCCCTGGGGATTTGGAGTCTCAGGCACGTCAGGCCCTTCATTAGTTTTGCTTTCTTCCCCAAATTTGAAACTTCCAAACGTTTGCCTTGGCAAAAAGAAAAAAAAAGTTTTAATTTGTTAAACAAATCCGGTTGGTTGGTTGCTCCACAACTCACTTTGGGCTGCACGGCTGCTCCGTCACTGCTGCCACAGCCGGCAGCGGGACGCCGCTGGCCTTCCCTCGGAGCGCCCGCGGCCCGCGCAGGTTCCTGGCGGAACGCGGCCCGACAGCGCCAGCAGCGCACGCGCTCAGGACAGCCGCCGAACCGCGCTGCCACGACGCCCGGCCAGCGCTGTCGGGACGCGGAGCATCCGCGGCTGTGGCGGCCGCTATAAAGATGAGAGATTCCTAATGCGAACTTTTCGGATCTCGACGCGTTCGGCGCTCGGCCTCGGGGCGCCGCGACGGCCGCATTCCGTCGGGGCTCCGCAGGTCCCGGCACAGCGCTACAGGGCGGCCCCTCCGCGCTGACATCAGCGCCGTCGCCCCGCCCGTTCTCCCCCCCGCCCCTCCCGCCTCGGCGCCCGCTGCCCCGGGGCGGCTCCCGGCCCTCCCCCGCCGCTCCGCGGGGCCCGCAGCCCGGGGGGCCGCCCGGCCGCGCTCCTCCCCCGCCCGCGCCAAGCCGTGACTTCACCGGGGGGGAGGAGAGGCGCGGGCCGGGGCCGCCCGTCGATTGCATCATGCGCTCCCACGCGCGGGGCCGCCGCGCCACCAGCGGACGGACGCACGGCGGGGGCGGCCCCTACAGCCCGGCACGACGCCCCCCGCGCGACGGCGCTTACCTGTGGCGGCGCGGGCGGCGGCGGAGGGGAGGGGCGCGGCCGGGCCCGAGCCTCCTCGTTCACGCGCGGAGCGCGGCCGAGCGGCGATTGCGAAACCCGCCCCGCGCCGCCCCGCCCCGCACGCCGATCGCCGCCCGCCCTCCCGCCGGGGTGATGCAACGCCCGCTCTGATTGGCAGTCTCCGCGGCCAATCGCGCGCCCTCGCGCTTAAAGGGCGCGGCTGCGTTTGTATGGGGACTCTGTGGGGCCCTCGGCGGCCTCGGGGCGCTGCCTCGGAGCGTTCTGTGCTCTGCCCCGCCCCCGCCGTTGGGGGGCGCTCGTGCGGCCCGGCCCCGGGCGCCATTTTCTCGCCTCGGGTGTAAGGCGGTGGCCGACGCCTCCGGGGCGGGCGACACGGCCTTCCTGCGTACCTCAGGTCGAGGGGACGGAGCTGAAAGTACGGCGGCCCCCTTGGATTTCTGAGATTACGGGTTACGTTTCTTTGCAAATATCGCAAAATGATGAAAGCTGTGAGCAGGCCGTTGGTGCTTTCCTGCCGCCCTGGTTCGCACCCCGAGCTCGGACCAGGCGCGTGCCGGGATGTAACGTCACCGGCTCTGAAGGTCCGCGTGTATAAAACGCCCTCAGCAGCCGTGTGCGTGCCGGGCGTGCAGCGGTGTGCCGGCGGTGCGCACCTCCCCCGTAACGCCCCGTGGAAAATGAGCCCCATTTGCGGAACAGTTCAGAGGGTTACCCTGGGCAAACGGCTCAGCACCGCTCATTGCTATTGGGTGCTGCTTCCTTGTCAGTCTCTGATATTTAATATCTCACATGTTTTTCTGTTTCCCAGTCGAAACGGTTTTCTCTGGCAATGATTCAACCGTCTGTAACTAGAGCAAAAATTCCAGGTAAGCATTAAGCATTATCCTGTCCTTACATAGTTCCCTGTGTGCTCGTGAAGTGCTCCCATGGGGTTTCCTAGTGCTTTATGGCTATTCGATCGTTCTTCTTTGAAGGAAGATGAAGAAAATAAAATACAGACAAACTCATTCTTGTGTAGCCTGCTTGTTCTAAACATTAAAGCCCATATGTAATTCTGTGCACACTGGGAGCTCCGGTGCTTGGCTGGCATCGTGTCCTGGGAAAACTCACACAATGTGCTTTAAGTGTTTGCAGGAGAAATCCCCCCAGCGCAAATGGGATGTGAGGGAAGTAGTCTAGAAAGTAATCACAAAAACATAAGGAGTGCTGTTGTAAAGGCATGGTACTGAAATACACGCCTTATCTGCTGGCCGTCAATTAGGTCACATGAGCCGTGTGTTGGCTCTGGAGCTCAGTGTGAGGAGCAGGGCTGTAGCCCTCTGCACACCAATTCCAGGTGTGTGCCTGTATCAACAGTCCACCATAAGACTGTCTAATTTTGTGATGGTGGTATGGTGGTATGCTTTCGCATGCATAGCCCAGTTTTGAAGGACTGGTCTCTAAAAAATGACACCACCGCCAACAATAAAACCACAAGTTTTCAGCGTCTTCAAGTAATACACAGTAAATCACAGCTCAAGACAGAAGGACTACTGAAGAAACAGAAACTAACTGTGAGAACTGGAGGCAAACATGTAGGGGGCAAAGGAACCTGTTGGGGTAAATGTTCCTGTTTGGTGCTTGGTCAGTATATTCAATTAATGCTTACCAAAAAGGTTTTCTGCAGCCTTATGCTTAGAGTGTGAAAACTGCTTTATTTCTCCATCTATTTCTCCATCTTATTTATTGTCCTATTCCAGTATTTATGGTTGTTACCTCTGTGTTCATAGACAGTTATTTCTTTCTCCGAAAATAAAAACAATATGAATGTACTGGACTACAACCTATACTTCTTTCTCCTGTTAACATTCAGTTCCCTGCCTTCCCTTCCCTTGTGGATAGCCTTCACTGGACTTTTTACTTCAAATTTGCACATTTCTATTAAACATCTACCTTTCGCACGTGGTTTGGCTGTAGTTTTTTCCTCTATCATGTCTTTAGAATTCTTGGTGATATTTCACTTTGTTGAGTTTTAGAAGAGAGGAAATTGTCTACACATTTAAAATATATATGCCTATAAATTGGTCTCTTGGACTATTTGTAAAGCGTGTCTGTGGGCAGTTACACTAAATGGTTTTGAAGCTTTCTGTCCTGTCTGTACAGGGCATCCAGAAGCTGAAAAGATGCAGCTCTGTAGTCCATCCCTGCCAGCCATTTATTGTTCTGGTTTAATCATTCAAAGACTGCTAAGCCATGACAGAAGAGTGAACAAACAGTTAAGAAGCAGCAGTAGCAGTCTCTTGCTGCCTGTTTTGACATGGAAAAAAAAGAAAAGAGAAGTTTCTAACCTTGTCATTGTTGGTCTTCTGAGAAATTTTTTTCTTACTAACTGCTACTCCCATTCTCACAACTTAGATTTGTTTGAAGCTGGACAGAAAGACTGTGGAATAGGATTGTATTCTTTATGATCACAAAGCAGATGGTATTGCTTTTGGGAAAATCCCAGCAATACAAAGTCTGTAGTAGGAGTTTTTCCTATTGTTTTTTATTATTTCTTAATAGCTCTTGCATTTTCATGTTACAATGTTTGTTTTTTGCCTTTAGGACTGACCTCCACCAAGATCAAAATGCTACTGTTAGAAATGTCACCCAATCCAATTTGATAATTTAACTAAGGTAGAAACTTGACTATTAATAGTTGATTTGTCAAAGGTAGCATTTTTGAATAGATGAAGAGAAAGGAGAGGAAGCATTGCTTAGTAGTGGTGATCACTATTTCAGGACTGCACTGCTAATTCGAGCACTGACTCACTGTAGCCTTGGAAAGTTACAGTGCTTTTGTTCTAGAAAATACGAAGCAAAGAAAGCAGCCATTCTATTCTAATAGCAAACATCCATTTTATTGTAACACTGCCTGGAGAGGAAGAATCCAATGCTTTTGTTCTTTCTCTCTATTCTGCTAATAATTCTTACAAGAAAGTATTTCCAGTTGCTAGTTCAGCATCTTCCAACACTGCTTCCTCTATGTCTGGTTATCAAAATACCAAGAATGCAAAGGCTGCTTTTAGGCTGCCACTAAACGTATTGTTTTCTACCTTCATGTATGTGCAGAATGTTAGAAAAAGCAAAGCTGTGTAGCTGAAGGTGAGTAAAAACGAAGTAGAAAAATAGACTGAAAGGGAAATACTATGTATCAAGTGTATGTGTATATATAAAATCTGGTTCCAAAGAGGCTTGTTAGAACTAAACAAGTCTGAGCGAGAATTAATGGCCCACACCTGGGAAAAAGAGGTGAATACTCAGGCATCCAGGTTTAGTAACTGCCACACCTGTCCTATATTCCCAAAAGCATAAATGAGTTCTGCAAGGATTTAGATAGCTTAGCTTTTGAATGCACAGTGCCATGGCTCTTTTCCAAGGCATCATCAGTCACCGCATGAAAATCCCCACCCTTAATTACCAGGGCATTATTTGTCATGGGGCATGCTCTAATGAAGAACTTCACTTCATCTGTATGATATCAAGAAGAGTAAATAGTTTTGGGGATGACTTCTACCCTGACTTTAAAATGGTTCTTTGCAACAAAACCATAAAGCAGCTTTCCAGAAAAATCGCTAAAATGAGAGAGGCATAATGCAGTGTTATCTTCAGTCCCGTGGTATTGGGTGAAAGAGGACCAAACTTCTTTCTTATCTATAGTTTTATTATTCCCTGCAACCTATATGATCTCTATGCCATAAAAAGCACAATGAGCAGCTGCCTGGAAAGAAAAAAGAAACTGAGAGTTTGGCACCTGGATGGGGAGAAGGGTTATGGTCCACCTGATTGTTCACCCTGTGTCACTTCTGCTCATTTAGATGAATAGACAGCTACTTACCTGTGCCTGTATGACAGAAAGTATGCAAGAGGGAGAAAAAATGAGAAAGTGTACTGCTGAGTACAGAATGTCTGTCATTGAGCTGCTGCTACTAATAGCTAGGAGAATTATGTGCTAGATTATCAGTGACTGGTATTTTTGTCAGGCAGGTCCAGCGTATCTCATATCCCCAGGAGAAAATAAAGAAAGTATGCAGTGTCACCATCCTTCCAGAAAGTCACTTCTCCCACTTTGGTGAGTTAGCTGGCCTTTTCTTTTCCTATATCTTAGAAAGGAAGCAAGTTCAACTGAAACAGTGGGGCACAGCTCCCCACTCTTTGGCTGTGCAAACTAAGAAACCATTCTTAGAGAAACAAAGCAATTACATTTACATGTGCAGGCACCTGGATATCTCTGTCACTCTGAATTTACCAGATACAATCCAGCATTAGGTTTCTATTTAATATAAACACTGCAGCCAAAACTGTAGAAAAATCCCTCTTGGGTAACATGTCCCAGAACAACAATGTCGTTGGAGAAGGGCTCATCTGAATTCTCTCCTCTTGACTGTAAGTAGATCAGATTTCCTTCTGATAGGCAGGAGAAGTTTTACATCCCTCCGTCACTGGCCTGTCCATCAAGGTCTGGTTTCTGTACCTCGTCAGCCATGAAAACAAACTCAGCAAATCTTTATATAGGGAATAGTTCTTGATCTGATTTGTTTAAACATCATGTGGGGTTTTCCTACGTGATTTTTTTGGTCAGAGGACTTATACAGTTAAGATACTAATTATTGGGAAATTATTGGGAATCTTGCGTGAGGAAAGAATTCAGGATCAACAATATTGCAATGGTGTTGGTGATTCGTAGGGGAATATCCTATGTGTGAAAAAAGTAGCATGCAAAGAGGAGTAGATGGAAATACAAAACACTTCAAAATACATTGAACCATATCTTGCAGATGTCCAGTGGTGCACGTGCACTGGCAGTTGACACTTAAATGCCAATAGTCACTTGGCAGAGACTGAAGCTTAAACCCTAAAGGGTCCCTGGAAACTATTTCCAAACATGCCCAGTTAGTTGCTGAATGGATGCATCATAAGGAGGACTTCACCACAGTGTGCACAGTCACAGAATCACAGAATTGTAGAGGCTAGAAAGGACCTCGAGAGGTCATCGAGTCCAACCCCCTGCAAAGCAGGCAGCACAGGTAGGCGTCCAGGCAGGTCTTGAATATCTCCAGAAAAGGAGACTCCACAGCTCCTGTGGGCAGCCTGTCCCAGTGCTCCGTCACCCTGACCATGAAGAAAGTCACAGAAATCTTTACAGCTCAGCAGAGAATGTGATAACACTCATAATCATTTGCCCAGGCTTTTGAGGCCCTTCTTCAGAGTACAGGCATTACTTTGAAGTCACATACAGTTCCGATGGAAATGTGATTTGGCAGTTGGAGAAAAGGACTTTGTCTACCAGGAAATGAAATTGAAAAGTGCATTGTTTATGTGTACTTTTACCTTACATCATCTTTTTCCTCTTGCTACAAGCCCTTTGACATTGGGGGACTCTGCAGGTGGGACAGTACTAA
Source organism: Centrocercus urophasianus (assembly GCF_019232065.1). Lineage (NCBI taxonomy): Eukaryota > Metazoa > Chordata > Aves > Galliformes > Phasianidae > Centrocercus > Centrocercus urophasianus. The sequence goes on along the minus strand of NW_024884755.1, from coordinate 7,961,509 downwards.
GGATTGCAAAGCACATGTTCATGCTTTCCTTCCATTAAAAAGAAGTGAGGACAGGCTGAGAGCATATGTGTACTCCTAGGAGGGACACAAGCATGGGCAGTCAGTCTAAGAGAGCTCCAGGCAGAAGAGACTGTCCTGCTTTGAACAAGTGGGATGTTGTGCTGTGCTGGTGCTGTAAATTACAGGAAAGTCTTGGGCACAAATTTCAATGCTTGGAGCAAAACAGGCTTATAACAAAGTATTTAATTTGCCTAAAAATTGTCCTGATGGGGGGACATTTATCAGTCAGTAGTTTTTGACATCAACAGAGAATACTGCAGCACATTGTGAAGCAGTCTTTATGTCTCTGGATTTCATCATGTGAAGGGGCACCAGCTGTTGGATATAAGTTGAATGGGGAGTTACAGGCAGCTCTGGGATGCTTCACATAATAGCAGCATTGGAGCTGAGCTGGGGGAAAGCTAAAAAGTATGCAAGTTTTATTTAGTATTTGAGTGCTTTTAAAAAGATTTCTAGGTGGATTTTCAGTAGGCTTAAAATTTGATGTGTGCTGCATATTCTGCTACTCCATCAGCAGATGGATTTCCTGGCCTTGACCAAAATATGTAGACCCAAGGATTTACAGGTGTTTCAGTCCTACAAGGGAGACTGAATAGCTCCAAGCTCGTTGAGAAAAAGAGGCCAAGGGGCACTGGGGCAAAGTCTGGTTTCCTGAAGACTGAGTTTTCAGTTGATTTGTCAGGAGATTAGAGCTCCACCTCAAGCATTTCCCACCATTTGCAGAGTTAGCTTTTCTCACAAAATAGGCACCTATATTTGTCTTTCATGAAATGCAGGCACTGTGGAATCAGCTGCTGAGCCTGCAGCTCTGTGCAAGGGCCAGTTCTGGTGAGGACACCTATGGCATTCTCTACTTAAATAAATGCAATCAAGCACCTCAAACTTTTATCAGTGACATGCTGAGCTGGGTATGCAACATTTATTTCAGTTTATTAGTACTCATTCCATGTAGTGAGGAGTCTGGAGACACTGCTGAAGATGCACACGATCTCTTGATGACTAAGTTGGACATGTGTGATTCATAAGGCTGACAGGGCTCTGCAGACATTGTGAGCGGGCAGAAACAGTTCTGTACAGTGAAATGCAGTACTGTAGCACCTGACACACTTGGACATGTTGCATGAATTCTTTTTAGAACAACACAGTTCATATGGTGAATGTTTACCTGCTTTTAGAGAATACAGGACTTTTCTAAAATTGTATTCTAAGGAATGTACAATTTATTCCAATAGTTATATATATAGTTTGCAACAAATTGGCATCTAGCTTAATTGCTTAGGCCTGAAAGAAGAATTTAGAGTGAATAATTTGGATTCCAAACACTTTTGCCCATTTTCTATGTTTAATTACAGCAGTAAAAAGGAAAAAAGTCATACATTTTTTGCAGTATGGGGACCTGTTTGGAAAACTGTTTTCTTTTCACTTAAACACAAGTAGTTTGTAAGGTCTTTCTGTCTGGAGTGAGGTACCTCTCAGCCCTGGCCTCTTGCTAAATTAATGGTTTTGATTATACTTAGCTCTACTATTAAGTGTATGAATCAGTTGCACATGTAAGACACGTGGCATTGCTGGTGCTCCTAGTTGAAAAGCAGTGCCTTTTCAGCATTGTTTTATGGGCATTTAGATATGAAAACTTCTCGCAAACAGCACTGTCACTATGTTTTTACTTTCTGAAATACTTTCACTAACAATAAAAGCCATTTTTATGCTTCCTCAAAATGAATGAAAAACATGATGGCTTCCATCAGAAAGCCTCTATTCATATGAGTTTTGTTAGTATTTATTTAATAGCTACTTGAAGCACTCGGTATCTTGATGGATAATCATAAGGATTTGTTCGAAGCATTTTGAGGTAGCTAGCCTTGTTTTCCCTAAAATGCCCTTGCTGCCTCCTGAGTTCAGTTTCCAGACTTTTATGGGACTGTGACCCACTCAGGAGCAACCTACTGGTCTTGGGACTGACCTGGCTTGTGATTAACTCTTACTGCACTTAAGATAAAGACATGTTTTGCATAAAGCATAAGATTCCCATTTGAACAGAAAATGTCAGTGTAAGGGTCTTGTGGAATTGGTGCAGTTGTGAGTAGTGTCTCATTTTGATTAAAGGGATTGCTCTGGTGAACGTGATTGTGTGTAACCTATCTTTCTGCAAAGGCTTGGAAGGCAGGGTAGATGTTATCTCAGCAGGTAGGAGTGCCAGCTCCTTTCACTGGATGCTTCAAGTGACCTTTGGAATCCCCGCAGGGAATGAAGGGCCATATCTCACATTGCCTTGCTGGCTGTCCCACCAGCATGCTGCATGGACAGTACTGAGGTGAAGTCACTTTGCAGCAGGCTCTGCATGCCACACATGGGAAATTGAGCACCATATTTCAGCCTGTAAATGAAAGCTGCCTCTTCAGTCACATCTTTGTGACTGAAGTCAACGAATGCAACGAGTCAAAGAAGTTCTGATCCAGAAGTATCTCTATTACTAGTTTGGAACTGATAATAGAACTGCAGTGATTGTCAAGCTGAGATTGCCTCTGCTTGCTTCCTTCCTCCATGCCTGTTGTTTCCTGTGTGCTTAGTGTTCCTTTGATCATGGTTAGGACTCATTTGTGATGTCACCACGTCACTCTTGGAACTTTGTGAAGCTTCCTTGTGGGTTCCTCCCCTCTCAGTGCCTTTGACATTTTTCATTTAGTGGGGCAGCTCCTGCTTAGATTACTCATGCTTAGATTACTCATTAATCCCTGGGCTGCAGCAATATAATTGGAGAAGGCTGAGTGTAGCTCAACAGGGAGGTCAGACTTTCAGACAGCATCCACACTGAGCAGTAAAGCTGCTTTCTGCTAGTATGGTCTCAAAGCTTTTTTAAACATCACATTTTAAAATCTGAGTCAAATGTGGTTCCAATCCTTTCTACCACTGAAGTCAGAGCTTCACGATATTAATAGCAGAAGGTTGCACGCACCAAAGGTGTGTGTTATATCCAATTCTCGTGCTGCTCTCATCCATCTGAAATCTGCCACAGTCAGCAATGTGTCTGTCCATGGCAGGACAACATGGGTCTTTCATATCCATTCTACACTATAGAATTTAAGTTTGTGCCAGATCATTCCTCCAATTTAATTTATATTCCTGTAAGTGTCACCTAGAAGGGAACAAAGTTGATTTAAAGAGCAAGAACACAGACAAGTCAGAGTGTGTCAGGGACTCCATTCTGTAACAATGTCTCTCATACCAAAGTACATAATTAAGAAATGGCACAACTTTTTTTGAGCCAAAGCTCTGTACATAGCTCATGCGGGCACTTGACATCTAAGTTAAATGCCTGAAGTTGGTGTCCTGTGTACAGAGAGGAGGAAGCTGGGGTCTGTTTGTCTGGGTTTGTCAGGAGTTTAAATCTCCTTCTTTTGTTATTATGTCCCGGACAATGCAATATACTGACAGTTAAAATCTTCAGAGAGATTTTGAGAACTTTCTGCCCCTTAAAGCAAAGCTGGGATCAGAGTTTGGATGATGGCACTCATTGCCCTGTTACTGTTCTGCTGCAGCATGTGTCTGTTAGCTCAGGTCCATGCCAGTACTGACTCAGGGCTATAAGGCTTCCATTCAGTGCACAGGAGCTAGGAAAGGTAGGAGCCATATTTCTTATATGCTCCATTAAGCATTCAATGGGAAAAATAAGAAAGAAAAGAATGACATTTTCTTGGCAATTTACTTTAACATAATAGTGTTAATTTTTTTTTTTTTAATTTTACTTTTTAAAGAAAAAAATAGCAGGAAAATATGTGAAAAAGAAAGCATTTCATGTGAGGGAAGTGGTGGTCAAATTTTTGCATGCTCACTGTTTGTGATGTTAGCACAGGACATGTGGGAGAAGATATGCTGAGCTTGACTACTCATTTCTTGTGTGGCCTTGGCAAATCGTTCCCTCTTCCAGCTCTGTAGCTGAGAAATAGAGCAACAGTGCTGCTCCACCTCCCAGTGAGATGTAACCATGGATGAATAAAGGATCCTGAGCTATCGATGATAGAAACCACTGAAGTTTGTAAGGTAGACAAAAGATTAGAAAGTTAAATTCAGGAGGGAAAGGAAGGAAGGATGTTGTTTAGTGTGAGGTAGAAGAGTAGAGAGAGAATGAGCGACTTGTGGGTAGGCCAAGTACTGAGTAATGTGGTAACTGATGTGTATCAGTAAGAGAACTGTAAATGTGATTTGGTGAATTCTTGAGATAAAGGTGGTGCTGTGGTAAGGCAGAAGAGACCACTGCAGTGAGATGAGGTGCGGTGCTGTCACATCCTCCTTTTCTGTGTCTGTGGCATTTGAGCTGTATTCTGGAGGGGACAGAACTAAATCTGGTATCTGTAAAGCATTCAGAATATTCTTGGGCACCACAAATGTGGTCACTGAAATACAATCCTGATTGTAAAAGGGAAACTAACCATTTAATGGCTCACTAACTGGGTACAAAATATGAGCAGGTTTCACAGCCCGGCTGTACATGGTTACAGGTGACAGGTAGGAAAGGACAGGCTATGAGGCACAAGTGGATGGAAGCAGGCAGTAGGCAGGCTGATTGAGTGAAGAGATGCTCCCAGGCATCTAGCATGGTAATTGCAGCGATGCTCTTGGGAGAGGAGCTAGAAGTTAGCTGAGCACAAGGACAGCAAGGGTTGAGGACACTGTCACAGAGACTGTGAGGATATGATATGGAAAGGGAAATGACATGGAAAGGGAACAGGAAGGTTAGCATGGATTTGACTTCATCCACCTTGCAGTTGCAAACGCTCTTCCTCCAAAGAAGAAGAGCTGTAGTAATTAAACCACCTGGCATTGAACCAAACTCTGCACATACAATGGTCATCAGTCCCCAGCTGCTGTTACCAGGTGAAAGGAAGGCCCTGGCTGACTTGTTGTGCTGCATACTGCTCTACCAACCTGCGAGGCTTCAGCATGTACAGCCTTCTCCTTTGAAAATTGTCATGAGTGGCAGCCTTTCCATGTGCAGGTCATGTTTTCCCTCTCTAGGGCAGAAAACAGAGGAGAAGGATGAAGTTTGTGTTTCATTGCACCTCGAGAAGTAAAGGCAGTAAATTGGCAGCTCCTCATCACATACAAAAGTGCTGCCCATCCTTGCCTGCTCCCCTGGTGCACCTGTGGCACAGCGCTGTCCCCAGCTGAGGACTGTGCCCCATTCCTGCCCTGCTGCCCCCAGTGCACACCCTGGCCCTGCTTTTTTTCCTCTGTCAGGAACAGAGGAGGGGCTGGCACTGGTGCCAGGAGGAGGTTTGCATGCCGTCAGGACATTCTGGAGCTTTGTCAGTAGCAGTGACATGTTCTCAGTTAACAAAGTAGTAAAATAAAGAGACCTTTTGGTTCTTTACTGGGCTGCCACATGCCAGGTTCTGTGTGCAGTTCCATGCTGATGGATCAGAGCAGAGCACTGTGCCTGCACCCTGCAGATGGTGCAGGGGCTGATGTCGGGAAACATTCAGAGCAGCCACTTTTGTGGTGCAATTAAAAACAGTCCCAAAATTCACTTCAAAATTCAGCAAGGATATTTATTTCCTCCATTGCTGTGATTTTCTCTTGTTTCCTTCCCTACCAACAGAAACCAGTACGGCCAACTTTGTGTGATGGCTCTCAGCAGTGCTCAGGGTTTTGGAGTGCTTTCCCAGCCCTCCCTGGTGCGATCTGCTGTGCGATGGAAGAACAGCACCCTCAAGAGTTGACGGCCGTGCTGCTCCAGGGCTCCACAGCACTGGGCGGGCACCCTTCCTCCTTTTGTTAACAAACACACTGGCACATGTGGCCGAGGCAACGAGACATAAACGTTTCTTTTGCCATCACATGTGAAGTGTTTGGCATCGGTCGGTTTGGGTGTGGAAATCTGTGCCTGTCCGAGGGATGGCAGCTGCTAAGCATGGCATTTGCCTTAGGAGAAGAGGCATTCAAAAAGGAATTGCCCTACTTATTTAAGTCTGGGAAACTTGTTTTATACCATCTTAAAAGAATTTGAACAGGAATTAATATTTTTGTGCAAAAAGAGATTATTTAAAAGTACTTCACTGAGATAAAAGGGGTCTGTGTAAAAAATACTGAGCAAACCAGTCCTTAAGTTGCGGGGACTTGTTTGTTAATTACAGTAATTAGGAATGGAATCTGATCCTAAACTTTCTGATTTGCTTTGAATTTCTCTTAATGTGTGGTTAGACCTTAATTTTCAGAACAATTCTAAAATGTGAGACTACAGAGGCATCAGTATTGTTGCTCAGTGTCAAAGTGAGTTCTGTTCTCCCACTGCTGCTGCAGTTCGGACCTTTTGCTGTGCATGGCCGGTTCCTGCCTGCCGCCTTCAGAGCGCAATGTGGCTGCAGGAAGCTCAGCATTGCCAGCACTGGCTGCTGGGCCAGCTGGGTCCTATGGCATCAGCAAGCCTGGGTCGGCATCTGCCCCTCTCCTGCAAATGGGTTTGCTGGGACAGAGCCTGCAAGATCTGCACAGCCAGATGTGGCAGGGTTGCCCAGAGAGGATGTTGGGTCTTTGCCTTCTTCCATAGAGATATTCAAAACCCCGTGGACACCGAGCAGTGTGACCTGCTGTATGGAACCTGTGTAGCAGGGGTTGGACTCCATGATCTCTTCAGGTCCCTCCCAGCCTCTGTGGTTCTGTGATTCTGTGATTTCTGCCCACGCTGAAGCATTTCTGACACAGGATAGGGGATTTTCCTCTCTATCATAACTTTGGAGTTCTTCTTCCATATGGGTGCTTTGCTTGATCAGGCAGCGCATATCCTTTCTACCCAATGTTACGTGCTGAAACCAATGTATATCATAATTTCAGAAGACACCATATATAAAAAGCAGTTAGGATATTTTTTTTCTGTTGACACTGAAAGATGAAAGGTACGCTCACAGAATCATAGAATCTGTGTGTTCTGCGTTCTTTATGAACATCTCCCACCAAACAGGCTCTCCTGTAAGGACAGCTCAGTGCAGAAGGCTGTGCTGGCTGCTGGCCTCGTGCCTGAGTGGAGAGCAGAGGTTCACGTGTGACCCTAAACGTGGCTTTTGGTTCGTGGTGGGTTTGTTCCTAAGGCTTTGCCAGTCACTATGAATTGCAAGGAATTCTGAGCAAGCAATTTGATATCATTAGCTTCTGGTTCATTCAGCCATCCAGGACTAAGAAATGCAGCAATTCTTTCTGTAGCCATAGATACATTGGGGTTTTCTCTGCCGATCTCCCTCTCGCCATTGTCTGCACCTGCTTCACCGGCCGCGGTGCGTCCTTCCATCCCCTGTGCTGCTTTCTGAGCAACCGGGGCAAGCGGATCTAGGCGCCGGCAGGTACGGCCGGGTGGGGAGGCGGCAGTTCCGTGCCCCTAATCCGTCCCGGGCAGGGAACGCGGGCTCCTCGGGCCGCGGCTCTCCCACCGGCTGCCCAGAGGGGACACGGAGCTGAGCCCGGCGTTTCGCCTTCGAGCGGCACGCTGCCGCACTCCCGAGGTTTGTCTCGGGAGCCGGTCCGTGCTCGACACAGCCCAAGATTGCGGTGTTTGCATTTGGGGAAATCCGTCATTAAATTTACCTGCCCGATTCGCGTCCCGGGACGGGACGGAGGGACAGCCCCGCGCGTTCATCCCCTCCACCGCCAGCGTACGGTGGAAGCCGTGGATCAGCAGCAGCGCGTCCCGGCCCGGCACTGCCCCCGGCCCCGTCCCGCAGCGCGGAGCCCCGCAGCCCCGCCCCACCGGGCGCGCTCCCGGCCGGGTCCTAGCGCCGCTCGGGGCCGCGCTCCGCGGGTCCCCACGGGGCTCAGCTGATGAACCTCGCGCGTCGAACCGGGCCAAGCTCCGGTAGCTCCGCTGGGACGGTGCCTCGGGCCACAGGGGCGGGCCCAGCCTCCCGTCCGGCCCAGCGTCCGCGAGTTCGCGCGCGATGGTAAACTTCGGGGCCATTCCCGGTGGCACGGGACCGGGCGCTCCGGGCTCCGAGCCCCCAGAGCTCAGCGGGCGGGCGGGCGGAGCGCAGGGCCCCGCGCGGGGCTCGGTGAAAGCAGAGCTCCTGGGGGAGGGCGGACGGCCGGGCCGGGGCGCTAAGACCCGGGGCGCGGTGGTCAGAGGTTCCCAGCAGGACACTAGAGGGCGATCCCCGGCCCTGCTGCGGGGGTGTATATATACGGCACGCAGGACCGAGGCAACCCACTAGGAACAGGGCAAGGCAGGCAGGCGGCGAGCGGGGCTCGGGCGGGCTGGGGCGGGGGACGGGCTCCGGGCGCGCCGAGCGGAGCCGCGCCGAGCCGGGGGAGCGCGGGGTGCTGCGGGCTTGGCAGAGCCGCCGCCGCCCCGTCCGAACCCTGGATTGCCGGAGCCCTTCACCATGCCCGGCAGGCTGTAGGTGCTTCATGGAGCAAGCCAACTTCTACGAGGTCGATTCCCGGCCCCCGATGAGCAGCGGCCAGCACCACCAGCTCCAGACTCCCCTGCCCGGCAGCGCCTACGGCTACAGAGAGGCTCCCTCGGCGGCGGCACCTGCTGCGGGCGGCGCGGAGCTCGGCGACATCTGCGAGAACGAGCACTCCATCGACATCAGCGCCTACATCGACCCCGCCGCCTTCAACGACGAGTTCCTGGCCGACCTCTTCCAGCACAGCAAGCAGCAGGAGAAGCACAAGGCCGTCCTGGCCGGGGATTTCGATTTCCACGGCATGCACGGGGCCGGCGCGGCCGCCTCGGCGCCGGGGCACCACCCGCAGCAGCAGCCGCTGTTCGGCTGCGCGGCCGGCTACATGGACGGCAAGCTCGACCCGCTCTACGAGCGCATCGCCGCGCCGGGGCTGCGGCCGCTGGTCATCAAGCAGGAGCCCCGCGAGGAGGAGGAGGTGAAGGCGGCGGCCCTGGCGGCCCTCTACCCGCACCCGCAGCAGCACCCATCCCACCTGCAGTACCAGATCGCCCACTGCGCGCAGACCACCGTGCACCTGCAGCCCGGGCACCCCACGCCGCCCCCCACACCCGTGCCCAGCCCGCACCACCCGCACCATCCGCACCCCCCGGGCGCGCTGCCCGCCGCCCCCGGCGCCCTCAAGATGATGCCCGCCGACCACCGCGGCAAATCCAAAAAGACAGTGGACAAGAACAGCAACGAGTACCGCGTGCGCCGGGAGCGCAACAACATCGCGGTGCGCAAGAGCCGGGACAAGGCCAAGCAGCGCAACGTGGAGACGCAGCAGAAGGTGCTGGAGCTCACCACCGATAACGAGCGGCTGCGGAAGCGGGTGGAGCAGCTCAGCCGGGAGCTGGAGACTCTTCGGGGCATCTTCAGGCAGCTGCCCGAAAGCTCGCTGGTGAAGGCCATGGGCAGCTGTGCCTAGCCGGGCCCTTCCGCTGCTCCGTGCGCTCCGAGCGGTGCCGGAGCGGGCTCAGATTGCGGGGGGTGGGCTTTTTTTTTTTTTCTTTTTTTTTTCCCCAACAATAATGACCAATAACAGAAGCCAGGCAGCTGTAGTATTACCAGGTCGGTGCCTTAGGGTTGACACACGAATAAGCTGAAAAACGTGGTGGGTTTTGTAAGGAGAAAGGCAAAGGGAAGGAAGAGATAAAAAAAAAACCCACGTGTCTACACAGGGTAAATGACAATAATAATAGTAATAGTAATAAAGCACATAGAGCAGCCCAGATGTGCCTTAAAGCTGCCTGTAGGAGCTCTGTGCCCGCAGCCTGCCGAGGAAGGAGCGTGGGGACGTGCGGGCTGCGGGGCAGGCACGGGGACGGTGGCGGGTGCGGAGCGGCAGCGGCGCCGGACCGCCCCGGGCGGCAGAGGGACGGGACAGCCCGAGAGACGGACATCGGGACCGGCGGACAGCGCGGCCCGCGGACAGCCCGGCCTGGCAGCCGGACAGTAGGGCCGAGGGCGGCCCGGCGGAGCTCCCCGCTCCGGCGGAAAGAGCGGCGGCGACTTGTACTGTATGTCACGACATGGCGAAGCACAAGTGAATAAATACCTATCGATGCGGGTATTTACTACAAACTCTCAGCGTATTTTGCTTTCTCCCAGGACATTCAGCTCTTCTCCGTGTCTCTGTCTGCCCAAGCTGTGCCTCATGTAATGTGAAAGCCTTTCCGTGTATACTAGCTACACTATTTTTACTGCGTTACTTAGATCTTTGCCATCACACCACTTTCTTATCTGGTGACAGAGACTGTGCCCTCGTGCTGCAACGTTATTTTATTATTTGTGTGGGTGGGTGGGTGAGTGATAGCTGCGCTGCTGCGGACGGCCAAGGCCCCGCTCCGGGCCCGGGGACAGAGCCGGGGGCAGCGGGAGGGCAGCGCGGGTGTGTGCGGGGCGCGTGTGCGGCGTGCGTGTGGGGTGGGAAAGTGGACGTATATGCACACACATCGGTGTTTTGTTTTTGTTTTTTTTTTTTCTAATTTGGGAGGGGACAGCATATACAGTTTTGTCGGATAGTCCTGGTTACATTCATAATAAACAGCATATACTCTGCCATCACCGCCCGCTGAGTGTTCCACTGCTTGTCCCGGGGCCGGGCAGCTCCGAGCCCCTCTCGGCACCGCGGGCCGTTCGCCACGTTCTCGCGGCGCCTTCCGGAGGCGGCGGTCCGCCCCGTGCCGCGTGCAGGTGCGATCCCGCACGGCGCTGCGGGGCCGGGGCTGAGGGAGCGCCCGGGTGGGACGCGAATGGCGTCGGGACACGCGGAGACGCCGCGCGGCCGCTCGCGGTGCCGGGCCCCACCTCTCCCTAGGGGAGTTTCGCCCCGGCCGGGCAAGCAGACGCCGCTCTGGGGCTTGGCACGACACGATCCCCCCGTGGGGCCACGGCTACCGCGAGGCGCGGGGCCAGCCGCGACCGCCGGCCCGAGAGGGCGGCTCCGCCACGCCTCGGTGCGCCCGGGGTCGGGTTCGGGGCCGCAGCCCGAGGGGAGGCGGCGCGAGCAGCGGCTGCGATAGGGCGCCAGGGCCCCGCCCGGCGGCGGCCATCGGAGGGAGTGCGGCCGGTTAGGGCCGCGGGGCCGCGCCAGGCACGGGGGAGCCCGGGACGGAAGGCCGTTCCCGAAGCAGAGCGATACCGGAGCAACAACCAACGGCGTGGAGCGCGGGGTCGCGGGCACAGAGATCCCGCCGCCCCGGCGGTTCTCGGCTGCGAGGAGCGGCGCCTCACGTGGGCGGGGCGCGCGCCGTAGCGGGGCGGAGAAGCGCTCCGCGGGGAAGCACCGAGGCGCACGCGGCACGCCAGGCGCGAGGCGGGGGGGAGGCGGCCGGGAGTGCGGGGAGCGCGGGGAGCGCGGGCAGCGCCGAGCCCGCCGTGTTTCGGGGCGGCTGTCATCGAGCCGTGCGGGACGAGCCGCGCCGTCCCGGCGGTACCGAGCGCTCGGGCTCCTCTTGGCGGGACGCGCTGCGGGTACGCTCCGACTGCGCTGAGAGAAGGTAAGGCCCGGCCTACTCCGAGCATCGTGGCGGCGCGGAGCGCGGGACGGAGTGCGGCAGGATGAAGGATTTTTATTTCTCGGTTAGATTCACGTTGCTGTGAGGGAAGAGCTGCGCTCTGCGGGTGCCGGGCAAAAACACGGACGTTTGGTCGCGTTCCTCCTCCCGCCCCGCAGAGCCGTGCCGCTGCCGGCCACGTGCTGCGCTGCGCGGTGCCGTGCGCGTGGCGGCTCCGTTACCCGCAGCAGAAGGCACTGGAGACTCCCGCCTTAACACCGCGACAGGGCGAGCGGTGCTGCCCCAGTAGGGCTGTCGGCCCGCGCCCTTCCCGGTGCACGTGTCTCAGTGTGGCTGTGCAGGCTTTCCTCGCCCGGCCCGCGCCACGACGCCAGAGGCTGGGCTGGGACACGAGGGCCGGGACGGAGGGCGGGCGGTGAGGTGGAGCGGGGCGGGGGGAGGGAGGGAGGGAGGGAGAGAAAGAGCAGCTGTGTGCTCACACTGTGCACGGGGGTGAGAGGTTGCTTGTGGCCGCAGTGAGGCCTGGGCCAGGGTGGGGGTGGAACGACAAGATTTTTCAGTGATTTGTTTTCTTCCACTGCAGCAGGGGAATTACCCCAGTCGAACTTGCCTTCTCTATCTGCTTTGAGTGATTATAGGTCGGGAGGCAGTTTTTGGAGCACCCTGCAGTAATTTCCCTGCTGACAGGGGGGCAGCGGGAGTTGCTTTGCAGTTAGGTGGAAACAGGTGCTTCTCCGTGCTGTGTGCTTGCCAAGTGTGACCCAGTTCAGAGGTGAAAACGATGAAAATTTAATTGAGTAAAAGGTTGTGGGACAGACCCACTCTTGGTGTAATAGATTATGCCAAACTAATTTTTCTTACATTGGTGTCCCTGGTTCTGGGCTTCTCTTCCTTCCCCAGTAATGAAATCCTCATTTATACAGTGAAGTCGTGTACAAATGCACACCATGCATGGAAGTATCTGTGTTCGTGTGCTTTGCTGCGCCCTATCTGAAATATGGCATTTTAAAGCCACCACAACGCTTAATAATAGTTATTCCACAGGAAACTTCAGAAGAATGCAAATGTCTGTCCAGATAATTCTTGTAGTCCCTGCATCATTTGGGTTAGTCCTTGGTACCTCAGATGTTGACTGGATCTGAGAAGTCAGTCCTTACCCCAAAGGTGTTACAGTTTTGGTGGAAAATCAGCACGTGTTTGTAGTTTACTGAGCATGTCCAGAGTGGCCTGCTTCTCTGTAGGGGGCCCGATATAAAAATCAACTCTTTGGAATAGGGATTTTTGTAAGACTACCTCCACAGTCTGTTTTTTTTCCTTGAGCTGGATAAAGGCAGCATGTCCACAGCACACCGCCTGCCCGTGCTTTGCTGGAGGCTTGGTGACCTCGCCCTCTGTACAGGAGCAATGGGCTGGTGTCCTCAGGAGCGTGTGGCTGGGAGTCTGTAATTGGAAGGGAATCCTCACAAAAGGAAATCTGATTCATTTACTCTAAATATTTAACTGCAATTTTCTTACTTTAACACCATCCTATTTTACTGCACTATTGCATCTTGCCTCCAAAATTAATAGTTAACCACTGAGAAAGACAGGTCTGGCAGAATGGAAATCAGGCATTATATTATCCCATGAGTCATGTGCATACAGAGAACCAAACAAGTGTCAGCCAATGGCTTTGAGCCCAAAATATGTCAAAGAGGAGATGTGTATCTTCATTTATATTAAGTAGATAGAAAGCGTGTTGCTGTTCCCATTAAGCTGGTTGGAGCCCTGCCACTGGCTGCGGTGGGAACAGGATGGGCCCATGCAGCAGGAGCTGGCTCTGGCTACCTGCACTCACCGTAGTTTCTGTGCAGTAAGGGCAGCTTCTATTCTAACAGTTGTTCTTAGTTAGCAAGGAGTTTGGAGACCTGCCCTGGTCTAGATGTGATTCCTTTCTTTGTCAGGTGAATTGATTTCTCCTTTGAAGTATGAGGATGCACCGTAGTGAGCAGCAGCGCGGCCTTTCAGAGTGCAGAGCGCGGAGAGTGGGGAGAGAGTGACTGACGGGAGGATCAGCACACCTCATTTCCTCAGCAGGGTTTTTGTGATTTGTAACTATTTACATTTTTGAAAGCTGCATTTAGCAATTGACCCTGCTTTATGCATTCAGACCACTTTATTTGGCAGAATTTCAGTGGAATCAGGGGAAATCTTTACTGAGTAAATGTCTCCAAGATGTGACTTGTCCCTCAGGAAGAGGGGATGATACGAATAGCAGTGATACACCCCAACCAGGGATTGGGACATCAGGGCTGCTGCTGAGCCACTGCTGGTCAGTGGGTATCACATGCCTGAGCTTTCACATACAGCCATACGCTCATCTGTTGCATACATGTTTTGTTTTTGTTGTGTTGTCATTGTATGTTAGGTCTTAATTCTCCTTTGTGGGGCAGAATTCAGTTTCATGTGGGGATTGGAGGCCTGGAAACATATACTCACTGACTTCAGAATAATCATTTTCACATTTTTATTGATGTGCCAGTTCAGTTAAAATACTGTTGGTAAAGTTGGGCTGAAATGAGTATTTGTTGTTGACTCATAATTGTACAAATTAGGATTAAGCCTTCTCATAAAGTAGTATAAAATCTGGAAGTCTGTGTGCAAGTGCTGCTTGCTTTGTTCCAGTCAGCAGCCCTCCTCTGTTTACTGGAACTCAGGCTCAGTACCAAAAAAATGGGACTGCTGGTGTTCTCATACAGGCATCCTCAGCAGTTTTTGACCTGCAGTTGGTTACAGGATTGACTTGTTTGCAGTGAAATAGGTGAGGGGGGATTGCTTCTGTGTGCAGTGGAAGTAAGGTTTAGAGTCCCTAGTTTTGATTTTAAGAACGGGTTATTTGGCTCACTAAGTGAGGCAGGGATATAGCAAAAGTATTGGCAGTATTTGTTTCAAAAAGTCATAGTGCAATTACCACATGAAAGCACCAAGTTTTTATTGTAAGTGGACATGTAGGTCATGTAAATACAGCTCTGGCTGTACTGCTTTTTGTTTACATTGTGGGCAACAACATTTGCAAATATCGCATCAAGAATTCTGAGCCGATACAACTAATTTAAAAACAGCCTTTGCTAAGGCAGATTCCAAGTGAATATTTCATGAGAGCTGTAACAATGTGTGGGTCATTCCGTAATCTGTGGGTGCCATTTGTGCTTTTGGTTATCTTTTGTAATTTGATGGTAGAATGGCGTTGGAAATTGGAATTTTTACCTACCAGTAACGTAACTAGCTGTTTAATGCTTGTTTGTGTGTGAACGATTTCCTTAAAATTATAAACAGTGACAGAAGTTTGGTGATCTTGTTGGTGTAGGCAGTGCTATGCAGGAGCTGGGCATGTCTGCAGTGCTCCGTCTGTGACCTGAGTTAGCCCTGCAAGAGCTCGTGGGCCATGCTGAGGGTTTTTGTATGCTTTTTGCAGCAGGTGATGTTTGCTCTTCTCTTTCTGCAGCTGTAGGAAAAAATTCAAATAATGAGAATGTTTTAGGGCAGTGTGAGCAGTAGGTATTTTGGTATTTGTGTTCCCTGCTTGTCACTGAGGGTGTTCCTTGAAGGCTTGCACGCTGCAGTGCCGGACGCCTTCCCTGTGGATTGCAGTTGTCCTCTCATGCTGTCACTACGCGCTGCTGGTTACTGAGGGAGCGCTCCCTGGGCGTGCTGCTGCTGGGGAGGAGCTCTTGGTGCTCTTGGTGCTGCTGGCTCTGTGGGCCGTGGTGGGGCTGAGGTGGGAGCTGTGCTGCTGGCTCTGGCCTGCGACCTGCAGTGTTCAGAAGAAAATGGGATATACCGAGGGGAGGTTAGAAAAGAGAAAAGGCAAACAGCAGCTGTTGAGGTGTAGGGGCGAGAAGATTCAGAGTTGATGCTGCTGGCAGCAGGCCTAGCTGGAGTGGGAGCAAGGCTCCAAAGGAGGGGGATCCAGGCCACGGGACAGCCGGAGGTACGACAGCTTCTGTTTGAAGACCCAACACTTGCATAGGGCTCCAGCCAGAGCCTGATGGGTGCAGTGTGATGGCAGGCAGGCGGTAGGCATGCTGAGGTTGCTATTTTGTTAGCTTTCATGCTATATAACATCATCTGTTTATTTAGAAAAGCGTGTTTTTCGCCCCAGTCAGAGTCATTTCCCGTGAAAAGCGAAGCTCTCTTGCTGGGAGGACTGCTGGGTTCTGTGAAACACTAGAGCGACCAGAAAAGTTACAGAAAATTTTGAAACACAGGGGAATCCTTCCCTGCATTTCTTCCGTCACCCACATACCTCCCAGAATGCCAGTGTGATAGGAGAGCAGGGCAAGGATACAGTTCATGTCTGGGCTGTGTGCACGTCCTGGGCAGGTGTTTGTGATGTCCAGTGTGGGCTGTACCCCCATCAACATGTGCAGCTGCTGGCACGTACCACCAAAGTGTGGCACATCAGCTTTTATAGACAATTTGTTAGTTAGAGTTGAAAATGCAAAGCTACTTCTGATCTTAGAGTAGCAAACTTGCCCTGTAAGCAACTTTCTAGATTTCACGTATGACTGCATTAGTAGAGTCTATAATCTGTTGGCAGTTACGGCTGCTAGAGCTTTGCAATTTCGTTAATTTTATGTGCTAATAAATGGCTCATGGGCAGCTCGCTCTTACCAACCAAGGGCACTAGTACTGACTAAAGAATCAGGAGACTTAATGAAAGAGAATGAAATGTGGAGATCTTTTTGTTCAGCTTCGTCTTTTGCTCTTCTAGCTTAGTGCACTTGAGTGAGGTTTTCAAGTTTTTCATTATGTTCGTGCTTTTTAGTAAAAACATACTGATTCTCATGAGGCTGGGGGGACATCGTTTGCCTTAAGAACTGTAGTCAGGTTGTAAGTTGTCGATACTGCTGCGTGTCATCCTGCTAGCAGGGCTGAGCTGATGGCTGTGAGTTGGGCAGCATGCATCTCGGTGCAGTGCTGCGGATACCCCGGGGCTGCAGCCTCCAGCTGGTCAGCATCACACAGTTGCTACTAGTGGGTGGTGAGAAACACCTGTGAGGGGAGCACTCTCATCCCAGGTGTGCCGGGTGCTGGCAGGCAGGGGCTGGTTGTGTGTGCCAGGCACCAAACAGTCACAGAGGGCAACAAGCCCAGGCTACCTTAACTGCAAACGAGTGACTCAGCTGTTTCTGCAAAGTTTGGAGTTTCAGCAGAATATTTCTTTTTCCGCTATGCTGACAGCTTTTCCACCCACGTATTGCAAACGTGGCTTTGTGCCATGGAGGTATTTTAGGATTATAAAGCGTAGTGTAAATTTTTAGAGTTACATATGAAAAAAGGTGCCTTCTGGATCTCGAAATATGTAGGTTGTATGTAGACTGGGGGAGTAGGGGAGCTCTTTCTAAACCCTAAGGCTTGGAGGAGATAGATCCCCATCTGTCAATCATCCATTTTTACTTATTCCACTGAAAACCAGGCAGTGTGTTCAGACGTCCTGTATCTACAGAAATAGAATGCTCTGAAATCCCCCAGAGTTTTGGCAGAGCTTTTATTGTGGGCAGTTACTCATTCACACACCTGGTACGTACTGTTGGTCCTGTTATTGTAAGGCATTCCCAAACAGTCCTGCAGGGAAAATAAACTGCAGAGAGATATACAGGAAATTAACCATAATAAAACGCAAAAGGTTTCTTAATCTGTCAAGTGTATTGCAGTATTCAGTGAGTTACTGTACTCAGCTGAAGATGAAATTGGATGGAGTATGTCTGTGATGTTACTGCAGCTCATTGAGACACATGCAGATACAGCCAGTGTACTCCAAGCGGGTCCTTTGCCTGTCCTTGCTGTGAGGTCGTGCTCCTTGCTGTCAGTCTGGGACCTCTGCGTGGATCAGGCATGGCAGGACTGACTGTGGGGGAGGACAGCCAGGAGCTGGGGTCGTGCTCGGTCATTTCTGTGCTCAGGCAGCCAGCTGTGGAATCCAAAGGTTTGCTCTGTTGTCACAAATTTTTTATGCCACAAATGCTGATGAGGCAGCAAAAGCCGCTATCAAGGGCCTCACCACATCATGGGAATGGAGAAGAGAAAGAGCAGAAATCCAGCGAAGTGCTGTTAGTGACCAGTAACCGCCAGGGCATGGCAGATGGCTCTTGTGAAGCTGGCAAGGCCACGGCTTCTCTAGACTCTCTGTCAGCTGGAGGGGCAGTAATTCATCGGTGATGTCTGCAGCCGTGCTCAGCTCGCTTTGCTTGTTGGATTTTGGGGTTTGGGTCTCTGTTTTGTGTTGGTCTATTATGAAGTTGCTTCCAAAGAAAAGATATAATTGAATATGACAGCATGTATATTAAGCATAAAAGCATTATGTTCCTCTGGGAGCTGTTGGAGGAGAAGCAGCCGAGCCACTGAAATGCAACCCCACCACTGCCATGAGTGCCTGTCGGCAGGTCAGATCTCTGCGGTCATGCTGGGTGGGTCTTGGGGAACCAAAGGGACAAGTGACTTTTGTCCCTGGCCAGCAGGAAGCCACCAGGCACAGAGACAAGCTCTCCCTGTTTCACCCTCAGGCTGCCAGCGGGCCAGGAAACAAGTCCTCCCAGCACCTTGCGCTGTGTGCTGTCACGCTGTCCACGTCACAACAGGGCAGCCTGGCTCCACCACTGCTCCTTCAGGGTCACAAGGAAGGGAAACAGTCCTGCTCCATTGCTGGAGCACTGGCTTGGCAGCCTTTATCTGTAGGCTGAGAATGGGGATTCGTGAGCCTGAAATTCAAAGTGAGACTAGTGGATGTGAGTGCCATGGGAACCAGAGCAAGCTGGAGGTTTACACGGATCCCCGCAGGGTTAGGGCTGCTGAGTTTCATATGGTGCTAGAAAAAAACAGTGTCTCTGGAATAAAAATCTGTCTGTGTCTCGAGGCAGCTGTGGGCACCTCCAGCCAGCACCTGATTCACTCGCGAACAGTTACCTGCGAGGCATCTCAGCTGGCAGACACTTGTCCGAGGCGCCGGAGGCTGCATGGGCTGTTTTCAGTTTAATCTATTTTTAATGTGGCGCCTTATTCCAAACTGCTGAGTTCTCACATTTCCAAGCCGTCGTGGTAATAGGATTGTGCAGCCTTATTGGCTAGAGTTTTCCACCCCCAGTGCCAAAAGTTAGGCTCCTAAATCCATATTTAAATGCCTAAATGAGGCTGACGAATCCTGCAGGAGTCAGTAGGAACTGGACGTGGTCTGCACCTTGGAAAATAACCAGGCTATTGGGTGTGTGAGCAACGCCTTGCTGTAGGCACCCAGATGTTGTGTTTTTATCCAGAATGGCTGTGTGTGTCAGTGTGAAGGAGGGAGGTGAGATTAGTGCAAACAGGAGCTTTGTTGGGAATTTGGAAATGGGATACACTGAGAATCATAGCAGGTGCCCATCTTTGTGTTGGCTTCATGTCTGCCAATACTTCCGTACCCACAATCTAGCACTGCATATTTTTACTCTGCTACCTTCTTCTGCTATTTCTATTTGTAGCACCCTGCTAGACTTGTTTCCAAGCCAATCCAAAATTCTTCTGAAACTCCCTTTGCTAACAGCAGCATGAAAGCAGAACTCCGCAGTGGCTGCAGCAATGGCAGGGGTTTGCTTTTAGCTGAGTGGTATTGGTCACTTCAGCCTTTTGAGTTGAACTGAGAATGGCAATGCTATCTGCCAAGAGAAGCAGCTTGTAAAAGTTGTATGATGTTGCTTTTTTCATGGCAGACCTGAAAAATTCTGTACATGAAACTTCCAGCCAACGCTTGAAATACATTTCTCTGATTGCTTTGTGTGAAAGGCTTGTTTTCGTGTTAGTACTGCAGGGTAACACATAAGACTATGGAAGTACAATGCGCTTTCATCCAGATGAGGCAGAATTTATTTAGCTTGAAAGAGTGTTTTATTGCAATATGAAAGTGTCACTTCAGGTTTTTATCCTGTTTTCTACAGAGGAGGAATAAACTGTTTCCAGAGTCTCATCAGAAGATAAAATTCCCGTGACTAGTCAATGGCAATGTGCTGGAGACTTGGAAAGCTTCAGCAAACCACATCCTTTCACCCAGAGAGCATGGATAGAGCGGAGGAACCTCGTTCTGGTGGCTTTGGGTACCCCATTACCCTGACCCATCATAATGCTAGCTGACTGCTGGCCCAGGAGCACCAGGGATGTGAGCACTGGGCGCAGTGCTGTGCAGCCTTAAGAGCCACACCCTGAAGCCAAGAGCAGAGCTGATGTGCTGAGGCTTCCCAAACAGTGTTTGATGTCTAGAGGACACCCTGAAAATGCAGCTGTTTCTGCGGTCTCCTTCCATTCTCAGCTCCCTTGCCATCTCATCTGAAAACAGAAACTTCATGCATGCTTCATGCTTGTGTCCTCTGAGGGCTTCAAGGGTCTCCCCAGGGACAGAGCCAGCAATCCTGCCGAAACAAGAGAGTGCTACTCCCTCCTTCTGGCTGGTATCAGTCTTCTAAGTCACTATCATTTATTTTAGAGCATTCACTGGGGAAGTGAGTGACCTGAGTTCAGTGCGTTCCTCAATCTGCTCATCTCTCACTTCCCATGAGACGGTCTAAAAGCCAGCCCCCAGTTATTCTGGGTGAAACCCTTTGGCATGAAACCATGCCTCCCAGTAATGGGGTGTTTCTGCTTCCTGTCCCACTGTTGGTCAGCAGGTTGTTTCAGAGTGAAGTGATCAGGGTTTCGTGTTGTGAGGAACCCAGGGTACAGTTGTCTCACTGGAAGCTGGATTGCTAGACCCCACTCCTCTGGGCATTCAGAGAAGACATCCCTCTGTCTCTGTGTGCCTGTGAATGAGAATGGAAAAATGCACCTCCTTGGAGATGCTGTGCTGGGCTGGTGGGGGAGCAGAAAGTTTGCACGTGAATCAGAGATAGACCAGAGAGTGCAGGTGACTGAGGGGGAGGGACCTTGCTGAAACTGGAATTTGGTTCCTAAGTCAGGTTTATGAACTGTCCTGTTTTAGGTATTTGATTGGTGGTAACTCCTTGAAGCTTGTCTCTGCTTTTGGATCTGCATCCAGGGATCCTAGTGGATCAGCCAGGATCTCTACTGCTGCTCTGATAAACGTTTCCAACGTTTATTAAATGTGCTCTCTGACGTTCTTTTGTGGAGACAGTAATTTGACAGTCATCACGTGAGAAACTCTGAATTTGCGATCTGGCCTGGCAAGACTTAGTTCTTCTCACCATTAATTAAACTGACGTTACTGCACGCTTTTATGATGGTGGTTATGATCTGTCCTGCGATAACACCAGGGCTGGTTCTGAGGCATGCACAGCACCTTCCACTCGCATGACGTTTGTGGGTGGTGCAGCCGAGCACCTCTGGACTTCAGTGTCAGCTCTAATAACTGAGTTTCAGGGCCCCACTCAGGCACCTTCCTCTGGAGCGGGTTCTTCTGGTTCTGAGGGGATGGTTTCACAAGTAGGAAGACATAGCTGGGGGGAAAAAAGGGGCAGCTGCTTGGCTGTAATAGAGTTCTATAACATGCCCTGACAGGAGACCTTACTGACCACAGCTTCGCCCTGCTTGGTGAGACCGTGACCATTAATGGGAAAGTGGATTGGCAGCAACAGATAGAGCAGGGAGCAAAAAGAGAGGAAGGAAGTGAAATAGGACAACAGCCGAAGACAGCTGCGAAAAGCAGGCAGGTACATCGTGGTGGCGACTGGAGTGTGGAAGAAGGAAACTAAGCTTCTTTGGTGATGAGGCAAGGTGTCTGTATCCTATCTGGAATGGACACGTGTGGCGGTGCCCAGCAACTTAACATGTTTGTAATCCCCCTTCAGACCCAGCTCCAGGTGCTGGATGGCAGAGTGTTTCCTGTCTTCGGTGGTCTCCAAACTGTGACTTGGCAAATGAGACTGGTAGGTTTGAAAAGAATGCCGGAGTACGAGGCTTGGGAGAAGTCATTCCCAGAACTAACTCTTGCCATTTTTTTCTTCCCTGTCAGAGCCTTGAATGCTCAACTGCTCAGAGTTAACTCAGCAGCTTCAAGAGATTCAATAATATTTGTTTTTACCCAAATCCCTCGAAGTCTGAGGGAATGGAGACAGAATCAGTTTACTGAGATGAAAAGCCAAGAAAAGTAAATCATCCTTGGGTCAGGGTGAGCTCTCATTTGAAGAGGCCACAGATGGCAGAGATGTTCATGAATCAGCAGTTTCACAGACCTCTGCCCATTCAGGGAGTAATGCGTGTAAACAAACATGAAAATGGCACAGAGCCGCAGAGCTTTCCAGATCCTTCCTGTTCCCTCCATGCAGTCGAGGGGGCCCTCCTCAGAGGAACCAGATAGAAGAAAAGAGCTGCTGCCCTTGACTGTGGGCTTGTCCCAGGATGGTCATCCTGTACCTGCTTCAGCTGTGTGAGAGCCAAAGGCTAGAGTGACAGCGGGGTGTCCCCTCTTCTCCCGTAGTGCAGCCAGGTATGCTCTTGAGGACAGAAGGCAGCTGCTGACTGGCCTGGTGGCAGGCGTTTGGAGTTATCCGAGATGGAGGGAAGGAAGGAGAGGTGAGGTGAGGACGTGAGCTATTACGCCATTGCACTGCTGCAGGTGCAGGACAGCTCCTGTACATGTGGGCTTTGGGAGGTGGGCCTGCCCCTGGTGTGCTCCTGCTCTTTGATATGTGCCCTGGATCCACGCGCCGATGAGGCTGGGACCTTGGAAGCCCCACAGAGCTCTAGCCTGTCTGGTGTTAGGGACATTCTTCCAGCAATTATCTGATGTTTGTCAGATGTTGTGCCAGAAAATGCAACTAGAGGGCTGTGCTGAGAGCCCCCACTTTGGTAGATCTGTGTTTGTATTCTAGGGCCTGCTGGCCAAGAGATGCAGTGCTACTTCCGTGCTGCCCAAGTGTCAGCCTGGGTAGTGCTTCTACAAGAAGATAACATGTAAGTGATGAGAACTGGCCAAGTCAGTGACTGTGCCTGAATCGTAGTTGAGACTTTGTCATGGTTTGAACCATGACAGGCTTTTTGTGAATAGTCTGTTTGGGATGAAAGACAGCCTGAATCTTCAAACAGTTATGTGTGATGACAGCTGTGAGACTTCTGTTGAAGTCGCTAGGCATCACACAACCATAAACTTCAGAGTGTGCTCCTGCTGAGGAGATGCTGCTACTGAGGCTCTGAGACAAAGGGAAGTGAGAGGAAAATGGACTCTGCCGTTCTCCCAGGAGCAACACCTCACGACGCGCCAAACCTAGCAATTGTATGTGAGGAGCAATTACAGTGGGTCTCACAGGAGATGTACAGGGACATCTAAGGCATTGGGATTTATTATCAGTAAACCATGTACTTCAAGTTCACTGTGAAGTTGGAGAACATCTAACTGTGTAAATGATCTGAAGGAATTGGATGAAGTGAATTTTGTGACTGCGAAGTTAGACTATTAAGTTATCAGCCATGTTTCCAGACAATAGAGAAGATCCTGAGAAAGACATTTCCTGAGAAGTAACTAACTCGTATAGTAATGAATAGTCAAGAAAGCAGCTGTTTTTAAAAAACATACATCCACCAAATGATTACAGGTTGGTATGCTTAAGGAGTGAAGAAATGTGCAAATTTTTTGGTGTTGCTCTTCTGAGGGTTTCTTGTGCTGGGGTCCAGACTCTGGCAACATTATCTTAACCTACTTTGACTGTCAGTGGTAGAATGTAGTAGCTGGGGGTGGCCGAGTGCGCAGTGAGAACTGGCACTGCGCAGTGACAGAGCAGACATGCTGGGGGTGGCTGTGACCTGGGACCCAGCAGCTGGGGGCGAGCGCCTGGAAGAGGATGTTTCTGACTGGTGCTACCTATAGAAAAAGCAGCCTGCTGATGAGATCACCTTAGGGCATCAGGGTTTAGAAAGGGGTAGAAGAATGTGGGACAGAAATGAGCAGTACAGAGCAATGACATGCTTGATGAGAAGCCAGCCTTACTGAGTGAGCACAGTCACAGAATGAAAAGCTGCCCACTGGGCAGATACCAGTGATCATAGCATAAGCAGGAAAATGGCATCAATCTAGACACAGTGCTTTTTGTGACTCTTAAGGCATTGATGGATGAAGACTCAGTGAAGAGAAGCTTCCTTTTTCTTATGTTTTGACATCTTTCAGGCTTAAACATGAACTAACTACCATTATCCTAATTTTACAGATGGGGACAGACAGGTTATGTGACATGCTCCAGGTCACATGAGCAGTGTGTGTCAGAGTGAGAAACAGCACCGGGATCTCTCAATTGTGAAGCTGTTGCTCTTGGCGCTGCGTCATCCCGACTGCAAACAAAACACTGAGGTTGACTTCGCCTGTGTCCTTATGCCTACAAATGGTAAGGTTTTTGAACAAATCAAAGAAAGCAAAAAGAGTCACTCCTTCAATTTGTATGTCCAGTCCTCTCTATGCAGTGGCATGATGTACCCTAGAGGAGCCTGTAATTAATACAAGTAATTACCCCTTGCTGCAAAGACTCTGCAACATCATTGGTTAAGAATCTAGATGAAACTTTCACCTTGTTTACTGAGTGCTTCATGTTGTGTGATTCAAGGTGGATTGGGATGATATCTGCAGGAAAAATTAACTTAGAACCAAGATGAACACTGCAAATGTCTTGGTGCCATTGTCTTGACTTGGCCCCCACTAGAGCTTTAATAGAAATGGAGAGAAGGCAGGGAAGTGATTAGGTAGGAAACAAAGTTACCTGTTGCAAAGGAGTGCTTGTCACAGTTTGCCTTCTTCACTCAAGAAGTTTTAATATAAAAGGATTGGATGTTGATGGTTTGTTGGCGTAAGAACACGTGTAGGTTCTAGGCGTGTTCTTGGTCTTCAACTACACTGAAGATCGTCAGGTCTGGAATTTTCCAAAGAGCCCAAGGGATCATAATGCAAAAGATGCCTGGAGAACATCCCAGACTAAGGCCAAGTCTCAATGGCGGAACTATCCTTTGGATTCCAGTTCCCAAACCTGCTACTGCTCCAGATACGTACTGTGGGCTTCTGCTTTTAACCTGGTAGTGTTGCCAGAGGCACTGGGCACCTAACATTTCATGACACCAAAGAAACACTCATTAATTGAAACTCATCAGGCAAACAGCTGCTTCTGCTTGCTGTGGCTCTATTTTCAGCTCTTAGCTCTGAAGTGAAGCTGACAATTTTTGCTGGTTTCTCAGACCTCCTATTGAGTTTTTCTAATTAATATTTTTGAACTACTTAGATGTTCTCAAGTCTACGGTGATCCAGAGAATTATTATTACTGCTGGTATTATTAAGGCTAATAATGCTGCTAATAACCTTAGTGAGCTTGGCAGAATTCAGTTTGAACTCCTTGCCGCAGTTGAAGAAAGCTAACTTTGGTAATGTGAGGGGTACGTGACTGAGTTACCAGTACCTGCTGTTTACAGGGGGCAGGAGGAGTATATTTGCTCAAATGAAAAAGGTCAAGGCAGAGGCCCATTTGCTGTTTGTTAATAAGTAATCTGAAGTACAACACAGCTTTACTGTAACAAATCGGCCTAGCTTAGCTGTCCTTCCATCACCATTATATCCAACACAATTCTAGATGAAAATGCCAGTTTAGAAATAATCCATGTTCTCATAGATTATTTTCAACATCTGTGCAGAGGATTTGTAGCTGGGGATCCACAGCAGCAGCAGCAGCAAAAGAACCTTCCATATTTTGCCAGTGCTTGCCTCGGAAACTGAGCAAAGGATGAAATACTGGATAGAGCGTGATTTGTCTCCTGGGCAATTCTCCCCTGGACTCAATCAGACCTGTGCATCTTCCCTACAGAAGTATGCCAGTCCAGAGCTGTGGTGGTAGCTGGCCCGCTTACTGCACCCTGTGGAGGTGCTGATGTAACCTACAAAACCACCTATGTCATCTCAGAGCCTGGCCCATAGTCAACAGTTAAAATTCAGACATGGGTGTCTGAGAGTGTCCTTCCAAGGGACTGAGCATGTGTGCATTGCACCTCTGCCTTTCATGGGCTTTTGTGAAAAAAGATGGTTGTTGTCCAAGCGACAGTTGTCCTGATGATTTCCCAAAATACCAAGTAGTGTGGTGGCTGGGTTCTGTTCTTTGTGGTTCACTTACTGAGCGCAGGCAGGATTCATTAGAAAATGTTTTCCTATTCATGAGACACTTGAAGTGCTTATCAAAAAAAAGCAACATTTGTGCCAGCTGCCAGCTAACCACAGATTCTCATTTGTAACTCTTAATGTTCGTGTCCTTCAGCTGCACCAGCCTGAGGCACGTTAGATGTCACACAGCTATTCCCTGAAGTAGAGCTTGTGATGTGCACACTGCAAGAGCAGGCACCACCAACACCCAGGCACCGTGGCAGTCACCACACACCCACAGCACAGGTTTGTGAGGGGCTTTGCCACGTACAGAGGTATTTCTTGAAGGAAGGTAGCTGGGGTGCACACACGAGTGCACATACACATGAGGTCACCTTTGGAAACAGGAACCACGCAGATTGCAAACTGCAATTTCTGGCTTCCTGAAATGTGATTTCAGGAGGCAGTGATCCTTTAACAGATCAACAGCCCGGTTCCAAATGCCTGTTAACCGAGGTGGGAGGGAATGAGCTTGGTGAGGGAAGACTTTCTCTACTGAGCAGGTCACATCTGGCGGTGAGCTCAGCATCTGTCCGATACCAGAGCCGTACCAAAGTCGTCTTCAGCTCCTGGGCTTGCCTCACAGGAGGCAGTGGCAGAGGAGTGGTGAGGAGGGGCTTTCTGCAGAGTCATTTGCTGTCTGGCAGTGAGCAGAGGACTGAGGCTGTGTAGCAACTGTGGAAGTGAGGAAGATGAGGAGCGCACAGGGAAGAACACTTGGGAGATTGTAGGGTCTTTGTAGCAGGATGGAAAAAGGATTTCTGCAACTTGTGTTGCAGAGTGTTCACATACATCGGGAAACAGGGCCAGTGGCTGTTGGCTGCCAGGAAAGGAGTATTTTGGATGCCCCTTCTGTTTGCCCGACTGTTCTGAGATACTGAGAAAAGGGAAGGAAGAAGGGGAGAACACGCATTGCCCAGGAAGCTGGCGTGGCTGGTGCTGCCCTGTGCGTCTGTACCTGTGTGACTGGCTGCAGCTGAATGGTTGGCAAGTAGTACAGTTAGCAGAGATTCTTCAATTGATCCGATGTGCTGAGGATGTTTATCCCAGAACACCTGGTGTGGGCAACAGGGATTGTAATGGTGGAATTGATTCCTACTTCTGTGAAGTCTGGTTGAGCTGAGAATCTGAGCAAATACCTTCTAGCTAAAGCAAGGCTACGAGGAAGGTGGCATGAAGTCCTAGATCTCGTGGTGCAACACTGCTCTGAATGAACATGTGGCCATGCTGTATGTCACATGTCCTGGCAGGGAGAGCAGCAAGAATTACTAACTGGCAGCCCTTACAGAATGGTGATGCCACATGAAAATACACGTGTTCATTACTCATGAGATACATATTTGTTGCCCATCCCCACCTTCCCACAGAATTATACACCGAGGGTTGTAAAGCTTTCTGTGCCTGTCCCTGGATGTGTTGCTGTGTCCTCTTGCTGCTCTTTGTTTGGGGTAACATCTGTTGTTTCTGTTGTAGTGAGTTTCAGGAGTCATTAGCAACAGTGATACACTTCACTATTCCTCCAAACACCAGTCAGGATTTGCTTCTTCCCCTAATACCAATAGGAAAGCTAGTGTATCTGGTACCTGAAGTAATGTGATTAGCTAGAAAACGTTAAGTACTCCCTGAACCTAATCCTGAGCATTAGTTACCAACCCCCATCAGTCTTTATGATATCACGATGGTGAATTTCTGGATTATGCAGTCTTTCATGGACGCATGGGTGCACAATGGAAAGCAAGCTTAGTGCTGCAAACAGCACTGCAGTCACACTCTGTTCTAACCAGCAGCCAGCCACGATGCCTGGGAAATTGTGCAGGTGGTTTCAGAAAATGTCTATTATCATTGAGAAGGAGGGGAAAAAAACAACAACCCTTGGGAGATTTCCCCCATGACCATCTGTTAATTTTCTCCTGAAGCCATTAGTGATTTCCATAGAATAGTGTGTTTAGTGCCCTGCAAACAGTGCAGTGGATCAGAGCACTGCATCGCTGCTGCTGGACCATGCAGCCTTCCTTGTCAGGAATTAGCACACCAACATGCTTCCTCAGCATGTACCTCAGCACTTCACATGCCTGGCAGTCATCAGCCTTAGTTCTCCAATAAGCCCTGGGCTTTGTTGCACCTCTGACAGGGGAGCACCCTTCATTCACCTGCCAGCCTTCTTCCATGCAGCTCCTGTAGCCTCTTCTGTCCTAACACAGGCCTTGCTCAAAAGCTACCATATCTGCATTCATTTAGAGGTGCTCAGATGCTTAGCTACAGCCACAGGTCACTGTAGTATTTCATGCTGTCTTAGAGATGAATGCTGAATGTGCTCATTGTCTGCAGTGCTCTTTACACTTGTATTTTGACCAATAGACACATGCTGCACAGTAAAAATAACCACCAACCTGTATGACGACTGTCAGCACGCTGTGTGTGCTCTGTAGCTAATGGTGGTCCTGGGGTCGAACCCAGCAGGGAAAGCATCTCTACCTCTGCCTTGTACCAAGCTGTGGAGGACATGAGATTGTTAGAGCAGTAGTCATACAGCATGGCTGGCAGCTGCTTCTGCTTTTAGCTGGGAGTTTCTGGTGTTGCCCAGGGTAGGGAATGCAGGGACAATTCAAAGGTGAGTGGTAGTGGAAACCCAGTGGATTAGTTTGGACCAAATTACACAGTTGAGAAGAGTTTTCAAAGCTACCTCTTTCTTTCCATGTTCTTCTGTGATACCAGAAGATGTTGCCCCCAGATCATGCCCTGGGGACAATGTGAACAGCTCTGTTCTTTATGCTGGTACCTGAGAGCAATTGCTAGAAGTAACTTGGCTCTTCCTTATGTTTCGTGTGTGTGTGCTTGGTGTGCTGAGTGGTTTCCAAAGGAACTTTCTGAGCATTGAAGCAAATGGGGAAACTGGCTGTGAAGCCATTGCTGCAGTAAGTGAAACTTAGGAGCAGCTTTTGCTTTCTGTGCAAGATAGGGTGTTTTCCAGGCATTTTTTGTGCATTTGGGTTCATGTGATGTTTCTTCAAAGAAATGTTACCATTTGTGCATTTTTACAGTAAGTAGTTCTTGAAAAATTGTTTCTTGGTGCAATGCAAATGGGCACAGAGAGCATTTTGCTATTTAACAATTACCTGAATACAGTTCTTTGCTTTTTGGAAGAAGCCAAGCTTTTTCCCTCCTCCTAAATTAAAAGACATGACAAAGTGTGTCAGGGAAAGAGCCTTACCCAGGAGGGAGTTAGTGCAGTGCTGGGGTAAGTAGGACTTGCTTCTGAAGCAATAGCAGCAGTACAGATTTTCTCAATGGTGTTTATGCCTTACCACATGCTACCTCACCAACCTCCTCATTTGTTGCTCCGAGGCCTGAGTGCCCAGGCTGAGTAACTTCCTGGTGTAACTGTTTGCAGATAGAGACTTTTGAAGTTATACCCAGGAGTGCTTTGATGTCTCATTATTAAGCTTTATGCTTTTTGACTTGTAGTGCCCACCTGCCAGCTTTAGAGCCAGCAGTCCACACCATGTACCCAAGGCAAGCCTGATGCTTCTGCACAACGTCCAAAACTGTCATTGTTGGGACCAGAGAGACTAATAGGAAAATTCAGTTTTTAAGTCTGCAGACACCCCAGCACAACAACTCCTCTGGAAGGTGAGTACAGACAGCCTTTTTGTCACAGCAAACATATTTAATCTGAAACATCGATTGCTGGCAGCCAGGAAGTGACAAACTGGGTTGCTGTTGTCCTTAGGGTCGTTGTTCCCACCTTCCATCTCTTGCAGAGCATCCAGACGATGCAGCGGGGAGCTAGGCACCGCTTGCTTGCACTCAGCAACGTGCTGTTGAATCACTGGGCCACAAAGCAAGTGCATGCGAGGGAGCGTGGCTGCCTTTCCTACTGGTTTGAGCATTCACATGGGAGTTTGGGAGCCCGGATTCTGCTCCCAGGACTGTTTATGCATTTTACGTGGAACAGTCACCGAGAAACATATAATCCCCAATCAAAGCCCTCAGGGGGTTCAGGCAAAGCAACGCCCAGTTTCTGGATCCTGATCAGAGTTAGGTGTGAAATGGGCTGAGCTGCTTGGCCCTGTCAAGACTGGGGCAGTTCTGGGCATGCATGAAGGTGGAACTCTAGATAGCTGAAGAACTTGAGAGCATTAAAAAAAAGCTGGAGATTGAAAGGGACAGACAGTGGGAAGAATCTGGGAGCTGCAGTGGGCTGTCCCCACTGGGCATTTCAAAGTGCAGATCTAGGATAAAGCCTCATGTGCTCCAATGATGAAGCCCTCTTACAGGGAAACAATTGTTCTCACAGATTTCTGAAGTAGAAACTTATTTACATAACCATTTTTTTTTAATGTCCTATCCTAGTCACTACATTTGCTTAGATTTCTTTCCACTAGGCTGCATGTGCTGAGCTGCACAATGGTGGCTGCCATATGAATAGCTTGTTATTCTTACCAAGCGTGACAACTGCTGTAGCAAAATCAAGAGCAACCTGCTCTAATGTAAACTGATTTCAGATTGCCCCTGGCAGTCCCAGCTACCTCATCTAACCTCTTTTTTTGCCAGTTTTTTTTCTTCCTTTTTTTTTTTTTTTTTTTTTTTTTTTTTTTTTTTTGACTTCTCCCCTCTGAAGACACACCCAGTGCTTTCTTGTAAGGTGTTTTATCACACTAGCTTTTCCACCAGCATCCGTAACACACGGAGAAACTTCTCTGGTATTGCCCTTGATATGTCCGAAGCCGCTTGGATTCTCCAGCAGATGCAGAATGCAGCTGCCAGCTGTCTCCTGGGGAGAGCTCTGCAGCGGTCACAGCTTGTACCCAAGAGTACCTAGCTGCAGAGCACCATAGATGTGTGCCTGGCTCTTGAGACTGTTGCATCTTTGATGCCCAGCTGTGTTTGGAACACACAGAGCTCAATTAGTTCAAACAAAGGCTTATTCAGAGGGATGGCCATGTCAGGTGGGAAGTAGTTGTTTTGCTAAGAGAGTGTGGGCAGTGAGGTGGGCTCTGGGCAGGGGGTACTGGGGAAGAAGCAGTCTGATTTGACAATCATAGCTGCCAGATTGGTGTGTACGATGGGTGTGATATAAATTGCTACCTATAAATGAATACCACAACAGCATTTTAATGAAGTGTTTTCTAGTAGCGCTTGTCCAGGCTGGTTGTGTTATGCTAAGGCTGGAGAGGTATCTCCAAGCAAGCTTCTTGGCTAAACCTTCATAAACATGGTCTCACCCAAGATCTAACTATGATTTGTTTGGATAAGAGGTTTTGCTTGTTTGTTTCTGGACGTGCTTTCAAATACATATGGGTTTTTACTTTTATTTATTTATTTTTTGCTTCTTGATCCGGGCTTTGTGTTGGTATCACAGACCCCAACTGGTGCAGAGATTAGGGCTAAATCTGTTGCTTTTTCTGGGCATTCATTGTGGTTCTGACAGCAAGTGCCTGGGTCAGCTGCGGTTTTTCAAGGGACATCTGGGGCTGTGACTCACTGTGGTGACCTGTGTCTGTGCTGAGCCTGGGAGGTAAAAATACCCTTGCACACCAGTGTATTTTGGGGAGTTCTCTGTCCTTAGCTTCTCCTGGTGTGCCGGTACACCTGGCACTGCAGCCCATGCTGCTGGAAGGCATAGCCTCATGGATCCACTCCTCACATTTGCAGTGTGATTCTGCAAAGACCCAGCAACCATTTCTCATGGTAGCTATCAGATTTTCTGAGCATTTGGCAGCCTGGATTGCTGCATATAAATGTGCGTGTATATATGGTAGGATACAGATATTGAAGTAGGTGTTGCATTTGGAGGACATCTGTTGTACACTGCTTTTACAACATTTCAGGCCAAAACAATTGTTTTATTAGAAGGTCTCACAACGTGTCCAGTTGCCACCACAAGCTGCATAAATCTAAAATAAAGCCCAGAAATAGTCTTTCTCATGCTGCCTCTGAAGTGAGGAGGTTTTGACAGTACATTAAAGACAGGCCTCTTTTTTTGCTCAGGTTGAAGATCAGGGAGAGAAAGTTCAGTTCTTTGATCCTCAAAGATAAAATCTCAGACCTGAAGTCTCTTGACTGTCTGGACTTGTGATGTATGCACTGAATTCATTCATGTTACAAATAAGTAATAACTGGCAGGTGATGCTGTGGAGATAACAGCTTAGTTCTTTTCGAGGAATCTGTAACTAACTCCAGCCAGGTCTCCGGGATCAACAGCTGTTTAAAAAAAAAAATTAAAAAATAATCAAATAATTTTGGTTGGAAAGAGCATCTAGAGGGCTGCAAACAACCTCCTCAAAGCAGGGCTAACTTCAGCATGAGCCTAGGCTACTTAGGGCTTTGTTGTTAAATGTTGGAAGTCTCCATGGGTGTAGATGTTACAGACCTCTTTGGGCACCCATTTCAGTGCATGTCGGCTTTCATTTTGAAACATTTCTCCAGTTATATTCAATGGAATTTCTCCTGCTTCAGCTTGCGGTCGTTGCCCTCATACTGTGCACTGCTGATGAGCATCTGGTTCCGTTACCTCCTGTGCAGCAAGGGTGCAATTGGCCGTCACCACTGCACAGGCTCCCAGCTGACTCATGATGAGCATTTTGTCCACTGGGACCCCAGCTTCTTTTTTCAGTGAAGCTCCTTGCTAACCACTCAGCTCCCATCCTCTGCTGTTGCACAGATTAATTCTGTATTGTGTGCAGATTTTGTCTTTCTCTTTGATATATTTGAGGAGATTTCTGTCAGGTTAGTCTGCTGAAGAGCAAGTGGATGGCTGTCCTGTCCTCCAGCATAATGATCTACACCCTAAATGCAGTGTCATGTGCAAACATGCAGAGCACGCGTTGCACCCTTTCATCCAGGGTGTTAGTGAAGACAGGCTCTAGTTTTGTCCCTTGAAAAATGCCATTTCTTAATGCAATTAATTAGAAGTCTAGTTGTTGACCATTATTGCCTTTTGAGCTTCATGTGCTTTTTCCAGGCGTGCTGTGGACCATCCATGAAGTCTGTACCACCCCAGTTTGTTTTGGACAGGAGACAATGTTACAGGCTATTCTAAAACCAAAGTAAGTGACATCCACAACATCCCTAACTTGTTTATCCAGCACGTCATTTCAGCACAGAAGACAACCATGTTGGCCAGGTACAGTTTGACCTTAGTAAATCCATGCTGCCTGTTCTGAGTTGCATTCTTGTCAATGTGTTTGGAAATGGCTTCCAAATGAATTTGCTTGGTAGTGTTCCCGGATAAAAAATGTACTGATACCTTAAAAATGGTATCTAGCTCTTTGCTAATGCTTAGGCTAATCCCTTTCAGAAGAAGCCAGTTGATTACATGTGTGGAGTTTGTGACACCTACAGCATGAGCCTGATGTGCTGGTTGAGGGAATTTTTGGTAGGGAGCGGCTGAGCAGGTCAAATTCAGAAGCAACCTAAGCAGGACACACCTACTACTCCTCTGTTGGGATTCCCTTTCTTCCCAGCCTGGCCACCAAGAGTGACCATCCTAATGTTGTTGCTATGGCTTTTGTGTTACCATGAAGCAGTTCTAAACAGAAGAAACAAGGAGGAACCAGATCAACGGATGATAGAGTGTGGTATTGTCTGACGCTGGCACCCAGCAGGGATTTGACTGGTTTTGAAAGAGGAAGAAATAAAAAAGAAGGTTAGCTGTTTGGAGAGTTGGGTGCAGGCCTGGTCATTTCTAGAGAGCATGAGTATTTCAGTCAACAGGAAGGGTCAGGCACTTGCCAAAATACACATTAGCACAATGGCCTATAGCAGGTTGAATTCACAGAAGACGGTTGAGTTTCACTAGATATGCTCTGGCAAAGCCTTTTTCCTGCTCTGGCCCTGCAGTCTGACCTGGTGACTTCTCAACCATTTTCTTTCTTACTTTCTATCAGCATACTTATCTAGCTATTGTAGTTCAGGCCCTTGTGAACCGATCTGGTATACCCTTGGGTGACTTGAAGCTCTCTCCTTGTGACAGATAACAGCACTTGTTCCCAGCCAAGGTGACACCTCTGAAGTCTTCTGAATCACTCCTTTTGTATGGAGAACTCTTGGTAATGCTAGTCAGAACAGTGGAGGGCTGGCAGGAGTCACTGGTGTGTTCACAGCTGGAAAGTTTGGCAGACCAGATATGTCCCCTGTAACTGGAACTAGAGCAGGTATTTGCAACTGAGGAAAGAGGCAGGAAGGTGTAGTGGTGGGAGGCAATGAGCCTGAGTGCATGAACACTTGGGCAGGCAGCATTGCACATGGCTTGCTAATTAGACAAAATATATTTAATCCTGTCATCTTTTACTGTACCCATATTAATGTGATTGAGCAGCTGAATTTCTGCCTCATTTGCGATCTTCTTACCTAGCGCATTAGAAAACTTTCAACAGTGGCACACAGAAAAGCAAATAGGACATCGGTGTAGTGATGAGCCTGCTGTGCATGTGCAAATCCATGTGCATCTCTGAAGGAGACGCAGTCTCAGGCGTGTTTGGTTAAGGTTTATATTGCTCTGCTCGGCAGGCTGAGGTTTGAAGGTCTGAAGGTAAGTGTGTGTGTGTACCTGCATGCTGGAGTGCAGTCCCTCATGCGCTAATGAAATCTGACTTGCTGGGTCACCCTCCTGCTTCATTTGCAGTGACACAATATCATTTAAAGTTGTTTGCTTATTACAGAGATAATATCACAAGGTGTGGTGCCCTGATGGGAGCCTAGCAAGAAAGTAACACTCATTCACCCACCCACCTTTGGCAGATTGTCTGAGGGTCCCTCATTGGCTTCGTGACGGAAAGTGGTTGATTCACCTCCACCCAGCAGTAATTAGGTGTTGCTGCCTATGGAAGTTCCCATGTTTGGCATCGGACTGGTAAGCCTAGAACTCATTGTTGAGATTCACTGCAGAGTAAAACCATCACTCTTTATTTTATATTCAGCCTAGTAAGTTACTTAGTACGTTATATCATTTACTTGTGAATTTTATATCATCATTAAAATGCTCTTAGGTGCTGTTACCCTGGTATATTTCACAGCAGCTATTTACATGCAGCCTTCCCATCAAACAGGGAAGCAGTTCTGGTAGCAAAAATTTAATTATGTTCTTTCAGAACAGTGTCTTTTTTTTTTTTTTTTTCTTTTACTGTAGCTCCTACTGCATACAAAACAGCTCCTTCCAGAAGGGCTTTGCCAGCCCCCAAAAACTGATCGTTTCAGCCCCTGAGCTTTAAGACACAATTGCTCCCTTGTCAGTGCAGTTCTTACCGAAGTAGGCTGGCTTGGCAGGTCTCCACTTCTTCTTTGTTTAAGTTTATATATTTTTATATCAGAAAGGTAGTAAATTTGACAAAAGAGGTTTATTCAGACTCTAACTGTACAGTTTACCACACACACAAAATAAGATATCCAGCACACTTTGTTTTAATTTATAGCATTGATGCCAAGCTGTTAAAATACCGGAGTTAGTCCACTTCTCCCTGACTTGACCTTTTGAAACCTCTTCTGCATCACTGTGCCATGCTGAGTTTTCTGTTCTGCATCCTCCATCTTTTCAGGACATTGTTGCTATAAAGTGGGAAGACTTTAACTGAAGTGAGCCCAAGCTCATAGGGTCCCAGTCCCCAGCATGCGGGGCTTTCCCTGGGACAGAGGTGTGGGACTCTGGGCACCTTTGGCAGCTTGGCTGATGGGGCCTCTGTTGGGTGGAGTCCTCTGAATGGTTCAGGTGTCTCCTCACTCAGGTTCTGAGTGTCCTGTCACTATGGGGAGAATTTCCCAAATGGCATCAGAACCCACGTTAACCTCTTCGGGGTCAGGCTTCCATTTGGCTGAGCCCTGTGTCCTGGGGCACCCAGAGCTGCTGTGCTGGGTAACCTGTTTCATGGAGCGAGCACTAAATCCAGAGACCTTACTCAACCAGTGGGTTCTCATTTATGTACTAGATTTAGTATCCAAATGATCCTATAAACACAGCCATGGAACAGGAGCTGCAATCTGTTTAGCAAGGTCTGTTTCCATGTATGTTCATCAGTGAGTTGGGATCAGAGTGGGTGTAGGTCCTGGGGATAGGTGACTGGAGTTAGCAAAGAAGAAAGAGGTGTGGGTGGATGGAGTAACATTTCAAAAGAGAAGGTGAATTCACAACTCCACTTTTTCTACCTGGTCTACAACAGTACTCCTGCTGCAATGATACATGGGGTCTGGAAAATTGTCTCCTAAAGCTCAGTTTAGTGGAGGGAATAGAACAGCAACTGCAATGCAGGCAGGAGGAGTCGATTCACTCAGTATTATTTGTTAACATATGAGCTTCTCTACCTTTGTAGGCATTGTAATAGCAGTGTCATCTGATACAGGCCTGCAGCATATCAACTAATGGGCACAGTGCTGCTGGGAGGTTCTCAGACAAGGTCAGCAACAGCCAGACCATATACTGAAATCCTTGCTATAAAAGCAGCTTTATTTCTGACCTGTATGCTGGGACTGTCCAGCTTCCAGCCCCATGTTTGTCCTTTGGTGCCTGCCTTCCAATTGTGAGGCTCTGCTTTTCCCCTGGGCAGTACCCAGGCCAGAGTGTGCTCTGTGAAAGGGTAGTCAAGTTGCTACACTCTGCTGACAAGAGTCACTTAGCAGCGTCACATAGCAGGCTGGGATCCACAGGTTTGTCTAAGAGCCCGTCATGTTCAGCACTATGAAAGCCAGTGGGATGGGCTGCCTGAATCCCTTTGGTTCTGATGCAACTTGTTTAGTTTTCTTCAGCCACATCTGCATATGTCCAGCACCAGCATCGCTGAGTGTCTGTGCCTGTGCGTTCTGAAGCACCTTCCCTTGGAAACAGCGGAAGGACATCACCTCCTGTGCTTGATGGGATGCACAGTCTGTGCTCAGCAGTGGGTGCAACCAGAAACCAGGCTTTGGGAGCTCTCGTTTTGACTGGCACAGTCTGGTTTGAGTCCTGTGCATGACTGCCCAGTTCTGCTGCTTACCCTTCTTTGGGTGAAGTGACCCTGGTTTGGCGGGTCGCACACCCACACCTCCAAGCTGTCCCAAAACTAAATGGTGTGTCATCACCTTTGTGCTCCTCCCAGCTGAGCAGAGATTGGACTTCACCTCCCCTTCTTGTATCAGAATTGTCAGTCTCAGCACAGACTTACATATATTTTTTTGATTTGTACATTAGGAGGATTTTGCATCATAAAATGCTGTAATATCACAGGCATGTAATTGATGACTGGAAGTACTGAGATCACTGGCTCTCAGTGCAGTAAATAGAAAGCAGCAAGGTTCTGCTGTTCATTTCCAAACAGGTGAGTGGGAACTCTGAGAGCAGGAGCGATTAGTGTGTCTGCAGGTCTGGTTTCTCCTTTCCCTGAAGTGAAGGTGGGCGTTAGTCTGAAATGTGCAACATCCACATCATGCCTGATCTAAGATTTGCCAATGTGTGCTCATTGCTTTCTACTCTTTAGCAATCAAACAGAAACTTTTCAGCTGGTACCTGCTGGGTGACAGACAAGGTTTGAGAAATAACCTTTCGGTCACTATTGCAATATTGTGAAAATGTTCTTTGGTGATAAGACAGCTGCATCATATGAGTAGAGCCCATTATCTCAGCACAACCTGGATTCCCCAGTATGGCTCATAGATTTTTTGTTACTAAAAATGTGCAGAGGTGCACTGGGTGGTCATGTACAACTTGCATGAGAAATGTATCAGATGGACGTGAAACTTACATTAGCGTGTTTCCCTGTTATAGAACCGTTTAAGCTTAGTCCTGCTTAAACAGCCTTGATGATAAAGGCCACACTGCTTGCTGTGGGAGGGGGACTGGATCATTAATGCTATATGATAAAAAGGCCTTGTGTTACCAGTGCTGTGATTGCTCAGGACGCAGCTGGCACTCTAGTTATTTTAAGTTTCAGAATTTGTATTATTTGCCATATAAACCGTTGTAAAAATGAACGTAGCGATATGTAACAGACAAAGGTATCTTCCCACTGAAGCAGTGTTGAGTCATTATGCATTACCACCAAAGGAACAAGCGAAGTTTTATCAGCAACAGTTGGCAGTATTTCTATTACATGGCATTAACCAATAATTTCTAAAAAATGCCTGTTAATTATGGCATTCAGCCCTTGCAGGCAGTTCTATCGTACAAGTGCAATCCAGTATCCAGCCACCAGCTGAAGACTGTAACAGCCTTTCATTGTCGCCAAATAGTCATAGAATCATAGGATGGCTTAGGTCAGAGGAGACCTTAAAGTCCCAGCCCAGTTGGCATGGGCAGAACTGCACCCATCAGATCAGGCTGCTCAGGGCCCCATCCAACCTGGCCTTGAATGTCTCCAGTGATGGCACATGCACAGCTTCTCCAGGCAGCCTGTGCCAGTGCCACAGAATCGTAGGGGTTGGAAGGGACCTCCAGAGATCATCGAGTCCAACCCTCCTGCCAAAGCAGGTTCCCTACACCAGGTCACACAGGTAGGCGTCCAGGCAGGTCTTGAACATCTCCAGAGGAGACTCCACCACCTCCCTGGGCAGCCTGTCTCAGTGCTCCATCGCCTCACTGTAAAGAAGTTCTTGTGCACGTTTGTGCAGAACTTCCTATGCTGCACTTTCTGGCCGTTTCCCTTTGTCCTGTCTCCACACACTGCTGAAAAGAGGCTGGCCTCGCCACTCTACCCCCCACACCTGAGTAAAGATTTTCTTCCTAACATCTAACCTAAATCTCCCCTCTTTTAGATTAAAGCTGTTCTCCTTTGCCCTGTCTGTCAGACCGCCTAAAATGTCAATCCCCCTCCTGCTTGCGAGCTCCCTTCTGGAAAGCCCAAGTGAGCTTTTTCTTAAGGTAAGACCATTTCTTAAGCTGATTCCTTTCTGAGGAAGTCACTTTTATCACTGTTGTGTTTTTTTTTTAATTTTAATTTTTGTTTTTGTTGGTTGGACACTGTCAAGTAACATTCAGAAGAGATGCTTTACTCACCGCTACCTCTGGGCAGCTCGTCTGGCTGGCACACAGCCTGCCAGCTTGGGGCAGCTGCTGAGCTCCAATATGGCACGAAATCTGTGGCTGGGCTGCTGGGCAGCCAGCCTGGCTCCAGAGGCTGCGTGAGCTGCCGTCCTCACCGCAGCCCTAACACCAGCAGCAAACTGCAGGTCCTGGGGCACAGAGGTTGCACAGTGCTGTGTCTGCGCTGCAGCACCCAGCGCCATCCGCCCAGGCTTCTGAGCTGCACTTTGCATCCCTTGAACACTGAACCCCCATGCTGCATAGGGCAATGGGGCTGGTGCGTTGCATGCTGCTGCAGCCATCTGCTGCTGCTCTTCAGCTGCTCTCTGGAGGTGTCTGCTGGGCTCCCAGTACATCTGAAAGATGTCACATCGTGCCACGAAGCTTTATCTTTTGGCTACACAAACATGTCCTAGAATGCACAGAGCAGGAGCAGATAAGGGTAAATCTTCTGTCGGTAACGGTAACAGTGACTGAAAAAAGTGACGTTTGTTTTGTACTTATCACTTTGTCTAGTGGTAATTATTATTGCTATTGTTAGTGCTTAAATTGCAATATCACCTGAGGCTGCCTAGCTAGCCTGGGCTCCATTGTATTTGGCACAAACACATCCAAACTTCTCCAAAAAACTCTCAGATCAGAATACAAGTGACTTAGGATGGCAGAGAGGAGGGATAAAACCAAATGAATACAATTAAGC
Organism: Centrocercus urophasianus; assembly: GCF_019232065.1. Classification (NCBI taxonomy): domain Eukaryota; kingdom Metazoa; phylum Chordata; class Aves; order Galliformes; family Phasianidae; genus Centrocercus; species Centrocercus urophasianus. Next base: position 7,922,190 of record NW_024884755.1, on the reverse strand, counting down.
TGGGCACAACTTAGTCATTCTCTTGGTATAATTATGAAATGGACAAAGGTAGTGCCAAATAACCTCAAATGCCCTTCTAGCTATAATTAATTATATTGCATAATAATAGTGTCAGTTTAAACATTGTTTAAAAGCGATGCTTTGCTCAAAATTACAGCCACACTTAGATCTTGCACAACAGACAAACACATAGCAGTGTCTTGACTTCCATTTTCTATTTCATTGTGTCATCGGTGCATAGGAAAAGCTCTTGACCAAAGAGCAGTCGGTGATACAGCAGTAAATAGAAGTGGGCAGATAGATCTGTCTGTGGTATATGAGGAGCAGGTAAATATTAGAAGTGCCCAGAGTAGAAGCAGGTACAAAGGGAGTGCCCTTTGCCTGCATTTACCCTTGACTACACCACTTAGAAGAGTTGCATAATTGATACAATTGAACCACATCAGGCTCTTACTTATAGAACATAATGAAATGGTTTTCAGCATTGTGGATCATGCTACATGGATGATTGCAATATATGCATCCAGGCAGAATAAATAAAACCATTTCCCTAAGGTATTATGTCTCTTCACCTTCTCTGGTTGCACCAGGACTTAATTCTGAGAGCAGTTCTTTGGCGCAGCACGTAACCCTGTGCTGCTGCTGCTGCACGCACTGGTGCAGAGCAGAGGGCCTTCCCTAATGCTGAGGGTTTGCAGTTCCCATGCAGTACATGAAGTGCTGTCAGAAACTGGTGGAGTTTAGGGGGCACACATACACGCACCGCAGGCTATGCAGCACAGACCCCTGCATCATACTTAAGTTTTTCCTGTTTTCAAACACCTGTTAACCTGTACGTGACAGAAATGTGGCTCGCCTGTAGGAAGTACAGCATCACAGGCAGCATTATTTGATAGCTGCTGAGTGATGGAAGTGGGAGTGAGGCACAGAGTGGTTCCTGGATAAACAACACAGGGGAGCTTCCCCCCTTCCCCCCTTCTTTCCCCCTCCCCCAGTCTGCAATAATCGCTCATTACTAGGTCTTACTCTGTGGCTGTGTCTTCCAGGGATGACTGTGGGCTACAACAGAAGCACGAGTATCAGGTGGCACTGAGAATGAATTGCCATAGAAGTTACATAGAATATAGTGCTGTGCTATTATTTTCTCTCTTTTTTTGTTGTTGTTGTTGTTGTTGCTTTGACGGCAAAACTATAGCTCATTTAGAAGTATTCCTCTTGCTGGATGCTTTGCCCATTGTTACATGGTGTTCTGCTACTCCTATTGCATCATTTGAACTTGGCCTTTACTTATGATGCTACATTGTTTTCTATATACACTTTATAATTAGAATTACTAATTGCAAGCTTGCCTGTTGTCTTTAGTTGCTTTTCAAGAGCATTACTTGCAAAAATATCACAGTTACACAGTTCTTTTCAATTGTTCAGCAAATATTTTCATAAACAGAAGAGAAACCAGGATTATGTTTTTAACTTAGCAGTTTCTGACCTTTAGCTGGTGTGCAAAAATACATGAACCACAAAATGGAGTCTTTTCAGAAGCTGAAGTTCACCTCATCCTCCTTTTTCTTTTGAATGATAATAAAGAGAACACATTAGGTATGGTGACATTTTTCCACCAGCTGTTACTTTTGACGTTAATTGGTGGGGTTTTTCTGATATGTAGAACTGCTGCATAAATGTTATATTGTCACCTTTGTGATACGTTTGGGAAACAGCACACAGAAAGTGTCCATGCAGTGTAATCGTTCTGCAAGAAAACTAGTCATTTCCGTACACATGCTGCAGACTTAAACACAGCGATCTCATTTTATCATTTGTTATTTGATGATGATTCAGTGGTGTTATTCTGGTGAAAATTGGAGTACAGCAGTGAATCAGCTCACTGGCTCTGCTTCACGCTATCTAAAAAGAGGATCCACCTACAGGTAAAGTATGATCACTCCACGAGTATCTCACGGACTGCAATCTGTCCTGGCTTGTCAGGTCTTCATCGGAAAAGGATTGCATGGGTTGAAAACCAAAGCACACGCTGACTGCCGCTTTAGTCAGTGGGAGCACTCGTGAACAAGGTGAGCTGGTTTTGGCTTTTCTAATGACAAATCACTCCAATACTGGAGCATAGGGTTACTCTTTTTTTTTAATTGCTGATGCTTTCATTACCTGTGGCTGCCACGGATGGAGAGAGCAGCACCTCCACTGCTTTTCGCCACTTCCCCAGGAGGGCTGCAGGGTGTAGGGCAGTGCTGCGCTGGGAGCGGAGGAGCCGGGCGGCAGTGATGCTCTCCTGGCACGGCGCAGCGCTGGCGGTGGCTGCAGGGAGACACCTCCCACTGTGTTTGTGCAGCATTGGTGGTTAGATCTGCTGCTACAGCTGTTTCGTTGGCAGCCACCAGCTCAGCTTCACTATTACGCTTCAGTAAAGACTCAGTGGAAATAATACTGGAAAGCATATGTAGGTGAACTCAGCACGTTCTTTCATTGTGAGCATGTCACGATTTACTAACCAGCCTCTATTCAAACTGCCAAGTAACTTCCCTCTTCCTTATGTCATTCCAGTTGGTTCCTTTCCCAGAGTTGTTCTTAAAGGACATCCCACAGAAATCTGCTCTCAGCCAGTGCCTGCAGATGTAGCCCTCTCCCACTTGCATGAATGCTGTGCACTTACCTCTCCTGCACCCCGTTAATGGATCGATTACTGGACTGAGCCCAGCTGTGTGATGGTGCTGGCACACTCAGCAGGAAGCAGCAGTTCTTGCTTTGAGCATCAGCCATCACAGAGGACCTGAGCAATGAACTGAGTGTGTAGATTTATTTGCAGGGTGAGGGATGAGTAAGGTAGGCGCCTTTGATACATGGAGGGACTGGGAGAAGGGGCTTTGCTGGATGCCTTATGACTGCCCATGGGAGACAGCTGGAAAAGGTCTTCTGTTTCCACCACATGGTAAGAGCATCACCTCAGGAGTGTCCCTGCTGCTGCCCACACCCAGCAAAGCCTTGGGCCCAGCCTGGCTCAGAGCTCAGCTCCCAAACTCACAGTGCAAGCGTTGTCACACAGACTGCAGTCCTCAGTGTGACATCGGCACTGCTGGCCACCACGGATTAGGCATGAGCTTTTTCACCCTGCCGAAGGTGCCTTTGGGGTCTTCAACCCCGGTGACAGCAGGTGAAGGCTGACAGCGCCTGCTGCTGTTCAGCTGGAGGGAGCTGATGGTGCCAGGCTGCAGGGGCAGCTGGGTGACACCATGTAAAAAGCAGCAAGTTGCTGGCCATCTCAGCAGAGGGGGGAGGGAGGCCATGACCTGCTGCTCCCCATTGCAGGCACAGCCTTGGTGGCAAAATTTGGCTGCAGCAGATGAGAGATAAGCCCTGCGTGTAATCACACCACACAGCCTCCAGGAGAGAAGCGAAGGCTGCATTCTGCTGTAGGCAAAATGGCACCCAGCCCCTACCTGCACAGTTGTCATTGCCAAGGAGACACCAGGTGAACTCAGGAAAAGTGAAACATCGTGAGAAAAACTGGGGAATGAACCAGAGAGACAGAATCTTACAATAACACCAATGTAAACACAGGCCTAGTTTTTATCTTGTGCAGAGAGATTGTTTTTGAGAACAAATGCAGAGTGAAATGAATTCATAGACCTCTGTACCAGGTGCAATCATTAGTCAGTAAATGAATTACACATAATTATCTGCTTTGTATTTAATTCACTTGGCTTCCAGTTTCTTACTCTTCGTACAGTGAAACTCTCTATCTCTCTCACACAAACACACTCTCCATGGGCAAGGAGGTTTTGGAGGGCTGCCATCATCCTGACTCATGAATCAGACTCCATGATTTGAATGATATTTATCTAAGCCTGCAAACAAAGAAGATGGCTATGTGTCCAATGAGAGAATAATTATTGTTATTATGTTTATAGAGCAACAAAGTTGGGAGTTAGGACCCCGGGGGAAAGGTGGCAGGAAGGGCGAGCTGGGCAGAGGCAGGAGGCTGTAGGCAGTGTTTCAGTGCAGGGATGTGCCAGGGCCTTAGCAGGGCTCCCCGCTTCTGAGTCACCTCTGCCAGGCATCGCTCAGCGGCCACGGCAGGCAGTGAGGTGATGCCTGCTTCTGTGGGATGCTTTGGCAGTGGCTGAAAACTTGGGGTTGGCTCAGAGCATCCTGCACAGGTCCACCACCAAGGGGACAGAGGACATGGATATGCCTGTGTGGCACATCCAGGAAGGGAAAGAAACCTATAACAGGGAAAAGTGTCCTTTGCAGCTAGCGCAGCTGCTGCCACAGCAGGTTGCTGAGAAGCAAAAATGTCCCTTGGCATGGCAGCGGGCTCACCTTGCTTTGTGACTTCAGTGCGAGCGTGGGCAGAGGAGGACTGCTCATTGCATGGGAGAGCTCTGGGTGCTGTGACAGTGCCATGTGTGAGCGAGGTCAGTGCTCTGTGCATCTGTGGCAGTGCTGGAGGAGACTGCCTGTTAGTGGCAGGCAGTAAGCTTGGGAGAACAGGTAACTTGAATCCCGTATTTCTAAAATGCCACTAAAGCTTCATCATGCCCTGTGACACCCGCTGAGGTTACAGGGACCCACCCCTGCCAGGAAGGGCATCTGATGTGTGTGTGCCTGCACAAAGCTCACTCCTCTCTGTTGGGCCCATGGAGCAGGCCTGGTCCCACCTGTGTTCACAGCTGGTGACAGGTGATGGTGACGGGGCTCTCCTTCGGCTTGGCACCACCAAGCAGCCCCTGCCCAGCACAGCCATGGCTCTTGCTGCAGAGCCCAGAGATGAATACCAGACTGGAAGTGCCTTGGTTTGTGATTAAGTGCCAGCCATCATAAAGGCAAGTGGCCCTTCTGTTGAGAGAATCAGAAATCGAAGTACCGTTTACCTCTATTAACACAGCTTTAGATGGTAAAGGTGGAGACACCTTGCAGCCATCTCTAATCCCCTTTAAGTTACAATACAAAGTCAGGGAGACAGCAGCACAGACAGCCAGGTGAGAACACCCAGCAAGGCAGCAAATGTAGAACAAATCCCACATGGGGAACGGGCCATCCTGCTCTTGTTCTGCAAGTATTGGTGTTAAATGCTTCCAAATTTCGCCCCGGTTATTGAGAAGGGGATGAAACCAATAACTACTTGATAATCAGTGCTGCAAAAAATGCCACTAAAAATGGAAACTAACTCGATGCTACTCCGATCAAACCACTTGTGGAAACAAGTTTCATCTTGCTGGATGTTTTAACTGATAAATAAATTCGTGTTAATATCCCAGGAAGAAACACGGAAAGGCTTTGACCAATGAAGTACTGCCAGTGCAATGGTATGAAATGATCCTCTGGATCACAGAGCATTCCTTGGGGGACATGTCTTGCAAGCGCTGGCTTTTTTAAACTGCAGTAAATCTTCCTTACTTAATTCCCTTTTCAGAATAACTTAAATTTTCTGGAGTAGGTTGATAGAAAATATCTGTGTGGTAACATTAACAGCCCAGAGGGAAAAAAAAAGTTTTTATAGGAGAGCAATCAAAATATTGCTGAGACAGGACTGGCCACGAGAGGAGAAACAGTGGTTTCTGGACTTTTGGTAAAGCCCAGGAGTCCTGCACCAGGACTTCCTCCATCTCACAGAACTGCTGCATGGCCCTGGGAACGGCTCCCAAAATATGTTTGTTTATCAGTTGGCCTAGTACAAATATTACTGCTCCCCACACATTTTGTCTACAAAGCATCTGAATGCCCTTGAGTGGAGGAGGTGAAGGAGGAGGAGAAATAGTCCAGCACTGGTCTCCGTAAATAACACTGCATAGGCAGCAGTTCCTGCATCTCTCACCCTCTCTCACTGATGCACAAAGGCTTTATATTATTGTTAGGAGGAAAACATCAGGCAATACCCAGCCTGAGATGGCAAGCAGTCCCGCTGCTTATGGTCTCAGAGAAATAATGCCGTGACGCACGAGAACAACAACGCCACAAATCCTTCTTTCTGAGCAGGTTGACAGAAAGCAGCAGTGTGAGGCCATAGCTGCTGCTTCGTCACAGACACCACATCCAGCACACCTGCTCCTGCACACCTTGGGGCTGTTGCTGGACATAGTAAGCCTTCAACTTTTCTTAACATTGCAACACAGATGGCAGCTGGCTTTGTACATCCGAACACAGTCGTACTGTCGTGCACCACAAGACCACAGAGCAGCCATGTTCCTCACTGTCAAACCCAAGGAGGTTTCTGAAAAAATCACTCTGCAGATGGCAGAGCGCAGCCGTGGGGCCAGCAGTGGCCTAAACATTGCACAGTGTGGGCAAAGCAAGTTCAGGGCTGCCTACAGCTGCCTGCAGAGATGCACTTTTTCAGCACGCTATATGCACTGACCATCAGGTCCCTTCTCAGTGTGAGCACTGTCTATTACGGATCGCTAAGGAAATACAAATTTCAAATTCCTAGAGGAATTTTTTCCAATTCACAAGCTGTTCAATGTTAACAAAGTTATACATTGGAGTCAGTGACAAAAGAGCACAGGTTAAGCAGCAGAGATGTGAGATAAGCCCTACAGCTGCTGGACTTGTCTGGCTTCACTGGAGTAACTCAACAAGTAATTTACAGAGTATTTTAATAGTCTGTACTTGTGGGGATTGTACTAATTTTTCACGAAGATACTGAAGTAATTTACAATAGCAATATTGTTTACCAGCCCAGGGAAGGTTGTATCACAGAGCCATGTGTGCTTTGGATGGCTTAGAAGGAGATGGAGTGAAGGAGTGGAAAGAACCACATCCTTCTCTTGATCACAAATCACTCGTGTTTGTACCTGAAAGACCATAAATGTGTCTGTTTGCAGTGTCCTGGCACACAGCCTGGGAACTTCCATTAAAAGATGTAGCTTCACCGCACTGCAGCTCCCAGTGTCAGACATGGCATCTTCAGCGTGCAGAGAAAAGCTTTGACATTGTGACTGTGGCAAAAAAAAAAAAAGCCTGATTAATCTGGCAGTAGAGTTCACCATTGCTTTCCCATAGGGCTGCTGGGGTATTTCTCCTCTGACCTTGCAGCACACCCTGGCTCCCAGCTGTTACATTATTCCATTTTGTCCTGTTGCACCAGCCTCGCTTTAGGACAAATACATGAATTTGTGTTTTGGTGATGTGAGGCAATCTAACACTGACCTTGTGTGGTGCTTCACACAGACGTAACGCATCCTCTGAAGCCAGGGGGAGCATGACTTAACAGCTAATGGCAGGGCAGGTCATGTCCTCCACGTCCCGGGCACAGGAGGCACCTGTTTGCTCACAGCCCGACCTTCGCAACCTCCTGTCTGCAGTGAAGGAGTCAGGACCTGGGCTCCCACTGCAGTGGGACCAGGCTCTCTGAGGTCATACAATCCCCCAGCACCGCTCATGGGCACAGCTGTGAAATCCAAGCTTTTCTGAAGAACCCACTCCTGCTCGTGCTTTCTGCTATCCCGTGCCAAAGGAATGCCAACTAAGCCCATTTACAATTGTTTTGCTTGACATATGGGTCCCAGATATGGAGAAATTGCCAAAAGAAGTTCCTTTCTGTTGGGTGTGGGTATACGCTGTTGAGCTTGGCTCTACAGGAGGGAAAGGACAAAAGGACAACCAAAGAGAAGAGAAAAGCTGGGCTGGGAGGGAGAGGCAGAGGAAGATTTTGCGTGCGCCTGGGAAGGAAACAATGGGACAAGGGGAAGGAATTAAAAGAACCACATCCTTCTCTGCATCACACCCCTGCAGTTTGAGTTACTCATGCTGGACCAACCCATAGTGCCTAACATCGCTCCCCTGTGAGTGCTGTGGTAAGCTCCGTCCTGTCAGATGTGCCCATGTACCATGAGGGGAGCAGCACTCATGGCACAGCAGATCAAGCCTCTCTCCTTCACAATGACAGTCTGACATGACTTCATTCTCATTAGCCCATCCCAAGTGCGTGCACCTAATCCAGCCCCACAATCTGGAACATAAGCCAAAGCATGTTCCTCCCTCCCCTCCACCTCTGACCCCATGGCCAAGCCAACCCTGACCCCACAGACAAGCTCCTCAAAGCTCTCAGCAGATCTTCCAGCTGGGATGTCCTTCTCACCCACTCCACTGCCCTGCAGCTCCTCTTAGGGAAGAGGTACACAAGGGAGGGACAAAGAGAAAGTGGTATTTTCTTGTACCCTCTTATTGCTTTCTCAGCCCTGCCTGCTCCTCAAAGCTCAACACTCTGCTCATGAACTGCACATCTAATTAGTGACAATCTCGGTGTTTTTTCATTATTCCTATATTCCATAATACAGTCATACTATTTGCAACTTAAATGCAACTACAATTGCTGCTTAAGTACAGTTACCACTTACAGAAGCAGTGCAAAGTAAAGGGGGTAATGTCAAACCTGCCTCCCAGATGGACCCATCAATACAGAGAGAACAACAAGGATTATCAGCAGCACCATCAGCATTTGAATGTCCAGTATCAAGTCTTTTGTTCTGAACAACCCAGAAATAGGCCTCAATTTGCCATTCCCTTCAATTAAAGGATATCTGAAAGCGAAAGGCTCCAGCCCTCTTCTCATTTCTGTGTCCCTCCTTTGGACCTGCTCTAACAGCTATGTCTCCTGAGGCACATAATTCATCACAGATCTCCTGGACACTGAGCCACTGACCACAGCTCCCTGGATGTGGCCATCCACTCAATTCCTTTTCCATGAAACAGTCCATTCAAACCCCTGTCTCCAATACAGAGACAAGGACATTATGTGGGCCGTGTCTAAAGCCATACAGAAGTTCCTGAAGACGACATGAATTGCTGCTCCCCTTTTTGGAGAGAGAACTGTACATGCTTCCAATTCCAGCTATTCTATGATTCTCTGCCCAATTTTCCTGCCTCCAGAGACTGCAGAGGAGTTTTATTCCTCACTCATGGCACGCACAAAAGCCATGGATTGGTATTTTAGGATAAGCCTAAGCCAAGCTGAAGCCACCATTCTCTCAGCTCTCAAAGTCCTACGGCTCTGAGATCACACCTTAATAAATAGCACTGCTACTTCAAGAGCTTTTGTTGCTGAAAACAGGACCAGTAGAAGGGGACAGGTTACACACTTGGAAGCATGCAGAGTCCTTCAGGATTTATTTGTTCACTCCAGAGAGAAAGTGAGTCATGAGAAACCTTAAGGTGGAGCGCTCAAAACAAGGAATGTATAAATGATTAGCAAGGGAAGGTCAGCACCAGTCCTTCAAGTCTGAGCATGTCCCACTGTCGATGGTGCATAAATAATAGCAGCTGGATGCTTGTGGCTGTAGGAGAACGGCTATCGCACTTCCAGTCCCTTACACGACTCTGGCTCTTATAATCTGTGAAGCTGATCTCAGTTTTCTTATAAAAATAAAGTGGCTGATAAATGGAATTCAATCAACAGATCTAGTTTCAAGACAAAACTGCATGCTTGACAAAAGCCAAGATTAAAAAATTCTAAAAAAGTTTTTACTACGTGGAGATTCAAACACAGTGACAGGAGATGGACCTGAGTTCCCCTTGCTCTCATGCAGCAATACAATTAATCATCTTGACAGATAAAATCCGATTGCAAAACCTGCATTAGCACATTGATGCAAATGAATGAAAAAACATTCTCTTTTCTTCACACCACAGACTGAATTTAAAGCATTTGCAGAGAAGAAAATGATCAGTCACCTCCAGTGAGCATAAGTGATGGTGATTCACTCAGAGATATCTGACAAGTCCACTGGCATCTTTTGTTTTTTCCTAAGACAAACTCTTACCTTACAGAAATGCTCTGTGGGATACACACAAACACTGAATATGTTATCTCTAGATCCACTGATACAATGCGGCACTGCATGACGCAGCACCTAACTACTGAGTGCAGCTGAAAGCTTGGAGGAGCTGGTACTTTCACCACTAACACCTGTACATTACAATGGGGGAATCCTGGCCAGTTTTGTATTTTATTATCCAACTGTGACAGAATCTCTTATGGAGATTATGAGCACCTTTTCCACTGAGCTTTTCTTCAGATCCTCTCTATGAAGTTGCTAACCAAGGATTGAAGTTGGACAGATGAGCTGCAGCATAGGGACTGGCCAAGTCCTGAGTGGTGCAGAGCAACAGAAGCTTCTATGGAGTATAAAGGTATAAAACCACATAGCTTAATCTGGTCTTGTGCTAAAACACAGAGGTAACTTCACAGACATCTGCATCAGGTGCACAGCATCAGGTGAAAAAGTAGTATTTTTTACCTTATTTCTATGTAGAAATTCAAGAGCACAACCCTACCATTACCCAGCAGTTAGAAGCAATGCCAAGAAAAGCTGTCTATTTACAAACAGACAACATGGTTACCAGCCTGTCCTTCCTCATGGAACCTATCTTGTTCATTTTGCTTTCACCCGTATTCTAAGACCCCTTGACCCTACATGCAGGTAGATACTTGGCTGAAAGTAAAGGATGTGACAAAGAGAAAAGAGACTGCAGAGATGTAACTGAACCCAGCAGCCTGCGGGGATCAAGGAGGGCCCCGCACTGTGGGATGGAGACACCAGCTTGAACAGGGTAGAAATGAACATGGACGTGTTTGTACTGCATGAAGCCATGTACAAAACCTGAATGCTGACCAGTGTCTCCTCAGCCCTCCTTTGCCCCCAGGCAGAGGATGGCAGGACAGGGGACGCTCCTGCTTTTCAACTCCTGAAACAGAGGACGAGAAGGATGTAGTTCCCATGTGTTCAGGTAAAGGAGCATATTTGGGCCAAGTTTCAAACATGCATGCTTCCCAGCCTGAGTGCCATCTCCTTACCAACAGGGTACCTTGCACCACCGCTTTCTTTCTGGGGCAGTTCACAGCTCCTCTGGTGACTCTCTGGTGCTGGCACAGCATGCCTCGCTGCTGGGCCATTGACCTGAAGAATTAAAACAAGATTTTGAAGTTTAACAAAGTTTAACATCAGTCCAGAACTGTACAAAGTTCAGTGAGGTCAATCTGCATTTTTTTTTCTGTCTGCATAGATCTATAGATGTGCATCTCAACATAATTCATTTGTGGGTGTGGTCCATACATCACTTTAACTTGAGAATCTTACAACATTTGACAAATATTAACAGTGGAATATATAATCCTTACTCTGAGCCATTCTTACCCCTCAGGATAGCTGCAGGGCAGATGTACTTTGTTCTGCACAGAAGAACAAGTGCTCACATAAATGCATTTTGCCTAGAAGTGTGTTACTTGTGCATTTCTCTAGACACGGTGAGTGCTGACATGGGCAGGCAGGAATGAAGGAATGACATGCAGTCTGTCTCTGTCTTTTCTTCTTTGGGAGGTGTTACAGAGGCTGCCCTTTTCAAAGTGTTTGCCAGTGGAATTAAGTCTGCATCCATCCTATGTAACAAAAGAATGGAACGACACAGTAAAAGCTACAAACTAATCAGAGGTTTGGCAGTCACTTCAGATCACAGAAAAAATGTCTTGATTCACATACACTTAAATGAATAAATAACCAAATTAACTACTTAAGCAGTGCTATCATTCTTTGTCAGTGTGATCCTCAGGCTTATGCAAAGTGTGTGAATGCTCTCTATGCAAAGCAGACAAGCATTTCAGAGGGAAGATGCATTACTCAGGTTTCTTTGCAATGAACTGTACCGAAAAAGGATGTTAAGCCTGTAAGCTCAGAATTGCTTTGCCTTCATCATGCAAGCACATTGCTGAGACATGGCTAGCTGACAGCACCAAGCTTATTCTGAGAAAGTCATAACAAAAAACATGTATTTATTCTTTTTAAAAGAAATGAGGAATAACCCTGAAAGCTGACCAAGCTCTTTCCTTCTGTCCCCTTTGTTATTTTCCAGTATCTCTGGGCCTGAGTCAAAACCACAGCTGTCCATCTAGCTTTCCCACTGACTTCTGTGGGGCTGGGATGGGGCTTGCATGTTATCTGGCCTCAGTGCTGTCCAGAATTTGTCATCTTATATTGCAGGCTCCCAGAAAGACAGAGCAGCAGACCCCAGACAATGTGAGGAAAGAATACAGATTAAGGCTGCCTGGCACAGGTAACTGTTTTGACACAAACAGCGGTGAGGCATGGCTTCAAATCCAAATAAAGGAGTGATGCCTAAGCATGATATCCTGTGTTTGAAGAGCACCAAGCACAACAGATGTGGAGGCTTTGGGCAGTGTGATTTAATAATAGTATGAAGAAGAAATAGAATTGTGGCTGAATTTGATGTGTGACCGCAGTTCCTGTCCTCTCAACTTTGCTAATATACATTACAACTCTGTTTTCTTCTGGGAAAATAAGGACATACGTGGGAGGTATCTCGCTCCTTTCTACTTGGACATGCAGTCTTTTGAGGTGTTGTCTATTAGGGTTTTAGGCACAAATTTTGTGTTATCCAGGATGGCACACAGATCATCACTGTCATTCCTAAGCTTGCTGGTAGAGCTAGCTGAGCTTGCTTTATTCTGGACCAGGTGACATCGTTGGTCTTTGCAGACCAGCAGACTTCTGTTCTCCTGTCCCCTGTGTTCCCTCCTAACCTGTACAAAGTATGTGAAGCACAAGGGAGAAAAGTCAGCATTTGTTCAGTTCAACCTTGCACATGGGATGGAACAGCACATGGCACCCGAGTACATCAAAACACAGTTCTCCTTACACAGAGTGGGTTTTGACTAAAGAAGTAAAACCAGGAAGGAAATTGTTAAAATCGAAGGAAAAAGGCACAGTTTAATAACCACAATAAACAGCTGCTGACCATGCAGTAAAGCAGAGGTTTCCATAAGCCCAGGTGCTTTGCAGAGGTTGGCCCCATCCACTGCTATCTTCTTGAGCACACAAGCGTGAAAGATGTTCACTTAGGAAAATATAGGTACTCCTTTATTCACACCTAGGAACAAATTTCTTCTGCTGGTGATAGACCCCATCAAACACCAAAAGCCTCACCTCAACCACAGCGTGCAGGCCTGCAGTCATGGAGGAGAGTGCTCCCACAGCTGAGCATCCCACTCCTCCACGTATTATGAGGATCACCCTCCCACTGTGAAGATTTCTCTGCTGTTTCTGAAGGGCTGCTTCAGGGAAAGAGCAAAATTTCCAAAAAATCACATTTTTCAGGCTAGTCCATTACTATGGGTGATAATTTTCATCATCATTTTTAAAGGGATGGTTCAGTGATCCTTTGAGAATTTGAGTGTCCATTGTTTTCGCTGTTTGGACAGCAGCATATAGGCTATAACCATGGGCTTTAAAAATAAATAAGTTGGTAACACCCTGCTGGCTTTAAATAGAGGTTTTGGCATATGCACCTTCCCTTTGGGATTTTGATTTCTCAGATCTGAGTTCCATCACTTGGCAGCACCGCAAAGTGTGCCACATTTTCCCTTCACACAAACCCTGACATGATTTTTCTGGAGTGCAGTAAAGGTGTAACAAAACTCTAACTGGACAGACTGAGGCTCTGAGAAACAAAGCCACCAAAAGAGCGGCTCCATAAGGGAAGTAACTATTGTCACAAGTGGACATGAGCGTCACCACAGGTAGGATGATGAACCTGAGGGCTCAGCTGCCTGTTGGGACAGTGGAATAAACGCACTGCATGAGTTTTCAATTCAAAGAGCAATAAATCTTTTTCCAGTCAACCCCAGCATGCACCTAACTACTTATCCTGCATATTGATAATTAATCAGCTATGTTATCCTCATAACCTTCCTGTTTTGGCTGTTTTCTCTTTTGTTTTGTAAACTCGGATCTGGTAAATAATGCAATCAGACTTCTCCTCTCCACTCACTGTCATTTTGTCCTACAATGCTCAGTGTCACTTAATAAAGTGACAAGAAATAACGCACTGACTGTGATGTATATTGCTTGCGTTCGTCTTCATCGCAACAATGAGTCATTATTCAGAGTATGTTTATGTAATATCATAAATACCAATCTCTGGTATTTATGCAGCATAGTATTTACTTGGGCAAGTTGCCACATGCACTAAAGAAGTAAACAAAGAGCCATTCTTTGGAGGGTTAAAAAAGTCTTAAAACGAATCCAATTTTCCTTCATAAGGCACTCCTTGTTATTTTACCTAAAGTGGCTCTTTAAGATATACAGTATGATAAAACACACAATTCCTGGGAGACGTAATTATGGTTCCTAAGAGACTGGTGAATAAACAATCAGGAAAAGAGTGTTTGTTTTCCCTAGGTTTTTCTTAACTATTAATGGAAGACATTAAAAAAAAAAAATGGGGAGGAATGTGTTGGGTCGATAAACGGCAAGAAAAGCTGAGGAGGACACTTCACTGAACACACAGGGTTTCTGCCTTAAAAGCAGTACTATTTCATTGGATTGTAAATAATCCTATTTTGCAAACGTGTTTGCGGTGGGTGTAAATACCACAGTGCGCTCTTTGTTATATTTACTGTACTGCGTACATCAATGGCTCAGCGCGTGTTCCAAAGTAAAGAGCTCGCCTTGTCTCACGTTACCTTTAAGCATTAACACAAACAACTTCCTTCGAATCAAGGTGACAGAACCTTCTGCATTGTACGAAATGTTCTATCTGACACAAATTCCTCAGAGCGGCGGGGGCCCCGTCTGGCACAGCGCTGAGCCATGGCAACTACTTCTCTAGCAAATCAGGGACTGCAGTGAGCCCAACACAGACACGGACACTGTCAACATGGAAGATGGCTAAAGCAGAATCAGCAGTTCAAGAAAACCTTGCAACCTACGTATCTCAGAACACAATCAAATGGGACAGTATTGAGTAACATTGGTCTACATGAAGTCACCCGGTGATCTATGACTTAAAAACACACGCTCCCAATGGCACTGCTCATTTCTCCACATCAGTTCCCTCTCCTGTAAATCAGATTGATGGAACCAAGTCATTTTGTTAGTGAGGAGTGATGGGCTATGGAGTGCCCTCACTGAAGCACAGCTTCTCACCGCAGGACCTGGGCATGCCTCAGCTCCTGTCACTGCAGCCTTCTAACCTCATGTTAGAAATATCACATTCCTTTAGCAGAGACAAACGGAGACCTTACCTTCCTCCTGTGGCAAGTAGGTGTCAGAGCAATAGATCGCACTGCTGTAGTTAATGTTCATTTCTGATCCACTTGTTTCCTTTAAAAAAAAAAAAAAAAAAAAGACTGCAGAAGTCACAAAATAGCCTATTTTCCTCAAGAAGATCTGAAGTAAATGCTGATGCCATTGGCAGGCTGAAGAGCATACATGGGCTACAGGCTACATGATGGGAGATATTTCGTCTCTTTATCTATCCTGCTCATATAGATTTGCAAAAATGGTGACAGAAGAAATGTATGCACAAGATGAATCTGGTCAAGCTAGTACTTGTTTCTGTCCTTAGGATTTATTAGAGAATTGAATAAACATACTTGTTGTGGTAATTAACCCCACATAAATCACAAATCCTGTCTTTATAGGGTTTTGTTTGTGCTGCTGTCATTAAGAGCTATTCAGTGTTTCCAAACTGGAGGCAGGCCTGAGGTGAAACCTCAGCAAGCAAAGGGAGAGGATGCACAAAATGGGGGACAAAGCAGGGAGACCCCTCAACACTGGGCTGCTTCCTTGAGGCTCCAGCAATAAAACCCACCAAGCCTGAGGACCTCTGGGCAGTCTCAGCTTGGTAACTATGTTTTTGTCATCTAAGAAAAATAGACTGACCACCAGGCTCTCAACCACCAGGCCCTGATCGTGTGAGGCCCTTTCCCCTCACCCACGCAGAGCTCAGGATCTGTCCAGCCCAGTGTGTGGCACATGTGGATACTGCAGTACAAATTGTTCGTGTCAGGCTGGGCTGTTAGCTGTTCCTCAGCCTCTCGATGGTCCCTTCAACGGTCTGCAGAAATCCTGTCATTGATTTCAGCAGGCACGGGATCAGGGTTTGACCTCCCAGATAGCTGCATGGATGCATAGTGGCAGTGCTAACTGTCCTCAGGAACAGTCCCTTATCTTCTCCTTCGCTAGGACCATCCTGCCCTGCGCCTTCCTGCAAACACCACTGGTAAGAGAAGCCTCTCTCCATAAGGAAATGCCTTCCCTTCTGTAACAAAGCCCTCAAATTAATTAGCGGTGTTGTGATGCCTTCGAAGAAGGTCTGAAGTGACACTGTAATGCTGACTGAGTGGAGTCTGGCAAGTTGCTAGACCTCTTGCTGACATCTGCCATACAGAGCATGCAAATGATCGAGGTTAAGTAATAGCAATGAGGAACAAGACAGTTTCTACGCACAGTTTTGATCACTTTGGTAAGGAGTGGTTGATCAAAGACGCCTCTCAGTTCAGGACACTTCTTACTGGAGGAAGATTACCCAGTGAATAATCTGGAGCCGCCCAGCTAGGAGCCTGCTGGAGGATGAAAATATAATGAGCTCTTGATAGGTCAGTACTGCTTGTGAGACAACAACGCTTTTCCACTCGTGCTATGAACCCATCCTGTCTTCAGGCTACACTGGTGAAAAAACGCTCACCCAACAAAGACAGCACAACACAGCAAAATTGAAAACACATTTAGCAATTTGCATACCTTGCATGCCATAGAACACCCCCAAATCCTGGTGGAAATGTGCATAATGTGCCAGACATCTTGAACCCAGGAACTCCCCTCCCCATAATCCCCTGGGACTAAAAAGTTTCTGATTGTACTCCAGCTTCCCCATAAAAGCTTCATTGTTACAGCAGCCCAGCCTTTACCAGGAGTCATGGCATCGGGCCACAGCCTCCAGGGACACTCTCAAGCTGCACAAAACAAGTTTTTCCAAACAGTTTAAGTATTTCCCAGCCCAGACTCTCACATTCTAGTTGTTTGTGCAGGGACAGTAACCCACCAAGCCCTGCCTAAAATACTGGTTGTTTAAACTCCACAGAGACATTTTTACTAACATTCCTTACTGCCGTAACCTCTTGACCACTTTAAACTACTATTAACGGGCAGACTCCATATGCCTAATGTCAAGGAGTCATCCCTGCTTCAAAAAAAAGCAGCAATTGGACAATAGATACGATTGCTGCTTCCTTAGTGCCACTGCTGCCCCTGGAAATGTCTTTGTTCAACTGGACTTTTAGCAGAGACAGCGTCAGTGAGGCACCGCTCGGTTGCAATAAGGGTTTGTGATGAAAGTGGGGACATTGACTGGGTGAAAGATGGTAGGCACAGGGAGGTGATGTGGTTAAGGGGAGCTGTGCCTGCTGGAGCCCTGTGTGTCCCTGCAGGGCTGAGGCTTTGCTCTGGTCAGAGCTTTGATATCCCATATCATCCCCTCTGTTCCTGCTCTAACCGAGCTAATCAGGGCACTCGTTTGCTAAATTAGTACTAATTAATGAAATGCTAATTAAAAAAAGGTCTGACTAATTCACAGCTTCTGTTTGTCACGGACTCTCAGTACTTTGGAGGCACCAGCGTGTGCCCAACATGCAGCCAGAGCCAGGCATGGGTCAGAGCTCCGCTGTCCTCATGGGAGTGAAGCACCGCTCTGAGTCACCGCTCAGCCATGCAGTGTTTGGTGGGTTTTAACACAGAGCCCTTCAGAAGGTGACTTTTAGGTGGCTCACTCTGCAAAGACAACAAAAACAAACTGAAGAGGAATTTTTGGAGTGCCAGCACCAGGCCCTGTGTCTGCCAGAAGCCCAGCAGCTCTCAGTGAGTTGCTGCAGGCTAGTGAGTGCCAAGGGACAAAGCTGTACAGGTGTATGAACACACTGCTGTTTGAGAAGATAAAAGGCTTTAAATATGCTCATAAATTCAGCTAGTGGTGTGGCCAAGGGCCCCCAGTCCATCAGCACATTATCCCCTTAGGCTATGGGCAGGGATAAAAGCTACATGGACAGACAGCTGCCCTCATGTCCTCTCCAACGGGGCAGCTTCAGCCAGCAAGCATGTAGCACAGCGTCACCCAATACCTTGGTAAGGCCTTTGGCTCAGTTTGGTCTAATTTGCTAACACATGCACCATAATTACAGGGCTTGTGTTTAGGCATATCTCAAGAGTTCCTTGTACATGTAATAAGAGAAGCTCATTCATCTGGATCTCATGAGGGAAGACCAGCCCTACACCATCCAGGGCCAGAGCCCTTCACACAGGTGCCATTGAAAGCAATTGGGAATCAGTTGCAGATCAAACCTGATGTTTTGCAAAGTTCTGTCTTTGTTCCTTGCACTTGCTTTCTGCCAGCCCTTATGGTGCCTGCTGGCAAGGCAGGGACACAGGCAGGCTCCTCAAAGCGCCCTATGTTGCTCCAGCTTCCCAGTGCAGTCCTTCTCTGCTTGCCCCAGCTGGGGACACTTCAGTGAGCCTGAAGGTACCAAACTGGGGGGTGCTCCTGAATGACAATCACTGCTCTGCTGGTGGGTGCACAACAGAAGGAAGGAGATTTGATTGTTTACACATGGCTCCTTGCCAGTATAACTACATTGCTTAGAGCTGTACTGCCTTTCTTTAGCTTTAATAGCTATGGACCAGCATAGCTTTCTCTGGAAGAATTTAAATGGAGGCCAAGTCCAAGTGTGGAAGTTGATCCTTT
Organism: Centrocercus urophasianus; assembly: GCF_019232065.1. Classification (NCBI taxonomy): domain Eukaryota; kingdom Metazoa; phylum Chordata; class Aves; order Galliformes; family Phasianidae; genus Centrocercus; species Centrocercus urophasianus. Next base: position 7,903,650 of record NW_024884755.1, on the reverse strand, counting down.
GCCTTCTGTGTGCCCAATGGCAACATCCTGTGTTGTTTAATGAGCTCCATCTTGCATAATGCATGGAATAGGTTGAGCTTCAGAAGTGCTTCCTGGTGTTGTATCAATTCTTGGCCAGGTAACACAGCTGGGCAGTTTCTCTTGGCACTGCCCTCAGCTTGGGATGAAGCTTTTCTCTCACTCCATGGCAGTTCTTCACTGAAGCTGTCCTTGCTCCATCTTCAGCAACACTCACTGCTTCTCAACACTGACCATCAGAGCTGTTTTTCATGCTTGAGATGATACAGGGTCAGATGACACAACTAACTGATAGAAAAAAGAAGTTCACGGCATTTATTTGCCCTAGAAATACGTCTCACATTAATGAAATATTCTAAGAGAAAGCCTCTGGGTCTGCTCCCTAAACAGGGCTGCACCTGATGGAGCAGGACAGTGGGACTGTGTCATGCAGTTACAGCTTAGCAGGCTGTAGGAGTAAGTGAGAGTCCGTGCAAGGCTGTGAGGGCTCCTCACCAGGGGGCTAGGTTGGAACAAGCGCTGCAATGGCTCCTTTTGGTAATGCGGTGAATTCCTGCTGTGGAGGAAACTGGAGCTGTGGTATAGGGCACAAAGTGATGGTACAAACTCTGCAGTGGTTAGTCCTTGTTGAAGCTGAAGGGCTGCAGCATTACCAGGAAGGTTGGTGCCTTTTTCTGGATACTTTCGTAGAGTTTCTGACAATGGCTTAAGACATGAAATACATTAATTTCTCAAGAGAAATTTTTAGTTCCCAAAGAACTGAAACATTTTGAGCTCTTGCACTGAATTGTTGGCTCTGTCGGAAAACGAAACCATGCAGCTGCCCAGACCACCATGTTTCCACCAGAGGATAGACATGGCTATGAGTGCAGGCCCTGCCAAAGCCCATCTCCACGCTCCACTGATAGATCCCAGCTACAGTTCTGCACTGGGGGAGCCCTTCCACTGAAGTGCTACAACAGCAGTTGCTAAAGCTACATTTGGCCTTACATCTGATTTTCTTTGATTTTTTTTTGTGCAACCTCTGGCAGGTCTTCAGTGCATTCAGTTCTTTATATTAGAGCAATCTATCCCACATGCAACCAATTAGGTTTAGACATATTTTGGTGACCATAATATTGTACACACATTATATCAACTTTTCAACAACAGAGGGTGGCTCCTACATGTCACTTTCTAGTGGGGAGCATGCTGACTGCAGTTCAGAAATATCCCAAAGAGAAAAACATATTCTAGAATTATACTGAGCCCAAATGTGCCACTTGTAGACAACATTCTGGCTTTGTGTACCTACAACAGGGACCCAAACACTGTCCCTCCTCAGTGCAGCACACAGGGCAAAAATCTCACTAGACCTGCATGACCAGGTTTGCCATCCAATAACCTCATCGCCTACCACTGTCATTGCTTGTGACACACACCAAGTATGTTTTGATTCTCAGAAGCAAAGAGGCAAGAGCATTCACAAAGCCTTTTAGTCCCTTTCCCTTATTCTGTGCCCCTAAGGAGGGATAGGAGACAGTACGGGTGGGCATTTGCCTTCACCGCCTCTGTGCTGAATGCGGTTTGGTCCTCATGGCTCCTCAATCCCTGGCTGCTATGCTGACATATCATACTCCAGCCATTATTTATCATGTTATCTGAAACTCTTCCTTGGGAAATCTTCAGCTGCAGACACATCTTCCTGTCACTCATGGTGGAAAAGGCCTATTGATCTGCATTATTAACATAGACAAGGATTCTGGATGTGTACTGAAAATTTATCCTGCCAGACATAAGGCTCTAGAGGAATAACCATAAATAATTACTTGGCATGGGTTCCATAAGGCAGGCTGGATGCCTGACCCAAATCTGGGTCAGCACATGGGTTGTGGAGCTCCCTGACCAATTGAAAAACAGCAAGATGAGGCAAGATACAGGTAATCAAGGTGGGATAGCAAGTATCACATCTGTTATCCCTAGGAATGTACTCACAACTTTGTTTCCCTGAGCAGGGTAAGAGACTGAGTCCCTGAGATCACCCCCAGAAAGAAGCACTTTTTTCACATGCTGTGCATGTCCAGCACCTCACAACACCAAGCCTGCAGTTACCAATCAACTCATCAAAGCCAAAAGAAATCACAAAGAAAAACAGCATAGAATGAAAATGCAAGAAATAGCTTCTACTTGGGCATGGATGAAAACTGAAACACAGTTCTCTTCAGATAACACTGGAACAATAAAAACGTTCCAAAATTCAGCACAGACATTGAAAGCACATCACTAGTGCCTCCTTTGAGCTCTGGGATAGAGGCTATTGACACTGGTATTTGTTAAAGAATCCTAGAATCTCTTCACCCTGGACTTTGCCCCGCTAGGGACTGACAAGGAGCTCAATTCCTCATGTGGGTCATTTCCATTCAATGGAAAGAGCCAGTGCTGATGCCACTGAGCAGCTGGTTTCTTTGCTCTGCTGCCAGGGAGAAGACTTCTAGTGCCAGGGGCCTGGTGGCATCAAGAGCAGCTTCATGTCAACTGTCCCATGGCTTCAGAGCTCTCCTCAGAAACTGAGTTCTTCTCTCTTCTCTCACATAAGTGGGGACTTTCTGGTCCTTACCACAGCACAAACATGTAACGAGAAGCCCACATGTGGCATACTGTAGATCATGGTTCTGGAGCTAGAATATTTGCAGAGCTTTTGCTTTACACTTGTTGTAGTGCAAGACGTCTGGATACCATGGCAATAGGAAGTCTAATGGGCTTCAGACAGGAAATTAATGGAGCATCTTTCCTTCAAAATTGTATTTCTGTCAGAATCACAACGCTTTGAGGAATTATTACTGTTACCCAGAGCATTTGGAGGAAGATACTCCAACAATTTTTGGAATAAAGCATTTAGATATTTGATTTTACATAATATATGCATTTTTAAAAGTTGTAATAATCCAAATAAGCCAAAACTATTTATTTTTGTGGAATTTTCCTTTGTGGAGAATTTCAACATTTTGAGGTTTTGTTCTGAATTGGAATGAAAACAAATTTCAAAATCTCAAAATTGTCTGTGAAACACAATTTCCATTCTCTGGCCATCTCAAGTTTCAGGCTAGAACATGTATAATAGCTCCCCTGCAGGGAATCCCTTTAGGAAAAAAAGTCTCTGAATGAATTCAGTGGTGCAAACATACCATTTTCAGGATCTGCCTATTTTTCCAAGTAGGTAGCGGTACCACTGAGAACTTCCCCAAGTCACTACACGAGAAGCCTGCACATTCCTGAAAAACCTATTTTTGAAAGACACTGCTAACTTTGCAGAATTGATGGTGGCTGTTTCCTGGTGCTGTTAGTCATTCAGTCATAGCTGTCACATAGATCACAGAACGGACCTCAGAATTATGTTTTTGTCCTACCTTTGTTGGACTGTCTTGAACAGCTTTATATTACATTTTCAAGGTAGATGCTGTGTATTCAGATTAAAATATTTAATAGAACAGGGCTATGTTCTAGGATAACTAATGGATTTAAATATTTATAGCCTCAGCAAACACTGCTGCCCCAAAATAAAACTAAAAAAAAAATAAAAATAAAAAATCAGACATTACAAACATTCAGATTTGCACCTGCACATGGAAAAATGAAAAACCCACATTAGGACAAATTAATTATTAGAGACTTTGATGGAGATCTACTCCAAATGCTATTATTAGGACAGTTACTTCAGATTTAGAATGACATAAGTGAGATTTTAGGCTGTTCACAGCAGCTTTATCACAAAAGTATGAAGAAGTTTAATACCTATATGAATTAACACAGTGAAGTTAATCATGCACTCTAGTAAAAACAAACCCTGCATGCCATGTTTGTGTTTGCTGCCTTTCTCTAGCCATGTTTTACTGCAAGGGAGTTCGTGCTTGCTGTTCTTGGTGTGTGCTCAGCGCTGTGCTGATGTGCTCTGGAGAGTGTCTCTGCTCCTCCAGAAATAAAGGCTCTGCGTCAAGGTGAAATCCGAACTAAACACACATTTGCAGTCAAAGTTTGTTTATAACTCTGGACTCTGCTGGGGCAGTTACACGGCAGTTTCACTAAACAAACAAGTAGAAAGCAGGGCAATGTCCAAACATTGGAGTGCAGCTTATTTAAATTGCATGAATAGTTGTCAGAGGAGCAAAGCTGTGAGTGAAACACATTGTCTCTGCAATAAATATAAAAGTGCATGAAAGGCAGATCAGACTCATGCCTAGATATGACTGTAAGCTGGCCTTGTCTTTCACCAAGGTGCCTCCAACCAACTATCTCAGCATAACACAGGAAGTCATTGAGAGACCATTTGGAACTTGACATATTTGTTGCAGTATCAGCAACATAAATCTTTCAATCCACCTTGAGTTGCTTTATTGTAAGGTGTGTGTTAAATCACGCACAACAGGATGCACCATCTGAAGAGCTAGCTACAAAAGGGAGAACAAACCAGAACAGCATGGTAAATCTATCAAGGAAGGCCACAGAGAAGCCCTACTAGTTGGATTGGTATCATAGCTGTCCCTTTCCCATGCCTCACTTCAGCAAGATATTTTCTGCCATTGCATCCTGATGAGCCATCTGATCACCTTCTGTATACAAACCACCTCCTCTGCTGAGCTACCCATGCATCTCTTAATACAGTTCTCTTTAGAAACCTTGCTGAGATGCAGAAGTGCCTCTATCTCCCATTTTATATAGGCAATTAAGATCTAACAGACTGCCAGAATTCAAGTAGACTTGTCTTCAGCTTACACTTCCCTTCCAAATTTTCTTCTAGAGAGACTTGTTTGGATTCGGAGAATAATATTTCCATCCACTTATCTTTCAAACTCCTGCATATCCTTTACTGACCATGCGCACTGAACATATGACATGCTCATACAAAATGAGCAGTCATCTGATGCAGATAAATTCATCATGACACACAGAAGTTCATAAATTTGTTATGGGCCCCTGTGATGTAACCACAGCCTTTTGACGTAGTACCCCATCTTTCCTTCCATTCTGGAAAGTGTGTGAAAAATGTGCCCATCTGATTAGATACTTAATTTCAATGTTAAATGATCCCAATATTAATATACTCCCTCCTTGATTGTATTGCCCAAGAACTGTGGCAGCATGCTTCATGCTCAGAGCCCAGCTTTGCCGTGGCACTGCCCCATCACACCCCAGGTACCTGTACTGCTGCCACTGCTCAGCTCAGCTCTTACCCTTCTGGAAGGGGAAAACATGCTTCACTTGGAAGTGGAGAGGAAAGGGTTTATCAGGTAGTCAGCTTCCTGCCAAGTATGTCCATACAGCAGTTCTCACATATCTGATAGTAATTCACCAGCAAATTCATTACTTAAAGTCTTAGTTGCTTTCCTCAGTAAAGTACATCCATTTTAGAATCATTAACTTTTACTCACGAAGGCTCTTCTCTTTCCAGTATGCCCCTTCTCCCGTGCTTGGAAAACTTCCCTTTAGATGCTGCAGTTGTTCTTTTGCATTTTCGCCCTCCATCACTATCTGTGAAGCACTCTGTTGGTTTCGGTCTGCTCTGTCTGTAGCATGCAGTGCCTTTGACACGAGCAAATGTAAAGCAGGGTCATCTGCCTTCGAACATGCCAAACTGAAACAAAAATAAAGATTTGCAAAATTAACACCATTGCGCAGATTTATTCTAAGGGAAGTGGGCAGAGAATTGGTCCCAGGAAGACTGTAATACAGGAATCGCTAGATTCCTAGACAAAACCTGTCTAAGTGAGTTTGTGGTCAACACTTGAAACAAACAATTGGCCCTCCCATCAGCTCTTACAACATGGCAGAGCTCCATGCGGCCAGCACCAAGCGCTCCTCTGTGGCTGCTGCTGGCAGGGCGGCATGGGAAGGTGCGGTAACGTATTAATGCACACCACAAGGCAGAAACCACTGCTGCTTGTGATTCCACCTCAAATACTTTTTTTTTTTTTTTTTTTTTTTCAATTCAGTATGTAAACATGGGAGCAAAGAGGCTGAATGGTTTAAAAAGCAGCAATTATGGCCGAAACACTAGAAAGGAGAAGATATTGTAAGCCTGAGCAGAAGTGAGAGAGAGGCAGCTCTCCAGCTTGGAGGGACAAGGGATTTGTGCAGGGAGCCACAGAAATATTTGTCTAGATGCCACAGAAGAAAATGAAGAAAAGCATGCTTTATAATTAATATCACAACGATCTTGTATCACTAAGATCTAGCAAGCTGGGAAATATTTCCTTCGGGGAAGTTCTGGACTTTAAAATCTAGCAGAGATTTTCTCATAGCTAAAGGATAAACACACAGAGAGTAATTAAAATAGTATTGGATTCCCCTCACACAAAATGTATACATGAAAAAGCAGCAGCACTTTTACAGCAGCAAGGATTATACAGGACTGAGAATGCAGTGAGAAAAACCTGAATGCAGTCCCACAGGCAGCCAGCTGCAGGCTGACACAGCACACCGTCAGTGGGAAATAATGGCAGAAGTTAAATGGGTCACTGCAGAAGCAATAAGGAAGTAAAAGAAACACAAAATCAGTAATGTTTATCACTTTCTGACATCCAGTTCCTTTTACAATGTGGAAATGGCTGGTTTGCAGCACCACAGTGCAAGAAGAACCTACCAGAAGCTTTAATGCACCTTTCTAAGCAGATGATCACAATCACAACATTAACAGATCTGTTTTATTGGTAGTAGCTGCAGCAGCAATGGTTGCTGTGTTACAGTAGCACTGAGTGTCACAAACTGCCTGCCCAGGCCCAGGGCACGTTTGCACCCTACGAGTGCACAGTCACAGATGGAAGAGTTTAAAACCTTGATCTTATTTGTTCATGAAAATTTGATTTGATTTAAAACTTGCTCCATTCCAGCAAAGATTTATGTGCGTGCTTTTCTTTACCATTACCACTTTCTTCACCACTGTGAGGAACGTGACAGGTCACCATGTGGAAAGCTAAGCAGATGCAGGATAAGAATCAGAAAGCAAATGGAGATGGCCAATAGAGAATATTAGCACCCCTGAAGTTCTTATTTTCCTTCACCTCTTTGTAAAGAGAAGGTTTATTTAATGCCAAGCTCCTCTGTTCTCTGAAAACATGAGCAAAGACCCAGATTGCCTTAAAACTTCAGAGATTCAAAAATGGCAATCCAGTTTGGCTTCTCATCATTTGGCATCTGGTTTCTGAGCCTTGCAGTGCATTTGGATAACATTTTCAGGCTTTTCCCTGCAACTGAAGAATTAGAAACTTATTGTTTAAAAAAAAAAAAAAAAAAAAAAAAAAAAAGTGATCTAGTCATGTGATCATGTGCTTCCAGGAGCTGAGACTTGAAGAAAAAGCCCACCCCAGACTCACAATAAAACCATGAGAATTGAAAACACCAGCCTTAAGAAGCTCATCCAAGATTTCTGCTGTGCATGTGGAAAACCAGGGTGTTGTCAGGACTAGTTAGCTAATGTTATAAAGCCTTCAGAAGAAAAACGTTAGTTATTATTTAGGAGGAAACCGAAGTGCAAAGTGTTTTACATATAAATCTGCACTTTAGAAGGACAGCATTAGAACGCAAGATTGAGCTCCGGATTACTGAAGGATAATAGAGAGGTTTTAAACACAGCCATAACTCATTCTGCATGAAAATGACTCAGCAGTGCCTCAACCAAGCTGAAAACAGGACCTCTGGAAGCGATCAGGAGTGGGCTGCCTCCCCTCCTGCCTCTCACCCCATCTGCTCGGGACAGCAGCAGTGCCGAGCAGTCCAGGCAGGGAAGCTCTGTGCCCAGCCAACTGCTCACCTCCTCCTAGGAGCAGAGCAAACGATGGTGGCACAGCTCTGCTAGCCCTGGCAGTAATGCTGTGCAGAGCAGAACGATATGAAATGCATGGTGTGAGAATCCCTGTATTCACATCATTGTTATTTTGGGGGTGTCAGACCAGCTGTACCTGGCTGTGTGCACTGAAGCCACCCACTGGCAGTCAGAGCCTGTTTGGAGCACCTGGTTTCAGGCAGAGCAATCCAGTTTGCTCAGCATAGACCACGTTACTGTGCAGCAGAACTGGGGGAGAAGGACAACAGGGAGATTTACTTTAAAGATGACTCCTGAACCAAGCCAACCCACCCCCACCATCTCATCCACCGCTCCATGTGACAGCTCTTGGCCTTCCAAGAACTATTTATTTTAGGCCAGGTATTTTTCTACTTAATCCACTTGTGGGTCCATAAACAGATATTGCTAAGGGGGTGAGGACTCCATTAAATCACATGCAAGCCTGTTGAGAAACGGTTTTGCCTTTCCTTTGCACCTTTTACAGTCAAAATCCCACCCTTCTGCAGGCATCCAGAGCTGAGAATCACTGGTTTCAGTTTTTTGGACCAGATCCGTGAGCGGCTGAGCTCTGTTCAGTTTGGTGGCAATAGAATAATTCACACATGTTGAAACATTCATCTCCTGGCTTTAGCTGCTTGGAGATGGACCTGTCTTACACGCTACAAGCTGCTTGGAACACACTGGTCTCCCCTCCTACAGATGAGACGAAAGGAGTGCTGTTACTTTGTTAGGAGAACTTAAAACAAACAAGCCGCCACCAACTGCAGTCCATGTATATCGTTATGATTTTAAATTGCAAACAGGAGGCTACTTGGCTTTGCATGGTAAGCATTGTCTGGCAGCGGATGGGCTCCTCTGATCTCCCTGAGCCTTGGATTGCTGCTGTGAGATTGTGTCACAACCAGTCATTAATTATTTCACCAAAAGCTTATTTTTCTCATTTCCTCATCATTATTTCCACCTAGTTTCTTATGAATTGAATCCAGCTATTGGCAAGGCTTGTTTCTCCCAAGCAGAGAAAAGTACTGACCTTAGAAAAAATGTTCTGTTGATAAATGTCACTCACGTGCACATGTATACACACACCAAGCAGAAATTACTGTATATGTGTACAAATGCTGCTCTGCCCTCCTTGCCCTCTCAATTGCTTTGGACACAGATTCCCCTTATTCCTACTTGTTAACAGATGGAAACAGAGCCTTTCTCTGAGGAAAAGCAGAAAGGAGGTGAGCAGTATTGTTACCTCCTCAGGAGACAATTATTTTTTAAAAGTGCCAGAGTATTCTTGGAAAAATTGAGATCCCTCCTGATAGACAAAACAGGATAGCTCCGGCACTACTCATGGGAGATAATTACAGCCTCAAGAGAGTCATGAAGACCAAGCCCAAGGAAGCAGGGAGGAGCGAGGCAGCCAGAATGGCTGGAGCAGGGGCTCAGCAAGATGTCGCCAGCCACCGAGATGCGAGCCAAGGGAGAGGAACAACAGCTCCACCAAGGTCTCCCTGCCCCCAGAGACAAGAGCAGTCTCACAAGAACGCTGTGGCTGACAGGCCAAAGTGAGGAGGTTCCAGGGTTGCAGTGGGCCAGGGGTGAGGGCAGTGCCCCAGGAGAAGTCCCTAGGCAGCCACGCAGCCCAGTTGCTCAGCTCAAACAGCAACAGCAGCTGTGAGATGGAGAGCTGTGCTGCCATCCTACAGAAGCCTGGGCAGGCAGCGACCTGCTGAACCTCTGTACAGACATCTTGGTGAAGAGCCCAGGTGTTCTGGGGATACACAGTGTTCTCCTCATGAGATGTTCAGTATGTAATGCACAAAGCATTGAGGAATGCCAGCAAGGTCCCTCCTGTTCCTGACTCAGCAACATGCTGTACTAAGCGCAGTTTGTCCTGCAGCTTCTGCTAACGGACGACTCACCACAAGGACTCCAACTCTTTCACAACATGAGGGGCACAAGAACATGACAGTCACCACACTGAGCTAGGCCAAAGGTCCATCTATCTCCCGTCTCCAATAGTGGCAAAAGCAAAATGCCTGGGGAGAAGTATGAACACAGGGTAAGCACATACAGCTTTTCCCCTGAGTATTCTCCAGCCCCCAGCCATCTCCAGATTAGGAATTTCTGCAGCCAAGGATGGGTTTTGTGTGCTTAGAGCTCTGTAAACTGCTCTGAGTCGCATCGTTCAAAAGTCTTTGTGTTTCCCCAAATCTCTGTGCTCTTTCAAGATGTATTCTTTCTGATCCCTTATTATTTGTCCTTCCGATAGCTGGACATTTGCCTGTCTACACCATCCATCTAAATTTTCCACTCTTTGCCTTATGTTCTCCCCTCTTTCCGTCCCTCAAACTTTACCACATTAGCCAAAGATGTCTAAAGTTCAACTAACCTGCAGGGCCTGTCCATCACTGGAAAGTTGACTCTTCCACGCTACAATCTGCTGCAGAACCTTTTGGTCCCAGGATTCACATACTGTCCTCTGTCTCCCTACCTGCACTTTTTCTTCCTGACTCATCTTTCTGCAGTTCTCTGTCCAGGGCTGGTGACAAGTTTTCCAGTGGTTGCTCCAAAATCTTACAGTGGATTACTGTAATTTCCCCCTCAAAATTGGGTCATTTGTATCAGCCTTGTATATGACAAGTGATTAATCTATTAAAAAACAGCACCAAAAGGTGCTATCACCTTGTGTAACCAAGGTTGGGCCATGCACTCCTGGACTATGTGGATCAAATGTAGACCTGATTTCTGGAAAAATGTGCAAAAGACAAAAACCTTAGCTCTTTCTGGAAATTCCCATGCAGTATTTTTTTGTCTCCTGAGAAAGACTCATTAAACTGTCTGCAAGCCTTCACCGGAGAAAGACCTCCATCTAAGGGGCCCAGTTTTAGTAACTCAGCACTGACAGCACAGAGGCATGCCCACAAGATCTGCACCACGTAGCTCATTCCCAGAAGCAGCAAGTCATCCTTAGTGCTACGACAATCAGGGAGGAGCCCATGTAAGAGATCGCAGCTGTCCCTTTTGAGAAGGCAGTGTCCAGACTTCATCCTGGACTTCCCCAGAGATGAATCACCTCTCCAAGAAAACTGTTCCCATGAGTGCAGTGGGTTCAAAGAACAGCTCTTGCACTGATGCCAATGAGTCAAGTTTCTGCTCCCTATGCTTTCTGTTGGATTGTCAACAATGTGGACAGAGAGACTGCTGCTTTTCTATCTGAGAGTAAAACCAGCAGATCTTCCTTACTTGCAATATAGAGACTGTGATTTCTTAGAGGCAGGGGCCACAGTTTTTTCTGGAACATCTAACACAACGAGGTTGTGTCCTGGCTAATAGCCAAGACATCTGTTCCCATATGAATATTAATGCTGTACCTCAGCATGCACCCTCTCATAGTTGTCAAGGCTGTAATTCACAACACACGTCTCACCAAGAGATTTTCCTGCACAGCGCTCCAAAGCCCTAACAAGCTTTGAGCAGATGACAGAACAGTCTGGCAAGCTGGCAGTCATGACAAAAAATGGACATTACTGCAGAAAAAAAACCCAGTGATTTATACAATGTCTTCTGGAACAGCAATACATTATGGAAAATCTACATAATTGCACTCTACATGGTGCCATCTACTTTGTACAGCCCACTGTGCTGGAACATGTGCGCTGATCACCTAAGGTACACTGGGCTCCATTTAAAACACATTAGTACTACTTGGTGCATCTTCTCACACTTGGCACACAGGAATAAGCACCAGGAAGAACGTACATGTGCTCTGCTATCCCCCCTTGCACATGAGGGGGTGACACAACAGCTCTGTGTACCATTCAACACAAATCTGAGACTCAGCACGACAGAAGTGATCTCCTTTTGGAAGTAATGTCACTATATAGAGTGTCCTGATTTAATTTTCAAGAATGTGGTTTAATGGTAATTGGTCTGTTTAAGCCTTTACACTGAAATATTCCTGGACCAGCCTGTCTCATCTCACTCAGATCAACTGTTGTTGCAATGAGCTTGTGCCACCAGTCTCAAAATCCCTTTTGGTCTCAGCCCCTTTGCTACAGCTGCACACTCTGCTGCTGTTCCCCTAAAGTGTATTTCAGATGCTCCTGAGCTCCAGCTTGGAGCTCTCAGCTGCCACTGAAGAGCACAGCAAAGGCATGACTTAAAGGAGTCCACAAGTGCCCCTGTCCCATAGCATGAGGCACCTCCTCAGCCCCTCTGCATTGGCACCACTCACAATGAACTTTTGGGTTTTCATATTAAAAAGCAACTCTCCTTCCCTCTTGCATGCCTGTCAGGCAGACTCAAATTGCAGCTCCACCACTGATGGCAGGAAGCAGAAGGGGGATACAAAAATTAGTGAAAAGTTACTTAGTACTTAGGAAGTACTAGGAAGTACTTAGGAAGCGTGCAGAAACCAAAAAGCCAAAGGGACCTCAGTGCGCCAGTGCAGTTTCTGAAATAACTCATTTGAAAGCAAATAGGGAATAATATGTTTAAACTGAGACAGAATTACACAATTATCTGGGGCTGGGATACTACCCAGTTGATAGAGTCAGCGATAGAAGAGATCCTTGGCCATGCATCAAGAGAGAACCGGACGTTTTTCTGGAAATAAAGCAAACCAAGGCATAAAGACACTGGCCAAGGTTAAATGAGCTGGAAAAGAAAGTGATTTATATGCCCTGAGTTGATAAGGGCAGGTCTTGCTGGGCTTTCAGGGAAATCTTCTCCCATTTGTTACTGTTCCTACACCACGTGCATATTCAGTTCATATTGATGAGATTAAATGTAATGGCTTGGAAGTGTGAAGCCATGATTGCTTTGAAACTCTCAATCAATGAGATGAATCCAGATTGCCTTTCTCAAAGCCAGTGGGAAATGTTGGACTTAAACCAGTTTGGCAAAAATCAGTATTCAGGCTTTGATAACATAAGAGAGCATTGCTTAGCTTAAACAAAGGTAGCAAATTTGGGAATATATACTCTTGGTAATATACTATTCATATCACAGAAGGGGTATTCTTTCTTTCCCCACCATTAAATCATTTTCTGACGCAATATTCAGTGGCAACCAAAATACACACAGGCTGAAAAACAAGCTGAGGTTTTACAGCTCCCATTGGTTCAGCATCTCTGATATTCATATGCACAGTCCCAAAAGGGAAATAAGAAAGAGGCAGCCTGGAGACGAGACCTGGCTCACATATAAATGTGCCTGTTGAAGCACATGTATCATGTTCACTGCTACCACCTACTACGTAAAAACTGAAATCCTTGATTCAAGGGGAGGGAGGAGGCGTATGGGGGGGTGTCTTCCCTCTAGACTCTGTAATAAGTTACGTCAGGCTTTCTCAGAAGTTAATCTGTGGCTCTCAGGCCAGCACGGTTTGTTGCCAATGACAATTTGTTTCTGCATCAGCAGGTCACAGAGATCAGGTGAGGGCAGAGGGAGTGCTTGTATCAGCCCAATGAGATGAGGCAGAGCTCTGTCTTCTTCCCCCTTGGTTGGCTTCTCCGTATTGTGAGTTTGAGGGTGTGAGTGGGAGGGAAGTAGCCCTTTGCACAACAAAACCCAAACGTGCTCAAAGGCAGTATCTGGCCACTCCTGGCTAGCAGTTGTAGTGCTTCCTGAACAGCTGAGTGGTTCTGTAAAGTCAGGAGATGAAAAGACTGTGTAACACACGGGTTGTTTACTAATGGCTAGACTGATGAGATAGAGGCCATCGTACTTGTGCTAATGATACCGCATTGGTCTCCCTGCAGCCACTGTGAGGCACAGCAGCTCAGGCACCGCCTCTCATCTCCTGGATCACTGTCCTGATGCACAGGGTCTAAGGGCAGAGGGACTGCAGTAAGGGAGGTGGGTGCCAGAGCACTGCGCCAGAGCCTCTGGCCTCACTTTGGGAGCATGGTATGGGCCTACCCTGCATGCTGACCTGGTGGCAGCCCCCTCTGCTGGGTGGGCAGCTCTGCAAGGACAGCTGAAGTGAATGCAGGAGCTATTTTGCCGGAAGTAAGTATCAGACGAGGAAACTACTGTTGCAAAATGTGGTGTAAGGATGTGAAATCTACATCCTGGCCCACGGAGTCAAAAAAAGAGGAGTCAGGTGCAAGTTGCAAAGGATGGATCTCCTGTTGTCAGAATGGAGCCTGGCTATGCTGCAAGCACACTGGGGCTGGAGGACCAGATACAGCATAGCTCTGAGGCAGTCTAAGAACAACGTTGCCACTAGACTTGCACAGAATAATCTTTCCCAGGCTCTCTCCAGAGCCTGAGAGAATTTGTCCTGATTGGGTTTGGATCCAACCCAGAAAGCATGAAGGTTTCAACAGAAGATGATTGAGACCAGAATATCTTGAACAACCCTTAAGCCAAGCTGATAAAGGATCTTTTATGACACAGTCTTCATTTTGTAAATGAAGCAAGAGATATGATGAGATAGCAGATTAAAGAAGATAAGCCCTCTGCTGTCCTCCTTCGGTCCATGATACTTATCACACCAAGCTCCAACTGGCTTTAGCTCAAGGCATTCAGACTCTGCAGGGTTAAAGCCTAAGATAAAGTGTGTGGGGAAACATCATGAACTGAATATAGATCTCCCGGCTGTGGTCATGATTCCTGAATGATAAACACCACTTCCTTCACAATGAAAAACTGAGCAGATAATAAAAACCTTAAATAAAACTATTACAATAGAACAGAATTAAATAAAACAGCTTGCAATCTGGGACTGGACAGAGGAAAGCAGCAACTTGAAGCATCTTTAAGGCACACTAACAGGTAATGGCTGAAGAAAGTTTGTACACAGACCCAGAAGCAAAGATTGCTACCACCACTGCAGCTCCAGTTTACAAAGCCAACCACGGAAAATTATAACTGTGTTCCCTGTGCATATTTGCAATTTAGAAATTAATCTTCCCCCTCAAATGCAGAGTTGCTGCTCACCTCCCACTGCCGCATACTGACAACAGGGTGTGCACTCCAGCACAGGGCAGCAGAGAGCATTACTTCTGCCATCTGTAATCAAGGTCTGAGCTGCTCAAGATTTCACTCACCAAGACTTTCTCATGCTTGCAGTGTCTCTGAGAGATAAACAGGAGTTACAGACACTAGAAACTCATGATTTCTTCCTCTCTCATCATCCAGACATACCTATCTTCCTCAGCATCCTCCTGCAAGAAGTTCAGCTACCTGCAAATTTACAGCTGGCCTCAGACACCTAGGATGACAATTTGGGGTACAACTTTCTCACACATCAGTCCTCAACAGTAACAGCAGCAAAAGCACAGCAGTCTCAAGTGCAGATACACTATAACAGCCGTGGGAAGCAGAGACCTGACCTTTGATTCTACAGCCTTCTTCCCCCCATTACATCCTTTTGAATCCCACCTGGGATCTCTACCAACCACGCTTACAACTGAAAAACCATCCAGCTAGTTTGAAATTAAAACTCTCCATCCAACCTCTGACCCTTCCATTCTTACCTATGTTGTTCCTAAGGAAGACTTTCTCCATGATTTCCATAGGCCTCCTGATCATCCCAAACTACATAAACATTTCCTTGCTTTATTCACTTGGCTGCATTTATAAAATTCCAAATCCATAATGTCTTTCTCAGGTGATGAGGTCATGAGGTTTCTGAGCAGCCTGTCTCATTGGATGACTGCTGCAGTGGCTCCCTGATCAATTCCTCTTATCTTCATGATCTTGACACATGTGAAAGATGCAGCTATGCGAGGCATTGGCAGTGCTCCCAGCTGCGGAGATCTCAGCACCTGGCTGAAGAAATTCTGCATTTCCTAACTTGTTCTTACTTTTCATACATCTTGGAAGAAACACCTATGTATAATAAGGTACATTTCCCTCTCTATCTTAAAACAAAACCAACCAACAACAGACACAAAGTGGCTTCTGGCCAGGGCTTTCTTCAAAACATCTGCTCTGCAGCTCATTCAGGCTCTGTGCCCTGTGACTGTAATGAAGAAGGAAAGGAAGAGGAAGTAAAATCACCTGTGGCTTTGCTTCTGAAGAACTGGATGGTTACATTAGGCTTGGTTTAGCCTAGCTTTGAGCACAGGTGTTAACTAAATAAAATGGGTTGCTTTTCTGATCTGTAGTCTGGAGATTTAGGGCAAGAAACTTGTTACCTCATAGGAAGGAGATGATTACAAGCAAATCAAGTGCATTCAAGAAGTATACCTTCTTCTCATCTATTCGCTACATTTTGAATTTATAGACTATGCAGCATGAACATGGTTTTGTTGTCACTACTCCTATTAGTACAGCTGATGCGAACTTGAAAATGTCAAGAATTAGCACGTGCAAGATATTAACTGCCAAGTATTTCAGAGATTACTCTGTGCATCACCAAACCTTAGCATTAAATCCTCTTATGCCACCTAAAGAATAGATCTTTTTTTGTTTGTTTGTTCTTAAAATTTACTGTGTTGTCTACTTGGCCACCAGCTGCTGCTATCTGACTGCTGTGGTTGGTAACTGTAAATGTGGGGGCCATTTTGAAACCAAAAGAGATTAAAGACAAGAAGAGGAAGTCCAACAACTTGAAGATGCTATCATCAATCCACAGCTGGCCAGGAACAGGAAGCAAGCGGAGATGGCATACATAACATACTGCCTCTATGGCAAAGAGACCAACAAAAACTAAAGGCTGTAGAAACAGCACCAGTTATTTCTGAGTATAAGCTGGTCACCTTGAATGAGGAGCACTTATTTAGGACATGGGTTCTTTCCTGGTGCAGCTCATTCACAATCTTTCTGACAGCACCAATGCTTTTATCACTGGTTTAGAAAGGGAGTAGGGCACAATACAGACTGAATATAATGAACTGAAGTGGAAACTGAAGATTGGATTTTGTTCCCATGAGTGTAAGAACTTTGTATGGACCACAGTGGAAGGATATTCAGGTCCTGAATGTTTTCATCGCCAGTTTAATTGTAGCAAATGAAAACAAGACACAGCTGCTCAGACACAGTTTGCAGGAAAATATAACGTTATCATCACCTCGGGAGCTCGCATGTGAGAGAAAAGCTGCCATTCAGAGAGAGGCCATTTCAGGCCAAACATGAAACAGCCAGATGTGGGAAGGCACAGCAGTCCTCAAGAACCGGCCTGGAAGGAGGGCATGCTGGGTGCTCTCAACCACAGAGCAGCAGCTTCAGCAGAGCTGTTTTTGGTCTGAGGTAGGGCTCTGCTCAGCACTTACAGCAGTGTATCTGCTGGTGCTGCATCCTCTTGGATGCAGACTGGCACCATTTGGCTGCAGTCGCTCCTGCACCTGCACCACAATGCTGTGGCCATCAGCAGCATGCCACGCTGTCCCTGCTGCAGCCATGTGGAGTGAAGGACCACAAAGAATCAGTGATATTTTCCAACTCCTTGTGCACCCTTAAGGCTAGTGTAAACAAGGAGAACTCTCCAACCTGGGAGGAGCAGAGCACTCAGGCTGGTGCCAGACAAAGGACAGTGAAAGGAAGGCATTACGTTCCGACTTGCAGCTGGCAGAGCTTGGTCAGCCCCAGGGACCTGACCCACAGCTCATTAAACGCTTCAGAGTGCAGCCTGAATCTCCTTTTATATTTTTTTTAATGCAACAAAGTAAATTGTACCTGTAATACTTGCATGTGTAGCTAGCATCAGGTTGCATTAAGGTACAGAAACTTTTTAAGCACAGAAACACCCCATTGTAAGAGTGCTGTCATTAATGACACTGCACTTGTACTCATTTAGAGCAGAGTTCAGCACGAAGCCTACAGAGAATCACTGCAGAGAAACCAAAGTGGGCACATTCAGCCTAAGTGTTAATACTCCATATCTCCACCAGCAAGGTAATTACAGTAATCCCTTAATTATTGGCACTGGGTGAGTTTGAGGAAAACCTGCCTGGCAAACAAGCTCACCCTATAAAAACAGAAGCTCATAGGCCATAGAAAAGATGGAAATATTCAAGTAAATAGAGGATGGGGAAAGTTATAAAATCAGTGAGAGTAAAAGGTAATCAAAGGGGAGATATAAAAAAAGAAAAACCAGAATCCACATGTTAAAGATTACTTTCTTGTCTTTACCACTTGCTTCCCACAGCCCTTCGTGGCAGAAGTGCAGGATCCATTGCACTACATAAGGCTACATGAGGTCCCTCACTACCCCAGCACTTCTTCCTGCAGACATCAACTTGGTGAGAGAGCAAGGACAGGAGAGCAAAGACATGCAGAAATGCAAGAAGGACACCCCAAAACTCATGCTGGCTGCACTGCAGCCCTTTGCTGTACCCACTAGCTCCTACTGCTTTCTGCACAGCCAACTCACAGCATGCAGTGAACACTGTGCTGTCCTGACTGGTGTTAGGTGCTAACAGGAAGCCCAGAAGGACTAGATAAAAACAGAAAGGAAGCAAACAGCACCAGATGTAGTGCATTTCACCAAGTACCAGGCAGTCTGAGAAGCCCGCCCCAGGCAAGGGGCTGTGCTGCCTCAAAAGCAGAGCGAACGGAGCACTGGCTGAGTCACCACTGCTTCCTGTTCTCCCCATTTGTGATGGGGCAATGCATGCCAGCCAGCCTGCTCCTCTCGTGGGGCATCTTGCTCCTGCTTTGCAGGATGGGAGAGCATGGAGCAGCAGTGTGCTGCCAGTCACAGAGCAGGCAGCTGCTCCTCAAGGCTGCCATCAGCCTGGGCAGTGTGGGTGTCCTGGGTATCACATGCAGTGAGTATGTGACATACAGTGCTCTGCAAGCACATGAGTCACAGCCAAGGCAAACTTCCACTACTCGGCTTGGTCAGAGGAGAAGGGTCTCAGATTCACTCCCAACACATTAATTTGCTTGGAAAGGTTATAAAAATGGGGATTCTCCATCAATTTGGTGTCTCGGCATACTGGGGTGCTTAGCTTGTATTGGAGTTTCCTTTGGTCTGTAAAAGAGCTGCCCATAGCCTCTAACTTCAACAGGACGTGGGTCTGTGTGCTCTTCATCAGAGCTCCAAATGTGTCAGTGGGGAACACACCATGCTGAACTGCACAGAAAACAAGTTCCCAACTCCGACCCCACAGATAGCACATCAGAAGACAGTTGGACTGAATGATCTTATAGGTCGTTTCCAACCTTGTGATTCTATGATTCTATGAGATGCATATTCAGGATTATTTACTAACAGCAAATCACAACTGCAATGTATCATACATGCTACTCAAGCCACAAGCCATCCCTGAATTACTAATGTAAATTTGTTAGAATAGAGTAAAATACATTGAGCAAAGTGCTGAACAAACTGCCATAGCAAGCTTTCCTCAAAAGGATGGTGTTCATTCTTTGTTTTCTCAGCCTTTGCCTCTCTTTATATGCCTGTTCTTTGATCCTGGATCATATCAACTCATCCAAAAATTCACATGCAGCTCTGCCTTTGTTTTAGTTGCTAGAGGCACAGGCAAGACCACAATTACACCACACCAAGTGGGAGACCTCTGTAACACAAGGGGATCTGATAAAGATTTCGGTGGGTATGTGTTTTACAAAGAAAAACTGCCATGGTACATACCACCAGTTCAGATTTCAGATCAGCAGTGTAATTGTATTGTCCAGGGAGTCCATTTCTGAGAGGATGTACTTGGGGAAGACAGAAATGAATGCAATCCTGGTACAAATTTCCAGTATTCATTAGATCAAAACATGGTTCTGGCATCTTTTGTGAGCAGAGTTGCATGCAATGTTTTGCTGCAAACTGCCTCGTGTGATTATAAAAATGCAAACAAACACTTTCAGAATTGTTCTCAGATTTTCCCTTCCAACAGCAAGTTGGAAGTTTATCAGCCCTACAGGCTTTGGTAGAGATACCCCCGGACTAAATTTGGCTTGCTGACCTTTGTGTCTCTTTAGATTTGGAGTAAATGTTAGTAGTTGTGAAGATGATGGACTGCGCCAGACAGGGCAGGCACGTGCTGTGCAAGCTTCCCCACAAAAGTTCTGCTGATACAACACAATCCTGACCTGCAAAACCTCTGCTGCTCTACAGTCTGGATTTCTTAAAGAGAAACTGTTACTAATGTGATGCTAAATCCAATTGTTCTGTGACAATGAGCACATCTCTCTGAGGAATTAGACCAAACACATTTCATGGGCGATCCAAAGCAGCCTTGAATTCTGCTGTGGGTCTAAAAGAAAAAAAAAAAAAAGAAAAAAGAAGGAAAAAAAAGATAATTAAATCTGCAGGAGAAAAAGAAGCCAGAAGCCAGATTTTCAGACTTCACCAAAGACCACTCCAAATCTTGGCAAACTCATTGAAAATTGAGCAAGCCTCACCTTGCTAACAGCTTTCTGGAGTGCTCCAGTAAACTGGCCAAAGAGTCTCAAAGATGTGATGAAAGTGAACTATTTTCTTTAAGGCTCATTAAAAGTGTGCCTATTGCAGTGTATCTTGCAGTCTTGGGAGACAAAACTGCTGGAACAGATTCTGCCACTTTTTGTGCCCTTGCTGTGCTCTTGGTCTTTGACTTGCCCTCAAGTTCAATTGTGAAGTGATTCTATATAATGAGTGGACTAGAGAATTGCATATATATGATTTCCCTAATTGTCCATTGCATGCTGTAGTTGATCATGCAATAACAATGAATCCATTATAATTAAATCTGGGAATTATTAATAGGTTCCATTTACATTTCTTGTCATCTTCCATAGGAGCTGCAGGAATCTGTTGTCTGTAATGAACTTCAGCTAGAAATCTTGGCGACTGTTTGAAGTCACACAAGACAGAGATTTACTCGTGGTAAGTAGTTTCCAGCACTGCTTGCAGTGCACCAGTATTCCTAGTGAAGATTAGGTCATTAATTTTGGGCATGAATAAAGGCTGAAATGCACATTGTAATCATTAGGTCTGTTTGGCTTTTTACTGTCAAAAATTAAGAACCTTAACTTGTTTACTGCCTAACTATAGATCGGTTTGTGTGGAGATGTTTATAATGAAATTCAGCAGCAAGGGAGCAATATAAAAACCGAGGAACTGGAACCGATCTCAGGAATAGAAGTTCAGTATTGTCCTAATAATTACACTGGCAGCTGTATTTGCATGGAACCATGCTTTTTCTGTAGTACTCAATTAAGGTTATTCAGCTGCCTTGATGTGTTTAGAAACAAAACCACTGGTATCCAAATAAGGCTAATAACAAAAATGCAATATGATGTTTCCCATTTCCAGCAAAGGGTAAGAGAACAGATGTTCCTTATGTTGCCATGTTTCACCAGCACAGGGGGGAGCTGAGAAAGTTTGCAATTCAGAGTGACAGTGCTATTAAACTAATGTAGTACAGAATGTGCACGATGGAGGCATGCAGCTCTGAACAATCTGTTTGGGCCCAAAGGAAAGGATGGGAGAACTGGAATTGACCTTTCAGGTTAAAAAGGAAAAACAAATCAACAAAAAAATTCCTCTGGCCTCTCTTCCTATCTTGCATAGAGCAATCTGCTATCAGACGCGACTGCTGATGGTATTCCAGGCTTATTTTTTGTCTGGACGCCCAGTCTGTGCTATGGAAATCTGAGATTCAGAGGGGAACAGCTGCTTCCCACTGTGCCCCAGGCTGATGTGCAGGCATTGTGCAGGGCTGCACGGACAGGCTGTGCTGCTGCAGCTGCGAGTGCAAGGCTACAAAGGAGGGCAGCTGGGATGTCAGAAAGCTACCTCGGGCACAGAGTGATCTCCTGAACTCAGACAACATGGTCAGTCCATGCCAGGATGTGGCATCGTCTCAGAGCAAGATGGACTGACACAAGGTGGCAGTACTCTCAGAAAATTGCCTCAGCTTCTCCTTCAGGATCTCTCCCAACCAGGATAGCCACTGATGGCTGTCACTCCGTCACCTCACCATGACATGGCCATGGCACGGCCACAATGCTTCCAGCCACTATGCCCACAGGTCCTGTTGGTGCACATGTGCCCGCAGTGGGAGCTCGAAGGGCTGTTGGCTGTCACCATGACATGAGGGACCTTCACAAGGTGTGACTGTTCTGGAGACCTGAGTCTGTGGGGATGTCAGCATAGGCCAGACCAATAGGGTCAGGGCTCATTGACTGCACAGGATGAGGCAGTGGACTTCACTGTCAAACCTAGTGGATATTTGCAAAATGTCCATTACATAAAGACACAAACAAAACCTGAGGTATGAGACATGCCTGATTCAGAACTTGGGCACATCACCTCCTGCCCTCGTGTGCCAAAGCTCCCTACAGATCTGGGCATCACCATGCAGAGCAGGAGGAGAAGACCAGAGAGAACCTCTAACACTCCCGGAGAACAACCCGGCCCTGGATGAGCCCTCCTCCAAACAGCCCCCAGCAAGGAGAGCACACACTCACAGCAAATCCCTGGAAGAGCTGAGAAAAGGCATGAGAAGATACATTACCCTGGGCAGATCTCCCCTCCTGAACTCAAGCCTTCCTAAGATCCTGGGGACCTAAGCTCAAGAGAGAAGTATTGTAAGAAACATGTTAGCACATTGTGGGGAGGGGGAGCAATGAACAACAGGCTGCATAGAGGTCTCTGCAGTCTTGGTTTAAGAGTTCAGGCGCTGTGCTAGGGCAGGCTGAGAGCTGGGGTGGGAAGGCTGCTGGAAGACACTCAATATCAAGCAAAGGGTACATCTGCAGCCAGGCAGATGAGATCAGGGCCACCAGCAGAGAAGGAGACACACAGAAACCAGTGGGCGCCAAAGTAAAGCATCAAATGGATCCAGTATTGGTTTTCCTTTCTGTGCAAACTCCCTGGGAAGGCTGCAGGCTCCTGGGCAGGCAGGTTGTACCTTGGGCTGCCCTGTGTGAGCCCACTGCCTCTGGGGCTAGAAAGGGTGCCAGGCACCTCTCTGGTAGCTGCAGGTCCTCAGCGCCCTGCAGGATCAGAACCTTTGACAGATCTGGAGTATTTTCACTGACCTTCATCCAAATATGCCTTGTCTTGCTCACTATGCCAAAGTAAATAAATAAATAGACCAACAAGCAGAAATGCCTTTACCGGACATTATTCTGGGCTGATTGGTTGTGAAACTTTACTCAAAACCCCAAAACCACAAAAACTGCCAGTTTTCCAAGCCCTGTGTTTTTCATAGCTCTCATAGCATTCTGAATAGTTTGCATTATTTCAAACATAGAATAAATATACATTTAAACTGCTTGGATTATTGACACAGCAAAAGAGGGAAGAAAAAGAAAAAGAAAAAAAAAAAGGCACTTAACTCCTTGTTCTGTTTCTTTTTCCCATGAAGTGAAATAAGAATTAGCACTGCTGAATTCTGCTTTGGACTTTCACATTCACACATGTAGATGCTGACAACAGCCAGTGCCTGCAAATGCATTTGTATAAAATCCATTTACTAGAAGTACTTAAATTAAAAACAAATAAAAAATCACCACTTATGTCTCTGTGCAATTTACCCAGAGAAAGGATATCGTAATGGTCCCTGGCACTTGCACAGTTTTTATTCTTTGTGTTACACACCACATTCTCCAATGTTAGTACATCATCATACTTCAGCAGAGCTCCATAAAACACCACAGGCTGCGGTTGCCCCTGTTTTACAGCAGGGCTGGAGAAAGCCCAGGTAAGCCGACCAGAGCAGTGATAAGAGCCATGACCATCAGCTCTCTGCTCTGATTTTGTTCAAGAGGGCATCTGGTTGCCACAGAATGAACTTGTGAGGCCAAAGTCCTGCAGCAGCACTCTGCTGGGGCACAGCTCTGTGCTGCTGCCCCGGCTGTGCCTGGCCCATCCAGGCTGTATGCTCACCCCTACCCAGGGTCAGTCACAGCCTTAGGGGAGAAGAGGCATGGAGCTCCCAGTCCTCTATTGGAAAATTAGGCACAGAAGGCAATTTCTCCATTATTCCTTTAGAAACTCTGTTGTATTTCATAGAGTCATAGTTCCATAAATTCAACATGCTGCTGAGCAGTCACGAAAGGCTAGCTAAGGACAGGAGGACAGATGTCTGGGAAGGAAAACCAGCCTGTTATATTTGGAGATTGTGCTCCCATGAGTAACCTTACACAGTTATTCAAATACAAATGTCTGAGTAGCTAAACTGTCATATGTGATTAAATCTCGGCAACAAATTATGTTAATATTGCTACTTCAAGAACACAAATTAATTAAAAAGTTACAAAATATACGCATGGAAATTCATGTTGTCTAGGACCTGTATAGACAGTTTCCCTTTACATACAATAGCTGGATTAATTACAGAAGTTGCAAGAAAATGAGAACCCTCGTCAATTAAGGTATTAAACATGAAGGCTCACTCTCTTTCACTCTTGTAAAAATGTATTTATAAGGGAATATGTACAGTACTATGTCCATACTTCTTACACTAATTGCAACTTCGAGTTTGTTAAAATTAAAGAGTTGTAAAATCAGTTTAAATTTCAGCACTTGATCTTTTTCTTAGTTTTTGTGTTGTTCTGTGGTTACAGGCAATGTAAACTGATCAATATTTTTCAGCTTTGCATTTGTTTCTGATCTGCTCCACCCACTTTCCCAAACAATTCTCTCAAGAGATGGAAAGTCAGTGGCACTTTGACAATTGCTCGAAACAGGAATTTACTTTAGTACTACCTGGATGGTAACGTGCTTTCCCAAAATGGGGTCTGGGTCTGAGTTTCACTTCTACTGAAAAAATGCTTTCTTTACAGCAGTAATAATTGAACTGTGGAAAGAAAGCAAATGCAAACAGCTTTAGTTAAGCTTCAGTTGTTGCTTTTTAAATAGCAGCAGAAGAAATCCCTTTTAATTTCAGTTACATTCTGAGCCTAAAACTTTCCCAGCCTTCACAAAAACGCCCACCCTTTTTCTGGGACAAGACGAGGCTGCAAAGTTCTTCAGACACAACCAGCACATGAGCACTTCTGTGGGGAACAGGGCCCAGGGTTCCAAGCTTTCCTGAAGCTCACAGCTTTCTGTGCAGGTGCTTCTTTCTCACCGTGTGAGACAAGGGCCTCTAATAGCACTCCAAATCAAGTGAAACTGCAGCGAAGGAGCAGCCAGGGCTGCTCTCCACTGAAGAGCCAAATGCCTTCAGGACTGCCTGGGTTTAATACAGAGCATGCAACCCAGAGCCTTTTATTACTTTGTTCTTTTGAGCTGAAGAGGGAGAGATGCCATTTTTCTTTTTATGCTCCTGCAACGTAGTCACCTATTAAAGTTATAGTTGTGCTCATTTCTGGAATTTGTAATGGACAGTAATTGTGCCTATAATAGTAAAATTGCTCTCAGCTAGGCTTTGGCTTTGCTGTGATGCATTCCCTACTGTCACCCAAATCTTGGGATAATAATGAGGCTGAGCTGCTTTTATCGGAGACAATAAAAACTGAACACACAGTATTGCAAAGAAACAAAGTGGAACACTTCCCACTGGAGTATCAAAATGTAATGCATATGAGTTAACAACAAAAAAAGTACTTGGTGATTAATTTGAGCATTAATTAAACCCTGTATTAAGATACTTCTATATAGTGCTGGAAATTAATGCTAGGTCTCGGCTTCTCTCTGATTTCATTGAGAAATACAGCAGTTCAACAGCTCTGGAAAACATCACATGCCTTAAAGGAGATCTGCAACACATTAGCAAGTGTCATGATGCTTTAAGCAAACCAATTGCTCCAGAACCATTCCTGATTAAGTGTCTGGTAGCAGATTATTCACCAAATATGTAGAAAGCATACAGAGACACTGTTCCTAAATATGCTTCAGTCCTTATTTCTAGAGATGAGATTACTAATTTCTGCATCTTTATAGCAACTTTACTAACACTTATCTCCATTTCAGCTGCAAAACTTTTGGACCCAGAATTTAAGATGACTACAACTGGAAGCCTGGCTAAGTCTAGGCTGAAAACTGGAGTCTTTGTAGCTTTTCTGTTATGAACGAATGGTATTTTAATTACGCTTTTCCATGAATTGAAATAAGAGCATGGGTTAGCTAGGAGTTGACTGCATTTTTTAAAAAAGTTTGGACGTATTCATCAAAGGCTGGGTGCAACCATCAGCGCATGATACTACACCTACAAACTGTAGAAAGTAGGGATTCATGAGCACTAACACAAGCAAGCAAAATTGTCTGCTCTAAAGCAAAACACTGTCTACCTCTCTCAGTGTGATACTAACTTTAGCCCTTAGCAATCATCAAACCATTAAAAAATAGCTGAAAATAAGTTTTGGCATCATTTCCCCCTGTTCTGGTCATAGCAATTGTAAAAGGGATCCCTAACACCCTCCTCCTCACCTGGAATTCGTAGTACTCCTACTCTCGCCATAATATGCCAGTACCCTCCTTTCCCCAGAGCATTTCAAGAATGAATATGTCATATATAATTCTCATCTAAGACTATTATAATAGGTTATAATAGAAACAATGGTGAAATGGCTTTGAAATAATGATGGATGGTGCATGTGGCACACGAATGTGTGTACTTCATCACTGAGTGCCTTGTGGATGGATACTCTCAGTCTCTGAGGCGAATCTTGCTTGTAGTCTATTCTTATTCTTTTCAGTGCTGAGACCTCTTTTGCTAGTCCACGGTCCTTCTCAACTCATGTCACTCATCTTCTGTATTTTATGGCAGTTCTGTTTCCCAATTCTGCCTCCAGCCATTTTTACCCCACATTCGAAAATAGGAAGGATCCTGACATGGGTCTGCTGCTGTTTCTCCATGGCTATGTCTGAGCTTCCTATCATGGCATGTCCCAACAGCATAACATGCACGTTGCAACAGCAAGGAGCTGTGGCTTATGGCCAATCAACTGTTACACTACCGCACTATGCTGCTTCTGTGTTCCCCTGTGAGGAAACCTTGCAGAGGCCCTAAACCATGTTTCATAACATTTTCTGGTTTTACATGTCAGACTCATCTTACTTGCATCTTTCCCTGCACAAGTTCCCCTTGGGACTCCTCAGGAGATGCTGATGTGGGCAGCAGAAAAATGGGCCCTTCATTAACACTGATTGCTTGCTGAGCATGTTAAGGGGACAGTGTAGGGGAACTGATGGGAGCTGGGTGCCCAATTTTTTCAACAGGGAATTAGTTCAAAACCTGGTGAAAGTGCCTGCACAACCTCCCAGATTTCTTCATAGGAATTTATGGTCAAAACATACAAATCAGCTTGGGCTGTGTCACAGAATCATAGAATCGTTAAGGTTGGAAAAGACCTCAAAGATCACCAAGTCCAGCAGTCGACCCATCACCACTATGCCTGCTAAACCTTGTCCTTAAGTGACACATCTACCCTTCTCTTGAAAACCTCCTGAGATGGTGACTTTACCACTTCCTTGGGCAGCTTGTTTCAATGCGTTACCATTCTTTCTGAGAAGAAATTTTTCCTAATGTTCAGCCTGTGCCAAGAGCAGGCTCTGCTTGGAAAACCAGTGGCTGAGTGCAAGGGTCCTACCTTTGGCTTTCCAGGAGCCTTGAAAGTATGATCTTTTCATAGTAGCAAATACTGAAGGAATTGAATCATAACAGAATTTTCTTCAAAAACATGCTATCTTGTAAGCAAAAACCAGGTAGTAACAGACTTCTACCTAGAGAAGACTTCTTTCTAGAGAAAGCTAAGAGGAAATCAGCCTTGGTAAAGCAGAAAGAAATTGGGAAACCATACTTTACAAAGGCCATATCTGTTTACCATCTGGTCATATCAAAACACCTTAACATTCTTCATTTATTCTTGTTATTAGTTATGAAAAATTTGGTAACAGGATCTAAAACATGCTGCCAATTTATGGATAGCATGCTATACAACCCACAATAACATCACAGGAACATATCTACAATTCATAGATGAAAAAACTGGGAGAAAAATGTGGCCTTTACCTCTGCCCAGGCTCAGCACAGCGTGTGGCCAGGCCATCTGTGAGCAATGCTGGGCTGAGGTAAGCCCCACACTGACCAGGCATTGAGCAGGTATTCAGACGTCCTCATTTACAATGCACGCTGTAGCCTATAATCATAATAATCCTGTAAGGCAGTATTCCGTGGCTGCCAAAGACCAATTATAAAACTGGAAATATTACTTTTTTTCTTCTCCCCAAATCAAGCCTGAGGCAAGAAGTGTTTCTTTGCCAGATTCTTTCAGCTCTCTGTGGATTAACTTCCCAGACTGGGGTAACCAGATGCTTTATACATGTATACAGGCAGTGAAGGTGTGGCCTATGGTTTTCAGTGTTTCAACTTGCCAAATATCTTCGAGACTTTGGAGACTGCGAGCTGTTGACCACTGCTGAGCAGCAATGGAAAACCCTATCAGAAGTCTTTTATGTGCTAAGTCTTGTTTTGCTTTGTTTTGCAGGGCAGGCTAACACAGCAGCAGGGCAGGTGCTGGGCCACGCTTTTCTGCTCCTTGCTATGGTGCTGGTGAAAACCTTCAAGCTGAAGTGAGCTTCAGACTTAGAAGAAATACCAACGCAGCACCCTAATGCAGAACTGCTTTCACATTCATCTTCAAAGTGCCATACTGTGCTCTGAAATTCATTTCACTACAAAACAGCAGGGAAATTCAGTGCCCTGAAATAAAATACATGTTGATCTGCAAATGCTTCCTCTCTGCATCACACCACAACAATAAAATGTCAGAAATATTTAAGAGTAACAAGAGGTATATATAGTGTTCACACAAAAGGATGCCCTCAGCAACACTGTGAGTTCCTTACAAAGCCAAACACAAGGTAAGAGGAGAGACTTAGGAAAGAAAGAGCAAGAAGCTAACATCTCCTGCAACATGTGGGCTCAAGCTATGGGTAGAAAGTGGGGCACATGATGTGGTAGGTAGCTGGCATTGAGCAATGGCCCAATCCTCTTTGAGCCACTGCTGCTGAGCACAAAGTACCTGGCAGCACAGTATATTTTGTTGCATCCCATGACTGACGGGGTTTCTGTAGACACCTTCAGCATTTGGAGCCATCAACTGGGGCTTTTCTGGTCCTCCAGGACTTTGGAAGACCATTAGGACCTGGAAGGAGTTCACCCTACAGCTTTAGTCTCCAGTCTCTTATTTGTTATTTATTGTTGTTTTTATTACAGTAGCCTCAAATGGCCCAAACATACAAGGGTACCACAGGGTTCAGCCTTGATGAAAAGCAGATGGAGAGCCAGACCCTGCCTCCAGTAATAAAATGCAGAAAGCTGATGTAGCAATGCAACAAAGCTTTTGTGTGGTTTCCTTCTCATTGCCCCTGTCTCTTGCTCTCTCAGGGACAGAAGAGACAGAGTCCTAGTACTACTCTGCAATATTAGTATTAAGGGAACCTATTTTCAATGGAGTAGAAAGCAAAGGCAGCACCTGCCTCCTTTGGCCAGCCCCAGATCCTAACAGCCCTGTCACATTCAGCAGTTTCTAGAATTACCAAAGGGTCCCGTGATGTCCACAGGATTGCTGTACATGAACATATAAAATGAGAGGCATAAAGATCTGGCTCTAATCATTATTTAGCCACAACTTTCTTAGATACCATTGTTTGTGCTGGGTTTTAAGCTTTGTACTTCAGCCATTTCGGAGGACGGAAATTTTCGCCAAAGCTCTGTTCACAACAAGGTAGCCCAGTTTGCGCTAGGGAATGTGTAAAATGTCCCTCTCCCACCCACAGAAGTGGCTGAGGAGATCTTGCTCAACCGCTGCACAACAGAAGCTGTACTCAAGAAGTCTCAGCAAATAGAAGTAAAGTTCAGGAAATTAGGAGCCTGCTAAATGCAAGAATTATAATGGAAAATTTTTGCAACCCTAACTCTTGCTGTTTTTGGAGAGATAAGCAGAGGATAGCCAAATTGAAACCTAGTAAAAACATCTGGACTAATTCTTCTGCAAAATGCCCATACAACTTTTACTAAGCACAAAGCCACAGTGGCCCAATGCAGCATAAAAGAAACGTGGGTCTACTGACTCAAGCCACCTCCAGAACCAGTAACACTGCTTCCTTCAGTGTTTACATTACACCAAGAGGTTTCCCATTCAAATTCAGATCAGAGCCAACCCTATTTAGCTGGTTAATTCAGGGGAGATTATATCAGAGGAAATCTCACTTAATACTGATTTTAATAACATATCAAAGCCTCTTTTTACTTTGGACAGAGGCAGAGACAGTCCTAAGTAAAACATTCTCTTTTTTTTTCTAA
The DNA here is from genome assembly GCF_019232065.1 of Centrocercus urophasianus. NCBI lineage: Eukaryota > Metazoa > Chordata > Aves > Galliformes > Phasianidae > Centrocercus > Centrocercus urophasianus. Next base: position 7,873,671 of record NW_024884755.1, on the reverse strand, counting down.
ATTACCAGTGTTAATAACATAAATACAGAAGTGACAAATACATTTGTAATTGCACAGCTAGTTTGTGGTATTGGCATAGCAGAAAATGTTTCAAGCCTGTAATACTGTCAGTAAGAATTACTTTAGGTAACAACTTGGGATCAGTTACTTCCTCTAAAATTGGAAATTGCTGAAATTACTCCAATTACAAGAGCTCTCTGGGAACAGTACATACACATACCACTTGTCGTCTGTGCTATTTGGGAATATTTTAACTAATAGCAAATTATGGAACATCCTAGCTGGCTATCATTATTTCAGAGAGAGCTTTTAATCTAAATTTGATTAAAAGACCATTTTTGTTTCCCACGTTTTAAGAATACAGCAGATGTGGAGCTGAATGCTGTTATGTTTGCTAATAGATGCAGGACACATGGTTGTGTGGTATTAATAAAGGTTTGGGCCAAGATTTTCAAAAATAGGAGCTTAATTTTGAGATTCCACCATCCATATTTAGTGCTGGAAATGAACAACCTTTTTTCACAGAGTTCCAGCAGCTCCTATTGAAATCAGTGGGTGTCAGAGCTTTTGGAAGTTGAACCACTCATTCAAGAATCCCAAGGGTGAGTTAGGAGCCAAATTTTCATCTCCTCTTGTTCAAAAATCTGGGGATGAGATTGTGTGCGTAGCAAAATTTCCATTCACTTCAATGAAACAAGGATTTTTTCTCTGATCTGTTTTTGAGAAAGCCAGGTTATCCTGAGAGCCACAAGCAGGAATGGGTTATACAAGTCATTCCCACTCGACTGAAGCTTGAGGTCATCCCAGAGATACCAGGAATTTTATAGAGTTACTACTGCTATTTTAGATTTCTTTTTGTATGGACTTGTCATGTATGTTAGTGCATTTGTTACTTTTTGTTTTCCTGTGTTCTGAACATTATTATACACATAGAAACAAATGACAATTTTCACCTGTGGGAAGACATGCCCGGGATCAATACTGTGCGTACAGCAAAATGGGAAAATGCAGTACATTGCAGCGATACCTAGATCAACCTGACAGCTTCAAAGACTGCTGTATCAAGGGCACTGTGAGGAGCTGGGAATGAAGTCTGCATGGCCTCAGAGTGCAACCCATTTTTCTCCCATTACTATCACTGAACGTCTCTCTGGAAAGCATTCCTCAGCTATCACAGACGTGAAGAGGGCTTCTCAACAGCAGAAGGGCAGAAGGAGGGAGATGCAGCACCCAGAGCTGGGCTCTGCCCCTTGCTCTGCCTCTTCTCTTTGTGCTTACCAGAGTCCCCACCATCCAGGTCTCCTCCCGGAGCTGCTGCTGGCAGCCAGACCAAACTGCGATCACGGCATGTTTTAGACACATAAGGACATAAGTCCTTATGGCTGTGAAACTCTGGAAGGCTGGGACGGATTCACTCTCTGCCTGTGTCATCAAAACCGGAGCTACACCCAGCGAGGCCAGCAGCAAGCCCTTTGGCTCCAGCTGGGGTGAATCATGCCAGCGTGGAACCTGATTCTTTAGGGGAGATAACATTGTAGCTCAAGTTTTTAATAAACAAGGCTGGGCTTGAGCTTCCTCTGGGTAAAACCACACAGGGCCTCTTTCAGTTTCAGGAGGTGAGAATCAAAACAATACTCTGCCTCCAAACAAAAGCTTGCTTTTATCAATTTCCAGGATTTTCCTAATGCCAATGTTGTGGTTCTCATTTTTCCACAAAAACACTGCTAATAATGGAGCCATCTTTTGAAAAGCTCCACGATTTATAGCAACTGGCAGTGTGTTCAATATGTAATTGTTTTGGATCAATCACAACCTTATTATTTGCCAGTCTCCCCCACCAAGATAAATTTGAAGGAAATCATTCTGCTGACACTTCCCTGATAATTTTGGCAATTTCAACCTTTACATTTAGCAGCTGCACTGAGCATATACCTTAAGGATGTGAAACCCAAGGGCTTCCAGTTAAGAGTTAATGAGTTAATTGCTGGCAATGAACAAAGACCATTCACTACCATAAGCCATGACTTTGTTCAACTGGTATTACAGTAAAATATTGAAGCAACATTGTCAACAAGTTCAAGCAAAGATTTCATAGAATTATCTGGATAGGTAACAAACATTAGCATGTCATCAGCTGAGAGAGAAATTTTATACCGCTTCTAACAAGAAATATGTTGCATCCCTTGAACTTCTTCTCTGGGTCCTGTGGCGATTGCTTTCAAATCATGAATTATCTGCACTTTGGGACTGGTCAAGGTTCTGAGCTATCTGGCTGAGTTTACAAAGTACCCCTGCTTAGTGTTAGCTGGATTTATTTCTTTTAGTGAGAATTCAACTGGTCTGGCTGAATATCAAGTGCTGAATAACTCTTTCTATTCTTGAAACTCTAATCTTTGGGAAAAAAATAAATTGTAATCAAAAATCCCATTTACCCAATAATGCTAGATTACTAATGATGCTGTCAGCAGATGCTAATGGTGACAAACTATTATTTTAGCAGAGCAGCTCCATGTATCCAAACAGATCTGATAAAAACACTGCAACTATTTGCCCATTTTCTCTGAAAATGAACACAAACTTGACTAGAAAACACAGAAATAAAGGTTAGACAGGACCAGAAGCCCTGGTATTCAGTAGGACTGGCTGTGCCAAAAGCTCACACTATCATGTGCCATGCAGTGCATGCTCAGAACTCTGTGGATGCTCTTGTGCAGCCCAATGGTTGGCCATTCTTTGCTGGGTAAGCAGGTGCAGGCCCACATAGCCTGCTGGGAATGTTGGATGTTGGGCAAGTCATCTCTGGGAGGGACATACTGTACAGATCACTGACAAGAGTAACAGGTGAGTTAAAACAGGGGTTAACCTCCCCTGAATGTCTAAACACACTGCACTGAACAGCTATGTTCAACCTGGTCCACCGAGATTTCACAGCATCCTTTCCTGCCTTACTGCTTAATGCTATCTGGCCACTTTGTAACCGCTTTTCAGCTGTGCAATTATACAACCAGCAAGGAACATCTGGTTTTTGTTAAATTTGAAACATGTCTCATCAGTGTTTGAATGAGGGGATAAGCTGGTGAGCAGCTCTGGAAGGACTCCTCACATAGCAGCAGGGCATCAGCTTTCCAGCTCTGGCAGCACAGGAAGCATTCTGGCTGCAGCCACTGTGGTCATAATGACACGCTGTTGGCATTTTTTGGATGGTACTTATTGATATAACTCAGCAACGAGGAGACTACGTGAGAGAGCCCCCTCCTTACATTGGAATGTTCCACAAGCAGGAAAATTCATCACAGCCAACCTGAATCCTCAGCACTGATGGAGAGCAGGAGGCTTGCAGAACAGGCTGAACTCTGCAAAGTGTCTGCAGAGTAGCGAGGAGGAGAACATGTCCTCATTTCGAATGATCTGCTCCTTTCTGAGTAGAGCTTGGATCTGTTTGTGTCTGTGGGGTTTTTTTGGTGGCTAAATTAAAGCTACTGCTACCCTTAGGTACTCTACAGAAATAATACAGGAGCTATTGAAACTAATAGAGAATTAAAGAGAACAAGGACTATGATATCCATGAATATATTTGGCTTAGAAACTGAAGATGAGAGGATAAGTACCAAAATAGGATTCCAGTGAGAAAAGCAGGAAGCAGCAGCTCATCTCAGACGTGAGTGGGGTTGGAAGGTAGAGTTGCCTGCAGAAGCTGGAAACCAGAATTGAAAAGCTTCCACAACCCTATTTCCTACAGGAAATATAAAACAGGCCCTTCATATTGTAAGTAGTAGTCATGAAAATTCATTTTGTCATACTTGAGATAAAACACCATTTATAGCTTTTCCCTTTTTAATGGAAAATTCTCTATAAAGACAGATTTTTTTCCACAACAGTTTAACTGAAGAGCAGTTTTCCATTCAAACACTGTAGGCAGGCAGTTTCTAAAGAGCCAGTCTGGAATAACAGAAGAAACCCAGGGCCATTCCCTTACCTTGCTAAAAGAATCACAACACCATTTTCTCCATTGTCATCTATCTAACAAGTCAACATGAGAATCTGGGGTTCCATTACTCGAAAACTTCTCAGAGATGAAATCAGTGAAACACTCTGCTCAGTGTATAAGTAACACTGCCGCAAATCACTCCCAACAGAGTGCTGGTAATTGCTGTTAAGATTTAGGTAGAGCTTTCACAAAATGTCACACTTCGGGAATTAGTAGTTAAAAACACAGTTTATATTTCCAGACCAAATACAGAGCAGAAATTAATCTCTATCCATATTGTTATCCATTTAAGCGAGTGATGACAGGTACTGTATAAACATCAAAATGTGTGATAAACAGAGTCGGTTTTAATTCAGCGATCTGACTGGAACAATGACTGCACTGAAAGGTATTTTGAGAATCAGATGAAGGCAGGGAGCTGCCTGGCTACAGCCAGCCTTGCTCACTGTTCCTGTGCGTGCTGCTCCACGGCCCCAACGGCTGCGGCCCTAAGGTACCCCTGACTTGTTACTCACAGGTGCTTGCTTCAGCACATTGCACAGGCTGGCAGATAAATCCTATTTGTGAATGAAAACATTCACTGAGATCCTCTCCTGTCAGGTATTTTTCCTCCGTTACATGTCCCATGCTAATTATAGAATGATCTGAAGGGCTTTCTAAGTGATAATGACTGTAGAATACAGTTCAGTGTTGCAATTACATTTCCTCTTTCTATCCTGTGAGGCTAAAGATTAACTGATTTCATCCTAACATGCCAGTTTCTTGATAACTTCATAATGTTTCCTAATCTCTGACTAACTTCCAACTGATGAGTTAACTACAGTAAAATAGGTAACACGAAACCAACAAAACCAACTTGAAGAACTTCTTTTCAGCAAAAGCAGTGAGTGTGAAAGACAGAAATGATTCTGTTCAGCTGTGCTTCATTGAGATACTGAACTAAGTTCTGAACTAGCTGTGGCTATGGGAATGCTTTACATCATTTTCCATGATTCCTAACATTATTCGACCCTTAAGACTTTCTTCCCAACATTTTTGAAATTGAACATCGTACTGAGGAAAAATATTGATAAGAAAAAATATATATTACATACATACAATACACACATACAATAATACAACATACATACAATAAAAATATAAGGGGTTAGACATCTAAATAAAACCCTAAGTGCCAATTTCCTTAATAATTTGCAACACGCACATACATTATGTGGTTGTCTCAGGTTTGGGGCACACACTTCCAGCATTTTGGTGTCTTCCCAATGAGAACACTGAGCAGGTCTGCAGCTCCCCAGACCAGCTGCGTGCTGCAGACACTCGCTCTGGGAATGTGCATGTTGGCCCAATTCTCTTCATGGGTTTTGTCTCCATTCCAGGAGAATTAGACAGCACCACTGTGCCTGCATTGATTACTCCATTGTTCTGCACAGCGGCAGTTAGTCTGATGCCTCAGGGAAACGTTGGAAATGTGCTGCGAGTCCCGTAAGTCATTCTGAGCATGGAAAGTAAATCTGAACCCAAAAGAACTGGACTTAGTGAGAAGTAGCTGGTGCATGTGGATATAGATTCTGTCCTTAGGCTACTGGGGCCCCTGCTTTGCTGTGCAAAGCACGGAGCAGGGATGCAGACCCAGCTCAAAGGTAGAGGAACTCTTGTGGATGCAGCTGAGAAGGTAGAATGTGTTCACTGAATGATTTCAGGCAATTAAGGGGAGTGGCATCCTGTGAAAGGGGTGGCAGAGAACACTGCTGTAAGCCCTGCGCTTGGAAGATACATTCTCAGCAGACTAACATGAGCGGTGCCTAGCATTGCCTTGCACTGCAGCATTCTCAATCTGAGTCTGTCAGCCAGTTCCTGATAAAATGGAGAGTTAGCTCTGCCTGCGTTTTGCAGTATTGACTAAACTAGCTTTGACAAACATTCATTAATCCCATAACTGCCTTCCATGACAGATTAGAGCATGCCCTGATTTGACTTGCATTTACTGCTTAAGATCACACACTGAGTCAGACACAAGTGGAATCCAGGAATCCTGCCTCTGTCTCCAGCATTACCCACCCAGGACTCAAGCTGGCAACTGATTTCATCAATCATTTCAGTATTTAGGGGGTGCCAGTCACCGAGCTGCAGGATCCAGGAGGCAGTTACCTCAGTGCCAAAGAACGGGAAGAACAGCATTCCCTGCACAGGGCTGTGGGTAACCCTGCACACATACAGACTTCTCACAGAAACTTCTCCTCTTCAGTCTGCAACATCAGTTCTAAACAAAGGAGAAAGTCAGCTCTGTACACTGGGCATGGCTTGTTTCCTTGGTAAGATCTCTAGAGATATTCCACTAACTCCACTGAGAGAGCACTCTGCTTTTTTCCAGATGTGAAGCCTATTGTTTAGCCCAGGTAGGACCTATCACAGATAGAATGCTTAGGGCATAATTAAAGACTGAAACTTTATTCAGATACGTGGGGGACGTGACACAAGGTTACACAGGTAATTTAAAAACGACAGCATTTCCTGTCTCTTCTGTGTTTGACTCTATAATTAAACACATTTTTCTTAATGTAACTTTTGTGTGTGTAGTAGCTCTATATGCACTGCTGAAAGACTGCGTAGCCTTCTTCATTTGCCACGGGCTTGCTGCAAGTAACTGGCAAATATCTGTGTACAGCAAAGTGAGCTCCCTCCTGCAGTTGGGATGAGGAACAAGCAGTGTCAGTCAAGGCACCAACCTCTGGCCTCAAATGACACAACTTCTGCCAGTGACTCGCTGGTGAAGTGTCGTTTGCACTTGCTGGAAGGCCTGAAGTCTGTCTGTCATTCTGTCCATATTCTGCTTTTTAAAATGCTGTCTAATACAGAGACTCTAAATGCCTTCTAGGATAACTGAAATATACAGAAATATAATAAAATTCCCAAGCTCTGTGATTTTACCTGAGTCAAGACTGTAATATAGGGTCCATTGATTACTGACAAGAGTCTTAACTTCCAGGTTACTCTAACCAGTATTGTTGATTTTCTAAAACTCAAGATGTAGCTATGTTACACAATCAGATACTTAATGATGTCCTGCAAGCAAAGATTTTATCAGCCGTCTGTACTCTGTTTGAAAAGTCTTAAGGATAAATCTGTCGTGCAGAATGTATAAAATTGCTTTCTGTCACTTTAAAATAGGCAAAGATTCTGCCAGACAGATGCAAATAATAGATTACCAGTTGGATGCTTTGGATTTATTATCAATGCATCGTTGCTTTTAATTGATTGATCAGATAAGGAAGGGTAGGGGGTACAAATGGTAATTTCTTCCTCTCTTCTATGGGTGTGCTATAGGAAGCAATAGACCACAGAACATGGCTACCCCCTTTGATTTTACTGCAGATCTGGCCACAGGAAATGTTGCACATTTGGATCAAGCAGGATAAACAGCAAGGGCTTCCTCTTTTGTGAAATCATCTTTAAGCAGCACCCCTCCTCAGGAAAATAGGTTTTCCACTTTACATAATGCTGCTGCAGCAGTGGTTTGTTCCTAACTTTTTTTTCTGGGTAGGTTATGAACTTTACGGCTCTGACCACAGATCAGTTATTTATCATAACAGGAAAGATGAGACCAAAGATATTTCCTAACCTTCTTCTTTGCAGATCTGAGAGAAGCAAACCAACAAACATCAACGCTTTGTGTTCAACCGACAAAAAATATGCAGAAATATTTGCTCATCTTCATACTTGATTGAATTCATCTAAAATTTTAAACAGCAAGGAGCAAATCCGTATACATGGTTTAATTTAGATCTCTTCTCCAATCTGCTATAACTGATCTCTCAAAGGCATTTAAACAGGTACAAAGACAACGATTTCATTTAGAGACATACTAAAAAAGGTGGTAGAGAAAAATCTAATTTCTAAAGAAGACTCCTCCATTTTGATATTTAATGCAGATATTCCTATGTATCCTGGCAACACTTATTATTCTTATTAATTCTTATTAAATATAAGAAAAAATTATTTCATATATTTCTGCCGACAGAAAGGATTTCCTCATCTAATGTATTTGCCCTTTCAGCAGCAGGAGTCTGAAAACGCTGAACTGTAGTGGTAGATTCAACACATTTTTTATTTTGCAGGAACAAATTAATAACTGTAGGAAAGCACGTTCCTACATTATAAAGCTATATGACAAGATGCACATAGCTGGGATTGCTCAAATTACTGCACCACAAACCTAAAGAGTATTTCGTACAGGACCAGATTGCAGCACTTAACCACAGGCCTGCCGTGTGCTGGTGCAGGGCCGCACTGTGGGAAGGGGAGCTGGGGCAGGCACTAACCTCTACAGCACTAACCTCCAGGAAAGAACTCAGAGCAGAAACCAACAAGCATGCCTGGGAGTCAGAACTGTACTAAGGAATGAGGGACTGCTCACAGGTTGTGTTCCTGTGCTCTTGCTACCAAGGAGCAGAGTGAAGCCCTTCTAACACTCCTTCACGCTGATGCATACAGCAATTGCCCTGGTTCACAATGAACAGCTTGAGCCAGTACCCTCACTCATTGCTTGTAAGTGTAAATGCTAGCTCCTGTTCTGCTTGCCCTATGTATCCTATGTATAGGTAGCATTTTGCTACCAGCTTGAGGTCTTGCTCCCAGCTTGCTCTTCTGTAGCACTGTGTCCAAGGGATCTCCATAGTCTCTTTTCTGTAGCACTGTGTCCAACGGATCTGCATAGGCTCTTTTCAACCTGTACTCTAATTGGTTTTTTAGGCATCTTCCTCCAGGATACTGGCCACCATAAAATTAATAGGAAAGGGAAACCACTACAGTCCTTCCAAACTCAGAAGACTGCCTTGGGAAGATCTTTTCTACATGTATGAGGCGAGGGAATTTCCTTCAATTCAGCACACACAGGAGGTGAATATCATTGCTTTCCCTCCAGAAGACACGTCTGACCAAAAAGCGGTTTCAAGTCAAAAGGATTTAGTACTGGCTTCAGTTAAACTTTGGATCAGATTCCAAATGAATTATTTTTGTTTCCTTTTGACATCATTTGGATACTTCCTAGTTCACAGGAGCCCAAACACCCAAACAAGACTCAGCAAGTTGGAACTGCAAACCATACGAAGAGAGCCTGCAAGCCTGAATTTGCTGAGGCTTGCCTCAAACAGAAACGTGGGTGATCTACAGCTTATGGGGCGTAAACCGCAGACTGCTGGCTGTAAAGCACATACTCCCATTTCTCTATCCCTGTGCAGCCGCCAACAGACTTAAGAACAGAGACACTGAAACATTATCTTGACTTAATTCAACACAATGCCCAACTCCACAAGATTCCCAACTATTTCCTTGCTGGAAACATTAGCAAGAGAATATATGCAATTAGCACTATAAAAAAGCCTCTAAATAGCAACAAGCAGATTCACCACCATATCTCAAGTAAGATTAGCTCTTCCAGATCAAAAAGAAGTGTCCTTATCAGCCTGCTACTAAACTTTGTGCCTTGTTTCTGGGGCCACAAAATTCATAGAGACTGTGGTCATACAACTGTGTTTAGAAAATCCTTCACGAGATGGATAAGTAGGTAGATTGATAGATGAGCAACAATTAAATCTGAACTCAATTCTGAAACTACTGTATTTCCTCTCAACATGAGTTTGGCTGCTATGTAAATATCTGCAATCTACTCAGTTTAATTCTTTAGAAGGAACTGTAACTTGGTAAAGAAAATTTAACTGCTGCCCTTTTGAATCAAGATCCTTCTGTTTAAGCAGAAATATCATTCATAAGAACCATAGCATTGGTGGAAGAAAGACAAATCTATTGTCTAAGAAGAAGAAGAAGCTATTTAAGTTTCACGATGATGGAGGAAAATGGAGGCAAAGAGGTGGCTGAGGGGCTTTTTTGAGTCACACAATGCCTCGAGCGCTGCAGAGTCGAGAAAATAATAGCAATCTGCTTAAGGGCTGTGTCTCTTTCAAACAATGATGACTACTCTTCCAATCTCATTTTAGTTCTGCTGCTGTTATGGAAACTTTCCTTGTCCTCACCAGCTCAGTTATGTATCTTTGAGGCACTAATGACTCACAGCTGACACTTCCCAAGCTCAGCCTCTTTTGAAAGCATTTGCTTTCCTTGTGAGTTCTTTGGTCAAGTTTAAAATCTTACTTTCCAAGACTGATTGTATAATCTGAAGAAAGATTTGAGGGTTAGTTAAGAAACATGAAATAGAAATGACTCTTACAGCACTGCTACTTCTATCCTTGATATCATTCTAAATAATGTGTTTATATTTTTGAGAGGCACTCCAATACTCCAATGATTACTAATGTAGACAAAATACAAATAAATAAGAAAAATTAAATTCAGATTCCCCTCTCCAACCTCTTGGTACCTCTTATCTGCTCTGCTGTGAATAAGCTCTGCAAATAAGGAATATTGTTTTCCTCTCCTCATGAAAATTTGCTACAGGCATTCTTAGGGCTCAGGGCAAGCAGTATTTCTTCTGGTCTTCTGGAGCACTCTGAGGCATATGATCATTCAAGCAGCTCTTGAAAAAAAGACGCTCACAAGGATTAGACCCACAAAAGACCACTATAATGCTGACTTATCAAAGCCCAGCATCTAACAGAACCTGCAACCCTGAGAACAGCACCCTGTACAATGTTTCCAGATGCAGACACCAAGGAAGGAAAGGCAAAAGTGAAGGGAAAGCAACCATTTCGATTTTTTTACAGTAAATGACAAGAAAGAGATTTCTCAGTTAGACCCTAATTGAGTTGCACACTTTGCTCTAGAATGCAAAGATGCTTTGCTCACTACCACATCCTCTCCTGCACGTTGGCACTGCACTGACACCAGCCCCTTCTCCCAGACCTGCTGGTGCAGCATGCATTCCTCCCTTTGCTAGTTTGGTGGGCAGAGCACTTGTCTGAGATGTGGGAGGTGGGAGACTCTCCTTCCTCTGGGTGTGCTGCCAGCAGGAACTGAAGCAGCCCAGGAGAGCCTGCTGGAAACTCAGGAGAAAACTGAAGGTCTTGGGGTGCATGGCACCACACATGTTCCTAAAGAGGTGGATCACACACACTGAGAGATGGGAAACAACAGAAAGGCAAGGTAAGGAATACGCTCAGCTGGAGGGGCAGCTCTGCACAGCTGAAATGTTTGTAGTTTGACTGTAGCCCACTTATTCAAACCTTATTTCTGACTCTTAATGAGGGTGAAAATTCTCTTTCAGCATTTTTACAATTATTAGGCCTCCAGGAGTTTTTACTGGAAATCACTGACAAGCTCCTGTCACAAGTATAGATTAGTCAGTGTTCAATGGCAGAGTTTGGCTGACACTTTTATTATACTCCTGAGCCAAACAATCAACTACATTTTAGGCCAGATGACTCTCCTGTTGTACATCCATATATGCCTTACGGTACAGCTGTAAACAATAGTGAAAGCCTCAACAGGAAATTAGGTTTGCAGATCTCTGCTTTTAGAGGTCGGGCAAATTAATTTGATTATTCAGTGCTGATCGGTCACTGATATATTTTGCATTATACATTCCCAGGGACCGAACCAAAGCGACACACAATATTAAATTCAAAGTCACGTTGTCACCAAATTTTAATATTACTTAATTTGAAACCTACTCTAGCAAGTCACCAAACGTTCAGTTATGGTTTTCATGAGCTCCAATGCCAAGAAAATGCACTTCTTCACTAGGCCAGTCATACAATACAATGACAGAAAGAGTACCAACAACAACATGAGTTTCTTCCAACTAAAACTATATGCTATGAATGGTTTTATCAGCCATGTTCACCCTACAGATGAAGCTGTCTGCATTACTCAGTCTAAATAACTACTCTTTTCTCATCATTTTGGAATGTATTTTCCATTTCAATTAATTTCTTTTTATCTGAACTCTAATGAGTTACTGAATGCAGCCCAGTGTCTTCTCCAAGGCATGCTGGCTGTCCAGTTTTGTTACTTCATGCAAAGGCTTTTATTTTTCCTCATAAGTATATTAGCTTAGATGAGAATGTAAAGGGGAGAAGTAAGATATGCAAGGATTGGAAGCAAAATTCAGACAGGTTTTTTAAAATCTACTCTCATGCAAGCTAAAGTCTTAGTGATGGCACCTGTGCAGGAGTAGCAGACATCCTGCCCTGTACTTCCAATGCTGTATTCATCTATATGCAGTTTGTGCTAGGTCAGTTAAACATACAACAATTTTTTAGAAGCTGGAACTTGATCCTCACCTAAGGCCCATTCCCAGCTGATTTAGGCTAGCCCCAAAATAGCCTGCTTCAAAAGATGCTGCAGGCAACCTTTTAAATAAAAAGTTAACAACACATTTACATTTCATTTTCAATTCAGTTTCAATTGTGAAGTCTTTACTTTCCATTTATTTTCACAAAGCTCCATTTCTGTCAAGATGAAGTGAGTTCCACAGGACAGGATTCTGTCTATGCCCCATAAAACCCAAACTGCGAATGGGTCAGGTGGAATTTGCCATCCCGAAAGATGGACAGTGAAGATACGAAGATTGTCTTAGAGACAAAAAAGTCTTTTGCTAGACTTCAGCTTTGCACTGACCAGCTGCATCCTCAGAACAGTACATAACAAAAGCAAGTAAGCAAGGAAGACCTAATGAGGGTGTTCATTAGCGAACACACTGAAGATCACTACGCTTCTGATTGCTTCATCACAAAGAAGTAAGCTGAAGAAATAGAACATGGAATTTCCTTCCGTATTTTAAAACTACAATTTGTTTTATTGCAAGGTGAGAGCTAGCTCACATATCCAACTAAGAAATAGTAAAGAGAACAAAAGCAACCAACAGAGGGACTAAAATAACCCACGGTACTTGTGAAAGAAAGTCATGTTGTTTCGTGTTTATGCAACAGAGCGGTTTCTCAGCTCAGATAGTGAGTTACAGCAGTGATGGAGTCTAAAAATCATGTTCAAGTTATGATCATGGACGGAAAAAAAAAATTACAGAGTGCTGCTAGCATTATCCACAGCAGCCTAAAGTTACCTACTGCTCATATAACCACCGCCTTAAGTCTCCAAGAATAAATATTGCCATCAAATCCAATCAGTTCAATTGAAAATGGATTGTTTGTGGATCCTGAGAGATCTCTGGCGTTTTGGAAGCAACCTTAAAAGGTCAATGTTGAATTACCTCCTAAATGAGGAAAAATGAAAACAAGGGCACTGGGAAAGAAACAGCAAAGAATGGAGAGAATTTGATAAATGTTGAAACTCGCTACAGGTGTAACTGCTTGTGGCAAGAAAGGCCATTCCACACTTATTAAGAGATAAAGCAAAATTTTTGAAATAAAAGAGCAGGATGCTTGCATCGCTTCTCACTGCAGTGTAGCAGTGCTATCTCAGTGCTCCCCACACTGCTGATCCAGGCCTGTAAGCTGGTCCTCAATCCACTCCCATTGTCAGGATCACAGAAATAGTGCAGCCTGCAGCAGGAGGCAGGCACATAGCCAGCAGAAGAGATTCAATGGAAGGATCTCCATTTTGATTTTAAGTGTAGATTTTAAAATAGAGCAATCTATGCTATTGTAAAATCTGAAAGGGAGAACAGAGATTTAAGAATGGTGGGAAAAGGAGAGAAAGAAAATTACTGCTGTTCTGCTGGTGTTCCTGGGAATACTTCAGTTATTCTACGTAACTAATGTGTATCCCAAGGTGTGGACTGAAGGAAAAGCTATTCTCACTCCATCAGTGAGATTGCATCATCATCTTGAAAACAGACCAGAATTCCTTCCTAGGAAACTTGCACTGGGATTTATTAATTCTCTCCCAAACTCAGATTATGATGAAGTTTACATGGGTTAAGCTGGCAAGAACATCATTTCTCATCTTTGAGAGCACAAGAGAGCTGTAAAGTGGGGATTTGTATGGAAAATTCAGCTGTGGTGGAAACGTGAAATTGTGCATATCTACTGTCCCTGTGAGTATTGAAAACAGCTGAAGACTGGCAGGCAGTAAAGAGAAAGAAGAGCAAATTCACACCTTGTGTCATCCTGAGAACTCCAGCATCACAATGAGCAGCCTGTGGAAGACTATATGGGAAGTTTGGCTTCAGCATTCAGCTTCAACAGTGATGCCCATATGAAAGATGCATCACTTACATCCCTGGAGCTGGGTCAGGCTGTGGGAGCAATTCCCACAGCCACATTCCCCTGTACCTGTCCTCTCAGAGCAACCCAAGCACAGTGCCACAGCGTTTGGCAGGGTGCATGGGCTACAGAGACCTGCAGGACCAAGGAGCCACTTGGTGCAACACCCTATTCTTGATGGAAGGAAAAATCCTTAGTGTTATTCCAGCAGGTATACAGACCATTTCAGACAGGAGCTGAGACGCTGTCTATTGCTTTGCAGTGCCATATGCTGGGTCTTCATTTCCTTCTCTTTAGCTCACTTGGGCCAGGGTCAGCCAAAGTACAGCCTGCAGCTGCTCCTCTCTTTGATTATTGATGAGGATTAGGATTTATTTTTTATATAGAGCTCTGTAGGTGTGCAAGACATTTCACACAAATATACAAGGACAGGGCTCTGAAGAGTTCATACAGCCCAAACATGTCGCAGCACAGCTAGTGAAGACACATGTATGATTAAAGGGTTATTGATGTAAGCTCCATGTGTATCTTGTGAGCTGGACAAATTGTAGGTTGCTTAGTGTGGCTGTACTCATAATGCAAAGGGTCATTTTTATGCTTAACATTTTAACCTTTCATTATAGGAATCTGCTGTTTCAAAGCTGAGCTTACCGAACTGCTGTAAGCAAGGTTGGTGAAAAAAACTAACCTGTCTCACGACGGTCCAAACCCAGCTCACATTCCCTATTAGTGGGTGAACAATCCAACTCTTGGTGAATTCTGCTTCACAGCGCTAGGAAGAGCCGACATCAAAGGATCAAAAAGCGACGTCGCTATGAACGCTTGGCCGCCACGGGCTAGTTATCCCTGTGGTAACTTTTCTGACACCTCCTGCTTAAAACCCAACAGGTCAGAAGGATCGGGAGGCCCTGCTTTCACGGTCTGTATTCATACTGATTTTCTTCATATACAGTTTATGGAAAGGTTTGATTCAGATTAGCACTCAGGAAATAAACATTATTGGATAAAGGGCAGAAGACAGCCCTTTGTTCTTGCTGCAGGACAGAGACCATGTATCTATAGCTTTGCCTACAGAAGTAGGTAGCCAGCTGTAAGGACACAAAACTTCTTTCCCAAACCTTCTGAGCACTTTAGTTGCCCAAGAGTAGGTCAAGGGCCTGGGTAAAGGGAATGACAGGAACTGCCCCAAAATGAAAAGAAATATTGCCCTACTATTTAAAAAGAAAAAAAAAAGAAAAAGAAAAAGAAAAGAAAAGCTGTGCATCCTCACTCCGTCTTCTATGCACCTGTACAGTACAGATGAAGAACTTATGTAAACTTTTTCATGGTTTTTTGCTGAGCTGGTTTCCTAACATCCACTCATCTGTTTTATTACCTGTGCCTCACCATGACAAGGCTTTGGAAACAAAAAGTGAATGAAGGGATCGTTCTCTTCATGCTTTAACAATGTGCACAAGTTTTAAATGGCGATGTTTTGTCTAGCTCTTATGTAAGCCAATTGCAATATCCTTTGAGTAGGTGTGCGTTGAAATGGGATAAGATCAGCATGTTACACAGCTATTTGAACACATACCCTGAGAGGCACCTTGAAGAGGGATGTCAGGGTCACAGCAGCTCTGCTCTCAGCTGCGGTGCATGGCTGCTGCAAGGCAGGTCACTGAGGTTCTCCCCTACCTTAGACGTTTCTGGCGAAGACATACAAATCTCATTTTCAGAGTTAGCAGGTAATCTAGCTGGGAGCAAAACTCTGGAAAACAAGCTCAACATGTCCTATTTGTCCTCACAGATAGTAAGAAAGAGTTGTCACTTTCTAAAACTCTACTCTGAACGTAAATACAATTCAGCAGTGTGCAAAAGGAGGATGATGTGTTTAAGCCTTTAGCATGAATTTCAAAGTGGGCTTTAATGGGCTTTGGGGATGAGCATGCTGTCAAAACAGAATTTACACTGGAGATGAAGAAAACATATAAGGTTCAATAAAGATGCCTTTTGCTGATCACTGGAGAATGATTGCAGCTGACTGCAAGAAAACTTGAATGATGGAGACCAATACAAATCCTCAGTGATACAATCCCTAAGACCAAATGAGATGTGCCAAGGTCGGAGGCTAACAATAAGCAGAAGAATTGACGCAGGAATACTGAGAACTAACTTGGCGTATCTGAGATCCATTGAACAAGCAATGCTTACCATCAGAGACTTCAAACATTACTGAAGAAATTTATTTGGCACCAGTTGTCTGAGGGGTCCCAGATTTGACAATATAACATAGCAGCATTTTAAGCCAACATGAAGCAAGAGGCATCCAAGAGGATAGCTGCATCTGAAGAATACAACTGGCAAGACTGGAGATAGAGCGTTCCACAGAGCTATCACTGTATGATACACAGTGCTGTCCGTGATGTTTCAGCAAAACACTTCCTGACTGCCAGAGCCTTCGAGTCAGCAGTATTTACTGGAAAGGATACAAAAATGGATGCCTTGGGTAGAAGCAAATCTAGAAACCATCCTTTCAGCTAGTGAAAAAGGGCACTGATTAATGAGCTGGCATACACAGGCACACATTTTATTCCATCAGCTTTACAGGTTGGCTGAAAGCCCCCTACATTTTGCAAATCATGATTGCTCCTAGGGGAGTATCTCTGTCTGGTTCGTTTATTTGTTTGTATGTACATTCAGTAACTAAGGTCAGAAGTTTTATAGCAGCAACTGTCTCTGAACTGTTACTTGGCTTTGATTTTTTAGCCATGGCACTGAGAGTTTTATGCAATATTGTTAATAATAGAAATGCACTTTGTTTTACTTTAAACTAATTACAAATTTGCCTGATTTCACGTATTTCATGTGCATGGGTAAAAGGTAATTGCTATACCCACATAAAATCTGAAGATTAAATTTTGTCTTTAACACTATAGATTTCACTGATGCCAATGAGGTCAGAATTCATCTGTAGTAACGGTTTAGCCATAGCACTGTCTAAACATCTATTAGTTGATGTGAAATCACGGTGGCACAAACATATTCTATAACCGTTAGAAATGACTTCCTGCATCTGAGCTGAATTTGCATTAGAGAAGCACAACAAAGTTTGCACAAAGACAACCAATTCCAGGTGACAAAATTCACATCACTAAATTCGATAGGCGCAAGTCCAGCAGAACCCAACATCCACAGCTGTACCTACAAATTCAAAGCTGTTCTTATTTCGTTTGATATTAAGCCCCCAGCATGGAGTTTGAGACAACAAGAGTATTGCTCACCTAAGGTTTGGAGAAATACCTAGTTGCGACATTTTGGCCTCCCTTGATTTTCCAAAGCAAATTTTGTTAGACAATAAAATTACTTGATGCTATCAATCACTTTATATTTAATACTCATATGTAGGACAAGTATGGTTTATCAGAACAGGGGAAAGAAACGATGCCATCTATTTAGATGATCCTTCCTTTACAAATATTTAATAGCAGAAGCTAAATGTGTTGACCTTAACATGCAATACCTGCAGAAAAACGAGAGACTCATGAACAGGAAAACAGCTAAACTCACTGCATGATTTGCAATAAACAGCATTGCAGAAGTACTGATGTGTAGCTTTATTTAAAAGCTGAGAGTGGAAAAGTAGCGTTAAGCACCAAAGAAAACACCTTCAGTACAGACTGAAAAAAGGAGCAGCAACACAAGCATCTACAACAGAGGGCCCCTCTGGGCACTATGCCATCAACACCTCTGATTCCATTATCAGCAGACATTAACAAGAATTACAATGTTCAGGTTCCATTTTGAACTGTTCATTAGAGTGTATAAACTTGTCCTTTTCCATTTTCTTCAAACTGAAAATTGGCAGAGCAGTGCTTGTGGGTGGGGAGTTTTTGGAAAGACTATTATTTTTGAAATTTAGTCTTTTCAAATTGTTCTAAATACAGCAGTGGGGAATATGCCCTGAGGAGCAACGCTGTTGCATGTCTCTCAAGGGAGGGGTATTGACAATTAGATATTGTCAGTTTCTTCTTCAGTGCAATAGGAAAACAAGCGCACGCACTTCAGGCTAACTCATGGAAGGCCTCTGGCCCAGCTGAAATGATGAGTTCAGGGTGATGTTGTGAGGCCAGGAGACTGGGAAGTTGTCCACCAAGGGTTCCCAAGGGTGGTCTATAGTCCTCTTGCAACACATAGAGCTTTTGTATGTGGCCTGAAGAGGATCTGGGAGCTGTGGCTGCCTTCCACAGAATCAGCTGATTGTCAAGGCTAAAGAGAGGTCTCCTCCAGCGGTTCTGGAATGGGGCAAATGTCTGGGTGCTTAGGATCTGTCAGCCACTGAGAGCCTGGACTAGACAGCCCCTCCAGAGCAGCCAGGCTTTGGCAAGTCTCACAGCTGTGTATTTCAGACCCTTGGCTATTCTTCCAACCCTTCTCATTGCTTCACATGACAGCAAGAATCCTCAGCAAGATCTAGCCCAGGAGTGCAATGCTGCTAGGATCGAGATGAATTTCTGCTTTCAAGACCAGCAGAAGCAGTGCATAGCCCAGCTCATGGTGTTAGAGCTGAGTACAGGTGGGGACAGCAAATTCCCACTCCAGGGCCAAACTGATGGGCAGACTGTCCCTAGGAAAGGTGCTCCAGAGGAATATAGGAAATTAAATCCGGGAGAGGAAAAGGAGGATCAAGTATGATAACGAATGATAGAGTCAAGGCAATCTAAATACCAATTTGCAACAGTAATCCCCTGTTAACATTTTTATGTGAAAGCTGTAATGCCTGCAGCTGCCTGTCCTTGCATAGTGGCACATCACCTGCTTCGTTCACCACCAAATCCCATAAGCTCCAAACACAGCTTGCTTAGAAAGACCTCAGAGACATGGTAGAGAAACAACAGACCTTCCTTTCACTGGCATAGATCCCAACAAATCAAGCGTCTTCTTTTTTCACTCCTGTGTTTTCTTGTTTCACTCCTGCCTTCTCTACACTCAGAAGGATGCTTTGGAAAATGGCAAAAGCAGTGAAAGCTCTGTTAGACAGAGCAAAATATGTTGCTGTGAATTGCTGAGTTCAGCGAGTTGCACACAGTAAGATCTCAGCATTGCCTGGACATGGCAGGATGGTACAATGGCCTTAGATATGTTGGACTAACAAGCTGAAGACTAGTTCAACAGGGAAAAAAAAAGCAAAACCAAAGAGCCTTCAGATCATGCTCTTATTCCTTAGTTTCCACACCTGCCTGCTTACAAAACCCCAAAATATTAATTCAACTCCAACTCAGAAAGATGCCAGAAACCTAGAGCTAATCGTATAGAAAAAGGGCATGAAATTTAAAGCAGAAATTTTAACAAACTTCATTTCCAATCATTTTCAAGTATAATGTATACATGGACCTCAGTGTATATTTTTGCTCATTTGGGTTGGATTACAGAGGATATCCCAAAGCACATTAATTTCTAGGCATTGTAAAGCACGTTCCATCTACCTTGTTCTAAAAAAAGACTCAGATCATGTACAAACTGAAAAGCTGGCAGCTGAGCCTTTCAAACCTGAGAACAACTGCCTATCTTCACACCTGCTAGTAGCTCGCTGCATTCAGTAGTTTTGCTAATACAAATTTGTAGGACTTTGATTCATTTGTTTGCCATTTCATAGTCCACTTAATTTATCAGCTACAAAGCAAATATAATACAATCACCTAACAAGAATATGTAAAAAGTAGAGTACGACATGCATCTGTATCTATGTTTCCTTCTGTGTTTCTCAGGAACTAATGCAATTACAAAGCCACTTTGATGGAGACACTTTTGCTGACTCTTTCACATAAGAGAAGTTACTGGCAGGCTCTTATCTCCTCCATCAAAGAGTGTTCCTGGAAGGAGGACAGTTCCGTGGCTAGAGATAACCCATCGTGGAATCTTCTGCACCTGCTGGGCTGCAGCATCCGCCCTCTTGGTCACATGTAAGTTATGGTGACAGAGATAGTCATTTCTGTCCCCTTGCAGATCAGCACACTACACCCCATGGGGCAGAAGTGGTGGCACTGGCAGTTTCCATCTGCCCAAACAGTATGAAAACCCCTTCAGAGTCTGCTCTGGAGTTAGGTGCTCTTCAATCACTTGCCTTGGAAATGTTTTCTTATAAACCCCACAAGGAGGAGATAACCTGCCCGTTTCTGGAAGTGTGCTTTCAACAGGCAAAGTTAACAATGCCTACAGTGTAAAGACATAATAATCCTGTGGAGACAGGTCCTATGTTGGGGCCAGGAGCTAATTAGTGACAATCATTCCTATTTCATATTACTGACAATTCACTGCACTACTTTCCTAGTGCAGCACTAGAAACATGATTTATTTCACAGCACACAAAGAGGACCTGTTCTAATCCTGGGAAAAATATACATTTTATGTACTTTCCCACCACCCATTTCTCCTCTCGTCTTGCCAGCATGCAGATAGCAGAAGTCTTTCACAGCAGTTGCTTGAACTACCTCACTCTAGATGTGGAAATCTGAACTTTTAGGATGTGACTTCCAGGATGACAATTGTCACGTAAGGCACACCATCAAACAGCAAAGGCATGGCTCATCAGCAGCTGCCCTTAACCACTCTACTCCACCTGAATCATGAACTCAGTACCCTGCCCTGAGGACCTTACAGATTTTGCCCGTAACGGTGAGCTCAGCCTGCAGCCTGACCCGCTTGAGCATGACCAGAAAAAAGGAGTAGAGGTTGGACATACTCTGTGTTAGATACCAAGTAGACAAGATCTGAAGTCTCTTCGTCCTTGTTCTTCTAATGGGTGAAACAAATTGATGTGTGATAGTGAATACTCTGTACAGCTTGATGTGAGGGCAGGATATGTCAAAAGTCAGGTGGTACACAGCAGATACAAGCCAAGCAGATACAGTTTTGTGCAGCTGCTTCCTCGTCAGATGTCAGCATCCAAAACAATGCTCAGAGTTTGGCTGATTTTAAAAAAGGTAGTGAAATAGTGTGCATATTTCTTTAAATCTGGGCAAAAAGAAATAACTCTCTGAAACACACTTTTGCTTGGCTCCAAGGGCTGCCACCCTGCTGCTTTAGCTGTGTGGAAAGTCAGGGTGCTCCTTCTGTTCTAACATTTATTTTCTGCATCCTTGTTTTATTTTTAACAGCTTACAGCAGAAAGAAACGCGTTATCGCATGACTGTCTAAAGCAAATAGTACATTGTGGTTTTGGGCTTGGACACTTGAATGTGTAACTTCCCAGCAACGAGCACTGTTCTCTCTGTAGGGCACTTCTGGTAACTCATCTCTCCTACTGAGAAATAAGGAAAACTGTCACCTAGCGAGTGAGACAGCTATTTCTTACAGCCCTCGTAATTGAAAGAAAGCAGAAAAATGACAACAAACTGCAATCATTATACAACACACAATGCTGCACAGAAAGCAGCAGTCTTACTGATTAACACCAGCACTGGCTCTCAGACAGTGGGGTACAGACCTGACCTGCTAGAGGCTATGGTGCTTCCTTACCCATGTTATTTCATTTTCCTGCACTTCAATTTCTCGGTCAGTGAAACTGAGTGCACTGTAGTTTATTTTTAAGCATTTCAGCAACTGACACACTGTACTTCAAACTCCTTAAATGGTTACATCATTTTCATTGCTATGAAAAGTTTACTAAAACAGCACTTCAAAATCCCTCTGTATGTATTGTAATTTCTGTTCTCTAATCTGACTGTGGTTTGACTTCTGGCATTCGGAGTTCAGGTTGGTTGTTTGGCTTCACACAATTGCTAACGAACACTGATTAATAGATCTGAATGGGCTGCAAAACCAGCGGGGACATAACCAAAGCAACTTGAAATACTGGCCTACACCTCACTACTGTAGGTCCTACTTATCAGTGGCTATCCCTTTGATAACCTTTGATAACATTATTAATAGCATGTAAATGTTAGCAAGTTCCTCTTTTCCAGATTCACCACTCGGACCACGTAGCAGAGAATTTTTGGACCGAGACTGATGAAGAAGAAATGACCTGGCTATATATTTAGTTATTAAGCATTCCTAGCAAAAACTGTAGTTTTCATCCTTGCAAAAGAAGCAATGTAGCCATGTTCAGCCCTTATGTCATTTACTGATTATTACCAGATTAATCAGAAGCTAATAGCCTGGTTTGTTACCAAAAATGACCAGAACTTAGCAAACAATTTTTGTGACAAACATATTTTCTGCATGAGTTGTCCTGCCAGTGACTTGGGGTTTCTTAGTCACCTTAATATTATCAAAGAAAGAAGCACAGCAAATAAACCTGATTTCTCTTATCCGAGTTTCACCTCACTTTCTCAGCCTGCTGCTGCACTCAACCTGTTAGTGGGCTGTGAAACTGCAGTGAATGGGCTGTAGAGCAGCTGAGGCCTGAAATCTCAGGCTGTGAGGAGTCATGAAAGGCAAAGCGAGCAGCAGAAGATGACTGCAATATGGAGAGATATATGGCCAGCATTTGATTTAGCTAAACTCTAGCAAAGCTAGCCCAGAATTACCAGTAGCCTAGAGATGCTACAGTTATGGCGCATACGTTTTAACTGGCAAAAGTCAAGGGATGTTCAATAGGCACAGTACTGAGACAGCCCCATAGGCAGGTGCTTCCACTGGGCATGGGAAGAAGGATTCATATCATTCTGAGAGCTGATAAAGGCATTAAAAAACCACTTTGCCATGCTAATAAGGAATTGCAATGCTACTGGAGCAAAAAAATCTAATTCTTCAGCATCTGTTCACATGATTAACATCAGTGATTATTCATGCGATCACCTGAGGAAAGACCAGATGGTTTATTCACTGGGTTTGAATCTCTGACTTTTAGCTTTAAAAATCTGCCCCTCTGAAATTAACTGGAGAAGTCATGCTGTTAGCAATGCAGTAATGCTACCAGGAGGTAAGCTGTACATCCTGTCTTCTGCAACTGGAAAGTCTGATGCATTGCAAAGATGTTACATACTTTTCCTCAAAGGAAACATGATAATGTAGCTGAATTGAGTGAATTCATGTCAAGTGTTGGTCATTTTTCATGACCTCACTTCCCATTTCATCTGGGACCTTGGGCTTTAAATGATGGGTCGCTGCCCTGCAGTCTGAAGAGAGACTGCTCCTCAGTATTGGCAGTATGGCATAAGCACTTATGAATCAGTCACCAAATCCAGGTTCACTGCAAAATCCACTGCAAAATCATTCCACACCCAGGGGTCAATTACACTAGCTCTAAAATCGCACATGCAATGAAGGGGATAAAACTGCTGAATGAATCTTTTCTAACCGTTATTTTCTCTATGATAAGCAGTTCTCTTGCTGCACCAGCTGTGGGGCACCTTATCTTTCAGCATGATTTCCTACTCTACCCATCAGCACTGCTTCCAGAGCTGTGACTTTCTCTGCAAAACTGATGCAATCCTACCATTATCTAACACACTGATTTCAAGTGCAGTTGTATCAGACATATAGCAAAATGTGAAAATTATGAAACTGCAAAGAATTATTTGAAAGTACTGTGTGAAAGTACTAGTGAAAAATGGATCCTGCTGCTAAGCAAAGTAAAAAAGGAACGTTCCATTACTTGAATACTTCTGTTACCAGAATCAGGAGAGTGTCTTCCAGTAAAATCTGGTCAACTAAATGACTCACGTGACTTCCGAACTGACCATAGACTGCTTCTGAGCTCCATGTGCTCACAGGAGTTCTCGTGTCCAGGGTGGATCAGAAAAAAAGCAGAACTGAAAATGGCTGACTGTAAAGATGGCTACACATGGTACTTCCTTATTTATACCAAAATAAAACAGACAACATTATTAACCATTTTAAGTTTTAAATGATGAGACCCCCAGCGCTAGGAACACCAGCAGAGAAGCACACAAGTACATGCCCTACATTCATGCTCATCCTGCATGCTAACTGGGCACTGCACATACACACGAAAGGACTTTTGCATGCACATCTCCAGCTCACACACATCTCCCAAAGCAGGCACAGACAAGCCATGTGACCTCCACACAGACAGTCTGAGGCTTCCCACCATCCTGTTTACATTCAATTACTCTTGCTGCAATGTTTCCTGTTCCAAGCCCAGGACAAATGGAAGGTGATAGAAAAACATATGTAGACATTGGAAAACCCAGGCCAACACTTCCAATTGATTGCTCCAGTGCTGGTGCTCAGCCTTTAACACCTGACCTAAGCCTGCACTCGGGGCACGAGTGAGCCCACAGGTTGCAAGGTGCCACAAGGAAGGGAGTCACACTAACTGCTCTCATTTCCAGGGATCTTGGAGTTCATGGGTTCTTAGCAATGGTCACCACTCACAGCCATCTTACAAGTCTAGAATTTCAGCTCCAAAAATAGGCAAATATAAGAATAGCACTGATTGAGCAACGTCTAAGTGAAACTATCTTTAAAGACAGACAGCAACTGTGAGAGATATTCTGAGCTTTGAAATGGTGAAGGTTTCACAAAGGAAAACTTGCAGAATTTGCAACAAATGAGGAAAGCTCTGGCCTCTGAAAGGAAGAATGTCATGTCTTTTAGGACAGAAGATATTTGAAGGATGATATGCTTTGCTCCCAACTTTCTATAGTGAGGAGAAAGATCACTGTAATGTCTAATGCAAAAACTACAGAGGATCAGCCTCTTACATGGCAAGTTTCATAGACAACAAATCTCAAAATTAAGTGCATTTTTTCCTGTGAGGTAAGATAGACTGATTTCATTGGAACCACTGTGTTATGAATACGAGTAGATCTAAACCCACCGAAGAGAGACGCTGTGTTCAGAATTTTTGTCTGTGCAATTTTCATTACACATTTAAATTCCTGCTCTTCTGAATCCCAATGGACATACTTAGGAGCAGCTTTAAAAAGCAGCAGTTCACCTGCTGGTGTTATACAGCCAAATTTCACTTTCTGCTGACTGAGTGATGGTTCCCATTAGCCCAGTCCTTTGTGGGAGATAAGGGTCAACATGAAACTTCTGACCTCCTAAAAATGATGTTGTCCTTCCAAAATTCTGGAAGAAAAAAAAATCTGAAAAAAGAAGTCTTTGCATTACTATGCATCCTGCAGAGGAAGAATGGCCCAAAAGAGTGGTTTGCCTTTCTCCCAAGAGATAACCTGGAGTCTTAAGGACGTCTTAGATGTGCACTCCAGGGAATTCAGCTGCCAGAGGATAGTACCACCACAAATAGAGCTGATACCATGGTACCAAGGGCGTTGCTTTCTTTGCATCAGTGTTCCTGAAGCCTGTTCTACAGCAAAAGTGTTTTTATGCTCACAAGACAGAGAAACCAAAAGCCAGAAATAATGCACATACTGGGGCTAATGTAGAAAGAAACATACATTCTGTGATTGGGAAGTTATAAATTATGGGAAAAGCAGAAGCAATTTTTTTGTCTTCCAGAGGAGGAAAAAGGCAGTTAAAATTCACCTGCTAAGCACACATAGGGCAACACAACTTTCTCTTCCTGACCTTATTTAACTTCAAGGTTTTCATCATCTTGCTCAACCCTGCAATCGTCTATTGTAATAAGAGGCGTAGCAAGCTCCTCTTCACAACTAAAGTCATGCAGAGGGAAATTATAGTTTCATTTCTTTGGACAAACACTAGCAGATTGTTATCTTCGTACTGATTATGAACAACACCATGTGCATGAAGGATAGGACTAAAAAACCTTCCCATAAGCCAGCAGCATCACACAAAATGCTACATTCAGACATGTCTTTGAAAAAACACAAGCATGGCTAAAGCAAGGTCATGGCTGAAGCACAGAACCAGAGCACAGCTGAGACCAAAATACACCAACATCTCACAAAGACATACTGGTCTAATCAAAATGAGTTTTAAAATGTTTCAGCAAGTGCTTTTAAGCCTAGTTCAAAATCATCTAATATAATTCATTGGGCTACTTGACTACATTAAGATTCACTGATTGGTGCCACTTCAAACTATATGAAGAATATCTATGCTGGGAAGGGGAAAATAGCGTTACATCCATTCAATAAGCTGGACTTTTCGAGTTTAAGTAGGAACAAGCTATAGCAGACAAGGATCCCATGCACTCTAAAAGCTCACTTTTCCTCTCAGCCAGCTTCCTCTGCCTCACTTACTGCAACATCTCTGTGCACAACTGAGGATGGCGACTGGGGAACTGGAATATAGGAGTACAGTGTCTTCTCCCATACAGCTGGGCGCAGATGCTGACACTCCTTTAGAGGCAGTAGGGGAGGGAGATGTACAAAGCTCTCCAGCAGTTAGCCTCAGGTTAAAAATCTGTATTCAATTTCCTTAAGATAACTGGAAGGAGCACGTGGGGCTGCATTGCATTTTGCAGAGTATGTGATGGTGCTGGAGGCTGGAATTGCTGAACCAGGCTAGAGGGCTCTGCAGGGCATGGGAAGGGGCACCCTACCTGTGTATGCCTACGTTCTGACAGTACAAAATTAAGGCGATGGGCTCTGCACAGGATGCTGCGTATTCAGAGTTCTCAAGGGGCATAAGGATGTTTGGAGGGCACGGGGACACAAGCCAGTGTTCTGCTGTTGAGTGCTCTGCGCAGCAGCATCTGGTTAAAAGCCAGAGGGGTAAGAGAACATCCCAGCTGGGAGATGTGATATCTTGGATCAGTATCCAAGAGGGTGTTGTGTGTTGAAAGGAAAGCAGCCCAAGGCTGGCTCACCACCAGCCTCTGGGCTCTGGGTTATAATGTGATGCTTACAGACAGCAGTGGCAGCTCTGCCACAGTCGCACACCCTAGGCTCAAACTCAGGATTGCTGCATAATGCACAGCAGTCATATGCTTAGGGCAGTTGCACGTGGGAGGAGAGCAATGAATCCAAATGTTTTCTCTCTGTGCTCTCTTTCCCCTCTGCCCCCAGAAACTGTGCCACTCTTGGCATGCTAGATGTAGCAAACAGCTGACAGTGCTGTCCCCAGATGTGGTGACAACCGTAGAGAATGTGCTTCTGAAGGCAGTCAGTGCAGAGCCCCTTGGGGGTGCTCAGAGCATGCAGTCACTGCAGCACCATCAGACAGTGTGCCATGGAGCAAAGAGTCAAACTCCTTTCCTGTATGCCTAACACCACAGACAGACCTATCTATCCCCACAGATAAAGCAGCAACATTGTGCAGACCCAAACCTGCTCATCAAAATTAAGCCTCTCTTTCCCCTCGATATGGAATGAAAGCAGCAAAGCCTGCTGTGTAGAGAAATCAACTGAGGTCAATACAAGCAGCAAAAAAGATTTTGTAGCTGGCTTGTACTGCCCTTCTTTAGGAGCTCAGACCACCTTTAAAAGGTATCTGTAGAAAGCTACAAGAAGAGCTGAAATGCCTCTTTCCTGGCTCTCACCATTGGGGAACAGAGAACCCAGCCCTCTTCCTCTGCACCTCCCTACTATTCTCATAACAACTAAGCTCTTTCCCAATCGTTGGAAAATACTCCAGTACAGCTCCAGATGCCTGATCTACGCACATGGGCCCTGTCAATGGGGAGTGCAGGGAGATATCACATTTGTTTCTGAATTGATCGAAAGACCAAAAGAAGCTGAGTCAAACAAATCCCTTGGCTTCCACACACTCCACTCCCTTTGCTTTGGGGAGCTCCAGCAGGATGGGAGGGGAGATAACATTTGGCAACAGTGAAGTGGAACTTGCAGGAGAAATAGGGCTGTCCACCTCCCAGAAATTACTGTAAATCTGATCCTTAAAGATAGACTGGTGAGACTGGGATGAAGTGGAAAATCATCATGATAGGAAGACTTCATTTGCTAGCCAGAGAGCTGAAAAGCTGGTCACTGCCAGCAGATGCCTTTACTTCGTTATTGCTTCCTGCAGAGCTGCCCAATGGGAGGGTGAAGATTTAGTTAGCCCATGGCTTCCCCACTACTGTATGCTGCATCCTTTGAAAGAACACTCTTTCTTTCAGCCCAGATAGTTTATCCTGACAGAGCATTGGTGTAACCAGTCCCGGCAGCCCCTGCAAACTCACAGCGAGGGATGTTGTCCAACACAAGCCATGCTCTGATGGGCTGTGATGGTCCTGATTAAAGCAGCCCCCAAGATGCTGTAATCTCTTCTCTAATATTGCTCTAATCAGTACTGGGGCCAACTTGTAACCTGTCCTCAGAGCAGGGAGTTATAATTAATTGGCTATGGCTCTCCATAGGATCTGGGCACAGCTCAGATCCCAGCTTTTGCAGTTTAACTTGAGGCTAACACTTATCGAAGTCTAACATTGCTGTAATTAGTTTTTCCCCAGTGCAAATCAGGACTGTTAGTGCTGCATGCTAAATAGAAAAGATAGGAGGACAAAAGTACGTGAATTGCTGTGAGTTTTGACTACTGTTCAGGCAAGTTTCAGCTGTGTGTTTACTTTGCCATGGTATGAAGGCCCTTCCTCAGAGAGGAACCTATAGAACTGAGGCCATACATAAATCAAACCTGAGCAATGTAGGAAAAGTACAGTATGTATTTCTCCCATAAAGTAACAGTAAATAATCTACTAAGTTAATGGTTCACTGATGCAACTCGGTTTAAGAGGTGGAAGAAAAAAACAGGGATGTTTTATCTGTGACCCTTGGCTTAGGTTTGAGATACAGCTTTAACTGAAGAGCAAAGGTTAACTGTAATAGAATATGTTGGCATTACAATAGCTTAAAAGCAACATTCTGATTTTTTTTTTTTTTTTTTTTTTTTTTTCGACATGAAGACAACTTCTTTAATAGTGGCAGCAGCCATAAAATTCGATTGCAGAGAACTATTTGTGGAGTTTCTTCAGAGTGCCATTGAAGAAGACAACAGAAGGCAGAAAAAGAAGACTTGAGGCAGAGAGGAGGCTTCATATTAACTTAAACACTATCAGAGAAGCAGTAGAGTCAGGAGAACTCTCTTTGATGGTGGAAACATCTTTATAGACAGAATGAAACATGGTAAAATTCATATCTTAAAAGTTGTGCCCAGGCAGAGCTTTTACTATGCATTCAGTATTATCCTACCAGACAGCAAAGATGCAAGAAAAAAAAAAAAAAATTAGACAAATAGTAGGAACTGTTTGAACAAATGCTGCCTTTGGGTAACACATACATACAAAGGAGAGCAGAAGATAGCTCCTCAGCCAGGGGCCAGCCTTCCAAAATGCAGCTGGGGGAGAAATACATACATTTTTCCAGCTGAAAATCTAACAAATGGCACAAGACTGGAGGGTATTGCCATCGCTCTGTTTGGCTGACAACTGGTAATACCCCAGGGGGCAACAGGGGAGGGGAATTCAGAACTGGCAACTACAGATAGTGAGTCCCTGCTCTTGGCTGGTACCACAGTGTACCAACACCAAACCGGTCAGCTTGCACAGAAATAGCATGAAATAAAATGACAGTGAGGGCAACAAGAGACACTAACAAACACCAAAAAAATTAATTGAAAACAGTCAGTCTCCACTGAGGGGAACTTTGATGTGGCTTTTCTGGCATTATCTTTTTGAAAACACTGGCGCTTTGCTACCCTTTTAACTTCTGGAGTTCTCACAAGACCTCTAAACCAGGTCTTATTTATAATAGGAATTTTGAAACTATTTTTTTGCATTCTTTTAGACTAGTTCAATTCTTGACCCCAATTACATTGAATAATGTGGTTACAACTAACATAAATATAGTTCCATTATAAATCAGGGCATGTTTGCCTGGAGACAACCCTTTTTCTTCCCCTTGCTCATGTTCTGCAGCTGTCCAAATACATCCTCACACTCTCTGGAACCTGCAGCACAGTCCCACTGCCACAGCTGGTGGGAGCAGAGGTAATAGGCTGCAGGCCTCCCCCCTTTTGTGCCCAGCCAACAAGATAATGCCTGCTCCAGTTTGTACTGTGATGCTGAAAGGCTGAAAGTAGATCCTGCTCCTAAGAGGGGCATTTGGTTTCACTCCCAGGGATGAATGCTGTCTGTGTCAGTTTGATAAAGATTCCTTAGGTGGCTGGTTGGCTCTCTAGGGCACAGTTCAGTCTTCGCTTATCTGGAGCAAATTTTCTATTGCATCTCTATGCAAAGAATAAGTGACTCCAGGAAATCAACTAGAACTGAGTATTCAAGGCTTTCCACAATGAAGATTATTAAAAAGACAGCAATTGTCATTACATATTATTGATACCACAATTGATTAGAATAGGAAATAAAATTGTTACTAGTACTATCTCCTAATGAACGCTGATCTTAACTGTCATGCTGCTCTGGTACGTCAGCTGCTTTATTGACACCAGAACAACCAGGGGAAACCATCACTTCCATCACCCTGTCTTCCCCATTAAACAGAAGACTTGTCAGGAATGTTTTGCATTGAATAATACAGATAAGCAAGGGCTAAACAGTAGCTGAGCCAGAAGGAGGCAAAGAGACAATGAAAGAGGCTATTTCTCAGCTTAAAGCTAAAAATACTGAGGTTGCCAACAGAAAATGTGAACTCTGCCCCTGCTGCATCCACCAGCTCAGGTCTTTAGGTACAGTTCAATAATTATGAAGTGCAGCACAACAAAGCACCCACTTGCCTTGACCTATGACTGTGTAGTATTTATGGCTCTTTTCCATATATTCCCTGCTCACAGATGTTGAACTTGGAAAATATTTACGCAGGGGCACATTCTGATTCATTAACACAAAGGAGGAGCTATTCCATGAATAATCCCACTGAAACTAACTGAACTTTCAGCCTTAATGTCCAGCTCTCTGCCCTCTTTCACAAAAGGTTAATTGGGAGTAAAATACTAGAGGATTATTTTTATCCACTGAGGTTTTATTTCAAAATACTTCCATGCTTTCAGAACACTGAGTTTAGAAAGTTCACCCATTAGAGTGCAGTACGTTGGCATGAAGCGAAAGTTTGCAGCTACACACGATCCCGGAAACTTTGCAATACTCTCTGAAGTGCAGCATCATAGTTTTGCAATTAGATTCACATTCTAAAAAAGAACTGAGATAAACTAAGAAATAGTTCTGCTACAGTATGGCAAAGAGCTACAAGAATTTAAATGAAATTTACAGACAACGGTTCCCCAACCTCTTGGCATCACCCTGGGCTTAGCAGTGGGGAAAAGTCAGGCTGACGTGAGAAAGTCATCATGTTTGCTTCAGAATACATCACAGTAAGCTACACTACTGAAGTTCCTGTCATTACAGGAGAGGCCACCTCTTAGTCCAGTGGGAAGCCTCCATGCTCTCATGGCACTAAAGCCTAGCTCTGTGCTTTGTACCCGCACTGAGTCAGCATCCTGGTAGCTTCAAGCTGCACTGAGCGAGGGCTGCTGCAGCAATGGTTAGGTCTGGTCATAGCACCTCTGTCCTCCTATAAGCACTAATCCTTGTTGCTACTGCACGGAGCCAGATCTTGCAGCTGATTCACCTGAAAACCAACCCAACAAACACCTGGTTCTTGGACCAGGCAGCCTGCATGCTCTATCTGCAGCAGTGCTGGAACAGAGCTGGGCAGCCCAGGCAGTGATGCACTCTCAGCAGCAACCCACACCTTATCCCAGGGCATCCCAGGTCATCCCAGGGCAGTCCCAGTGCTGCAGGCTGAGGTTCTGCTGTCACGCTAACCTCATGCAGCAGCACTCAGCAAGAATAGATGGCAGGACAGGTGCTGAGTGGATATCCGCACTGAATATATCTGATGTACATGGGTTCAAATGGAAAATAAGGTTGCTTTTATATGCCGTTGTGAAACTCTCTTGAGCATTTCATAAACAAACGTTTGCATCTTGGACACCTTTTAACATTTCTTCAGACTGATGTTGAGCAAACTGGATACATATGTTTTCTTTGTATAGTTTCCAAATACAGTTGCCTCAACAGTTATCTAAATGTCACTGGGAATCTAAGGTAGGTAAAAGAGCTCAAGGCAGGGTCTTTTGAGTAAGACAATTTATCCAAAAGATTAGAGAAAATCTAGTATAATGCAATTTAAAATTTTGCAATGGCATTTCACACGTATCAATACTTCTGTATCAATCACACAAACCACCACAGCATACACAGGGGAAAAGCACAGGAGCTCCACACAGGAGCTGCCGGTGCAATGCACAGCACATGTGGGGACTATGATGGAGCAGCACCTGCTAGCTGCCCCCTCAGCACCTGGTGCTTCACAGTGCACAACTTCAGCCCATTTGCCAAAGACATCACTTCTCACCCATAACTGCCATGCAAGCAATGCAGGAACCAGCAGGTGTTTTGGTTAGCAGGGGTAACTTCAGCTCAGCGCAGGACTGTTCAAAACAGAGGTTTATGTGGGGTTCTTCACTGCAATAGGTGGAACTCTGCAGTTCTACTGAAAGAGCCATGGTGTTCTCTGCTTCCTTACTCTTGCACTTAGATCTTCACTTTTTCACCCAAGGAGCCTTTGAGGAGAGGTCAGAGCTGCAGTTGCATGATCCTGGGTCATTGCTATTCACATGTGAGATGACTCAGGTGTCCACAACAGTGTGTCTGAAAATGTCAGTCCAAGTTACTGCAAAACTTTGCACAAACTGATGCTGCAAAATAATGAGGTGATTGCTCAGGAGTTTGTGCTTGGAGCACAAACCTTGGATTAGCTACAGAGATGTAAACCTTGCTTCAGTGGGCTTTAAGAGAATCATATAGGAAGATTAATCCCAAACATTGTCTCTTGCAGGACATGCCTGGCACAAGCAGATTAAACCTGCAAGCACAAACAGTACCTTGCTTCTTTTCCCACCTCCCTGGAATAACAAAGCCCTCAAATCTCTTTTCTGTACACCACAGCATTGTTCTGTGAGCACCCATCTGAAATCAGCAGTCAGCTATGGCCTTACACCCACCCAGCACAGCAGGGTTTGCTCTTGTTGTCTTTTTTGTTGAAATGTGACTCTTCATAGCCCTTCCTTCTCTTGTGCAGATGCTGACCACAAGGAAAACCACAATGATAAAGCTATTTTCTCCTATTAGTCCATTTTTGTAAACAGTTTTGAATGCATGAGCATAGATCCTTGATGAGAGCTAAGGAATGGAAATCTCCACTTTGGGTTGAAATGTTAACAAATAAACCTATGCATCTTTAGCCTGAAAGATTGTTACCTAGGTAAAGCTGAAAAGATTTCCAGAGAAATCTTTGCAAAATAAAGGTGAATTTAGGTATAAAAGTAATGGAGAATCAGCTCCTGATTGCTCCCATATTTACACTGTCCTGTTGTTTGGTTGTTTTTTCTTTCCTGCTCTGCTGGGGCTTTTTTTTTTTTTTTTTTTAAATTTCATCCCCATTTTCTTCAATTTTGAGTTATTGACAGTCAAATAAAATGTTAAAATATAACAAATGTATCTGCAAAATAGGCCTGCCTGACTCATTAGGCAGAGTCAAACTAACATATTTTTCAAATCACAACATAGTCTAATTTTAAACCATTATAATGCAATTTAAAAACGTTTCAGATTTTGGTAGGAAAAAAAAAAAAAGGCAGCAAGCAGTGGTAGAACAAAGATCCAGCTGGCAGGGAGATAGAAAGGAGAAAGCAATTTTGAGAAATGTATTTTGAATGGTAAGAAACTACCTACTATTACGAAAGCAAATGGATTTTAAATAACTCAGCTAAATTGTTTATGTATTTTTAAAATAAAAATAATTAACCACCTTCCAAAAACAAAACCTTCTTAAATACAATCTATTTACAGAGGCTGTTGAGTGGAAAAGCTGTCTGCTGCTTTGGCTTATAGAAAACACACACACAAAAATTCTTGCCTCTGAAACCACATACTAACGAATCTTGTGTTTTGTTCTCACATTGCTCTCCAAATATTATCTAGCAGCTTGCTGAAATACGGGTAATTAATTATTAGCTTTCTTAAATACAAAAAGATTGCAAAAAGCAAACCAAGAATGCATCTTTTTCACCTGCCAAAGCCACAGGCAATAGTTTGCACTGATCATCAGATGTGCTGTCTTTACCGAAAGGAAATACACGGATGCTTCCAGAGGTACTTCTAACAGAAAAAATCCTCAGAAAAGAAATGGCCCACCACAAAGCTGATACATAAACCCACAAAGTGGCAACAATGGTTATTTTGGATAGCTGAATTCAACTGGGATGATCATCAGCTAGGATGCTGGTCCTGCAGAAAACTGCAATCGCTCAGTTGCCATTGAAATCATGCAAAGAAAGTCTCCATCCGCAGGATCATGGCTGGAGAGATGCAGATCATCTCTTTTCAAATGGACAAACAGCTGTGAAGGAAAACCACTTGGGCATGTTGCCTTGTAAAACCTCTCTGTTGGAGGTTACAGGCTGGCTGCTGGCCATTCTTAACGTCAGAGCCTTCCCCCCATGTTTGTCTCAGCATCTCATCAGACAGGTGTCCTCAGCCAGTCTGCTCCCAGCTGAGGGGCTGAATGTCCACACATGTGCTCAGAGGCTTCATGAACATAGGATGGAAGTTAGGTGGTGTGGAACCAGTCTAGGAGGTGTCTCTCATTAGATACTCCTTAGATGAGCTGTTAATGACAAGTGTCTCTCTCTCCTTTTCTTTCCTCACAGCAGTTTGCTCCAGCCAGCAGCAGGCTCAGTGTCAGCACACCCAGCTGGGGAGCAGAGCATGGCCATCCAGCCTGGCTCACAGCACCCCAAAGATCCGCACGCAGCCTCTGCACAGCACAGTCTGGTGCTTCAGCAGCACAACAACAAATAGTATCAGGAGATGCCTTTAGCCACTCAATTCTGCTCTAACTTCAATATACCACTCAGAAAATGGCTGTGATAAGCACACACACACACACACACACAAATTAGGAAAAAATGTATCAAAAAGTTCAAGATATGCAGCACTATAATTAACAAGATATTCATATTGTTTGATTTTTTTTTTCTTCATGATTCTGCCAAAACCAACTTATAACCACAGCATTCAATTTTTCAAGTATATTTGCCTGAGGCAAGGCAAATTTTTTCACCTACACACGTGGGCTTTTTCCAGGCACGTATGTGGCTGTTGTGAGTGCTATTATCCTTCATTAAAAGTGATAGATCTCCAAGATAAACAGGCACGGATTACCATTCCCCAGCTGAGTCTAGATCTATTACGTAAGTAATCACTCAGTTTCCATAATTCAGCTTTACAAACATAAATTTATATATGCTTTCTCAATGTCTCTCATCACATTATAATTTCTTCTCTCTTTACCTGGAATCTCTTACTAAAAAAAAAAGTTTATCTTACTAAATACTAACCAAGTACTGCACATACATACATTAACATGTAGAACATTAGTTCAGCAGAAACTAACTTAGTTCCAAAACAGAAAGCTTCTTAGAAAATGTTCATTAAAAATCTCCAGGTGGAATTACATGTTCATGCAAGTTCGTTTTCCAAGTAAAGATAATGCAAGTTGTTTGTTTTCTTTTAATTCATTGTGAAAAAAATCAGCAGTCAAATGTTGTGGGAAAGCTTGTCTGGGGTGATGATGGGTTGCCTAGATATACTGGGATGCTGTATACATCAGGATGAAAGAAGATTTGAAAAAAGAAAATAACCACGTTGTCTGACATTAAACTGACTTCGTAAAAAATCAAATATTCACAGTAGTAGTAATACTTACATTTGTTCAAGGAGCTTGATTTGAGCTCCAATACTCAGCTAACCTTTCAGCCAGCTCCTTACATTAGTTCTTGCGTAGCCGGAAAGCTTCAAGCAAAGCTACTGAAATGGCCAGTAAGTACACTCATGCCTCAGAGCACTGCAAATAATTTCCATTTCCATGAATGAAATCAATGCACAGTGAGAGGATAGAGGGAGCCCGCAAGAAATAGTATCTTCATTTTATCTACTGTGTAGAAACACTGCTTTACTACTTCTACATGCCCACACACCAAGTGCTCTGGGGGCAACCTCTGGTCCATAAATGCAAACATTTTGTTCGAGCAGTCTATGTGCAGTTTACAAGCAGTTGACTGCTTCTGCCTGCACACCCATCCATACAATTTGAAGTCCATTCTTCTAATGTACAATGGCTCAGCTACGGCTCAGCCTCCAGATGTTCCCTTCCAAAGTCACGACAAACGTCTGCTTCTCAGACCCCTGGCCAAGTTCACCACGTAGGGAATTCGGGCTGGCTGGAAAACAGCCATTTCATTTCACACAAAATAATTTCAGTGTTTGAAATCTGTCTTCAACACAATACAACATAAAAACAAATACC
The DNA here is from genome assembly GCF_019232065.1 of Centrocercus urophasianus. Taxonomy (NCBI): domain Eukaryota; kingdom Metazoa; phylum Chordata; class Aves; order Galliformes; family Phasianidae; genus Centrocercus; species Centrocercus urophasianus. The sequence continues at coordinate 7,837,369 of NW_024884755.1, read as the reverse complement.
CAGGGAGACCAAGCCGCCTTGTATCCCCAACTCAACTGTCAGCATTAAGAGCATTCATTGAGCTGTGGAAGGCTCAGGTTCAAGACCCCACTCTGAACCAGGAAAACACTGACTTGAATGTGGATCTCCCACATCTCAGATGAGTGTCCTAACCACTAAGCTTGGGTGGAGCTCTTCCTTCTGCTTTACCCCACCCTGGATCTGATGACATTTTTACTGGAAGATATATGTTTGTGGAGAAAAAAAATCAGGAATAGCCATGATATGAAAAAACATCTTCTGGATACCTCGAACCTGTTAGAGTCTAGATTTATTCATCCATTATGAAAATGAGTAGGAACACAATGTTTACCACCCTTTGAAGGACCTCACTGGCAAATAGAAGGTAGGACTGTTCTGCCTTAGAGGAACAGGATTTGCCAAGTGAGGCAGAGGGAAATATATCCACTGCATGTTTCAGAGTGCTCTACATGGCTTACCCAACTGCAGCCAGAGCAGGAAGACAAAAGAAGAGATGGTGCCAAAGATTTCAACAGAATATACATTGCCCCAACACTCTCCCAGTCATGGAAAAGATACTGTAGAAGAAAGGAGAATGTCTACGGAGGCTTCCTTGATCATCCCCTAGGCACAGAGAGCAGGGTGAAGGGTAAATTTAGTCTCTTTCTCCTGCAAACTCCCTGAAGTGCAATCACAAGGGTGCACAGCGAGGTAGGTCAGGGGCTTTGCAGATGAAGATGCCAAGCACTTCAGCTGGTGAATTAGCCCAGAAGCTTCAGATCTCATACAACAGCTAGCTCTTGTTACTTCCAGACCAGAGGTCAAGCCCAATGAGTACGCGCCCACTCTGTGCTATAAAAACTGAGAAGGTTGCTTTAAAAAATGGCATCGCTTACAGCAAGACTGCCTGCTTTTCTGTTCAACAAGTGTGAAATACAACAGAGTTTCATTGATTTTGTGGAGGAGGGAACTACAAAACTGCCTGAAAACTGCCCTAGCCTGGCCTTCGCTTGGCCAGGTTGAACCCCCACTGAACTGCTTTGCTTAGGGCTCACCCACCCAGCACACTGCTCATTATTTCCTTTTCCTGATGGGTCTTTTCACTGTTACATAAATTGTGTGTACGTATGAAATTGTAGGGTTGTTGCTCCATGCACTCACAGGTCAAAGGAAAAAGAGGAGTAGTTTTCCCAGAAGTTAATTCTACTTTTTTCTTTTTATTTAATAAAGACGTTTTTTGCAATGAAAGATGGGATTCTTCTTCAATTATTAACTGCTATCTGGTAACTTATTATACAAGATAAAATTAAATGACTGTTTAACCTTGGGCCATTCACCAGCAATAGTCATTTTGTGTGACAGTTTCATTCTGAATTCTCTTGTGAGAGGAGGAAATCTTTCGGTTTTAGGTATATATGTGCTTTATTTTTACAGTTTTATTGTTTGAATGATCAGGAAAAAACACGGACAAATGCGAGGTATGTCTCTCTGGATCAACTTAAGTTTGAATCAAATCCTTATAGCACTGAAATTCTTAAGCACAACACCAATTTCATGAATACCAAGAATACTGGAAATACAGCAGATGCACATTAGTGACCAATAGCATCACTTAAGAGGGAACCCTTTTCAGATTTTATCATCTCAAAGCAATAAATACAGTGAAAGACAAAATAATTAAAAATCTTGTCTAAGATTCCTGGATTTCCAGACACCCGATTTTGTTCCAACTAATATGGAAATGAGCAGTGTCATTAAAGAGTGATACATGTAAAATAAAATATATCTTCTGACACAAATATATTTGAAGAAATTCATAAAAATTAATTACCCCATGAATAGTGAAGAAAACAGACAAGCCTATCAGTCAGTGGTCACAGGCAGCGTACCAATTTGTGATGACCATATCACCCTCATTTTTGGTTGCAATTATTTTTTCCTCAATATATCAAATTAATATCTAACATTTCCTCTTGGATAATCCTTCTCTAGTCAGATCATATCCACTGTCAGCAGGTAAACATTATTTAGTTTTAATGTGACAAGGAAGACTGTAGTCTGGCATGGCACATGTTAACTATTTAACATGGAACAAACATGACAGATCTTACAGCACACAACACTTAGTTTTACCTCTGACCCAAATATTTAATTGGGGGATTATAATTAGATTCACTCTATCAAGGCCTTCCATCTCAGCTATATTCCCAGTACAAAGCACTGTCCTTTGTCCTATTTTTAACACAGGTGATGGAAAAGGATTCTAGTTAGTTCTATTCCCTAAACCACATAAGCTGTCCTTCCACAATAATCTCTTTATCAAACCACCACATTGTTTTCTTGCTAAATATGACAGACATAATATAAAACACTGGGGGCTTTGAGTTTCTTTCCAAAGTTCACAAGGTATGCTGGCTTGTGCATACATGCTTTAATGACAAGAGCTAAAAGAGTTGGAAAAAAAAAAAAAGAAAAGCAGCAGTATTGAAAGTGATCCAGGATGAGCAATACAATATTCAGTCTTACTAATTAGTGCAGAACATAGTTACAGAATTGCCAATATCATTAACACATTGCATGCAACTTTGCATAATAGACTGTAAACTAACCACATTGTAATTCCTGAGAAAAGATAAGCACATTGGTAGATGAGGCTCCCAAAGAAATCTCCCTAGTCCCACCCAACTCCTCTATTTCTCCTGCCCTATCATATCATTGTTTGAATCTGATGAGCTATTGGACATAAATTTGAGAGGTGGCTGTTTTTTGGTGTTTTCTTTTTGCAAATGATGAAAAAATCTGATAGAATTCTGTGCAAAGATGAATGAATTTTCTGGATAAAGCATTAAGGTCCAGGTCATGCTGGGTCACCAATCATCTTTGTACATGTAAAACTCATCCGTGTAGATAAGTGAAGATAAAAGGTTCTTCTCCTGCTTACTTACTGTTTGCATCATATTACTTACATTAACCACATTTGACAAGAAAAAGTGCACAATCAAGAGAAAGAGACTGTCGTAAGTTAGAGAAAGCTTTATCTATTTTAAAAATTCAAGAATATCAAGAGCTTTTTGGACGACAGCAAACCAAAGCTTATGGCTGGGCTAGCTCCCTCAGTGGTGGCTGCAACATCAATGTTGGCATCATTGCTCTTAGCCTGCCAGTGGATAAGCATCTCCCATGAGCTCTCATGCACCAGCACTCCCATGGCTGGCCTTCCCAGGTATTTAATCTACACGGACAACATTACTTACCATAGATGCAAGTCCCTCCTCTCCAAAACCATATGCATGTTACGTTTTTAGTTTCACAGTTGCCTATGTCTGAGGTCATATCTTAGAGCACTTTGGGCTGAGATGCTTTAGGACTCCGTCCCAGCCAGCTGCAGGACAACATGCCTGTACTCCAAGAACACTGCAGGATTAACAACCCTTGAACTATCTACTAGGATACACAAATTCCAGCTCACGTTACAGGAAAATGGGTTAAAGGAGACACACACTTAGCAAAATTTGTGCTTAAACCACCCCCATACTTAAAGAAAATTCTATATGGATTCCCAATGGACCAAGTCACACATCCAGGCAAGATCCAGGCTGACTGTGCTAGTATTCATGTACCCTTAACTGCACCTTGCAGGAAGTGCCCCCTTTTCCTTAATCACATCCAAAAGACCTTTCACATCAGCACATGCAACCTGAAGAAAAGCTGGGTGTTACCCACTTTCTCAGTTCTCATTAGATGCCAGAAATCACTGTCCAAAAACTGTGTGTCTCTTCCTACCTGCTTTCTCTCTGTCACGCACATTCTCTCCCCCTCACACACTTTGCTTAGGAAGGTACTTTGCAATTTGCCCGCAAGGTCTTTTCCCAACCAATCTAAGATACAGAAATTCTACAGTGTGGTGCCCTTTTCCAAGTCCTCCTGCACATACTTACTTGATATTTAAATACAGTCAGTTGGAGTTGAGAATGTTGTCTGTAAACAATGTGAAGGGAGTGGAAGAGAGAGACAGTCAAGCCAAACAACTTGACACCCTGCCAGCCCAGCAGGCATCTGAAATGAGTTTTCAATTTCACATCAACATTTTTGTTCCAAGAAAAAAAGAGAACTTGCACTCTATTTAAAAACTGTTGCAATTCTATATGCTGCCTGAAAATGAGCATACATCACCTTAACTCCTCACATTTTATAAGAGATGTGACCTATTGACACAAATTAGGATGCACTTCAAACTCTACCCATCTCTTCTTTCTGCCAAAAGGTTTCACGTGTTTAAGTGTACTGGAAGAGATTCAAACCCAGCCCTTTAACCTGGTGTAAATGTGCTTCAAAGTTACACATTTAATATGATGCCAAATCCTCATAATTTTTTATCCTGGACCATATGCTTTCATCTCTATAAGTGATGCATGCAAAGGTCTGACTCACTTATGAAATTCAATAGCTATCCTGATAATAGCTATACTGATAAGCTGAAAACATACAGTTTATTAGAAAGAAACCATACCCCAATTTCATTTCCTCTGAATTTTTTAGGTTGATGTTAAGCTAGGTAAACTCAGCGGGTTTCTGAAGACATTCATGCAAAACAGTTACATTTGTCTCTTTAAAGTTTAAAATTTACAAGCATCTGACAAATCTTTTGTTATTATGTCCTCTACCTCTATAAATTTTTCTTTTCATCTATTCTTGTAGACAAGTTTATCAAATGTATCCCCACACTTTAAATAAAAATGCTTTTAAGTTAAAATGCCTCCCAAATAACATCTAAATAACACAACTCCAAACTCCTAATATGCTTTAACCACAAAAAAAAAAAAAAAAAAAAAAAAGCCACTTCATAATTTAACAGTCATGAGAGCTTTCTATCAGCTCTCTTGGCTGGCCAGACATTATCTGAACTTTAGAAGCCACGTAGGTTTCAGGGCTCTGCTAAAGTCGGGTTGATAAGCTTTGCTAATGAGGCAGGTATATTTGCTTGGGTTTAGTTTTGAGTATAAACTAATATGTTTATACTCACACCCAGTCATCTCAGAGTACAAGTGAAAGAGCATGTGAGCTTTTCTTTTCAGATAGACATATCCATTGCATTCTACAAAAAAAAAAAAAAAGTATCTGTAACCTGCAGGCAACTATGCAATGAGATAAAAGCAATGCCTGTCAAAACACAGACTGAACATTCAGCATCCACAATTATTCCTACTGAAATAAGCTGAGCTGTGAGTACATAAGATTGGCTCATCTTCAGGAGTACAGTTAATCCATGCACTATGTGCAATGCTATTCCACAGTCCGCATAGAGTTCAGTCAAAGCATCTTCTTAGGTTAGGGACTTGAAAGTGATCCAGGTACTCCACTCAAGTTCACAGTTTAGAAATTTTATGATCTCAGAGTGGCACAAATTCTACAGAAAGCAGCCGGTTTTTTCAGACAGGTTCTCCTCCTTCACATTCTCCTTTTCTAAACCTCCTTTCTCAGAAACTAACAAACACTTCTCCCATCTGAACTTTTTGCATCTCAGGCTGACTCATGGTTTCCCTTTATAGCAATACACCTCACCTAGACCATGGTCTGTAGTCAAAGAATCACAGAATATCCTGTGTTGGAAGGGACTCACAAAGATCACTCAGTCCAATTCCTGGCTCCGTACAGGACCACCCAAATTCAAACCTTATATATAAGAGCACTGTCCAAACACTCCTTGAACTCCAGCAGCTTGGCCACTGTCCTGAGGAGCCTGAGCACTTTCTTGTGACAAACCTTTTCCTAACACCCAGACTTATCCTCCCCAATGTAATTCCACGCCATTCCTTCGGGTTCTAAACTCTTGCACTGTCTAATCCAAGTCTCCTAAACTGAAAATGCAATTTCTCAGTTGCCATGGAGTATGGTAAATTCCTCACCTTTCTCACAGGTTATGTACTAAACAATGATGCCAGGCAATCTAGACTCTACATGCTTTATCCTTTAAAGCTCTGCTACAATGTGAGTGTGAAACCAAAGCAGGCCAAGAATCACACAAAGATCTGCAAGCACTTGATTATCTTAATAAGTCTGCAAATGCCATCCTAGCAGAGATCAGACTTTTTACTTAAAAAAAGTAAGCAGGATAAACATACAAACATACAAAATGACCTCCGTAAGCCCTGACATCGGCCATCCTGTGACTCTGTAGCCTCTTTCCAGAGATATGAAGATAATACCCACTGCTACCCACTGACAATTCAGAACATAAAGTGACAAATAATAAGAATAATAATAAAGGAACACACTACCAATTTTATCACATTTGAAGCTTAGGAAATCATTATCCTACTCAGTCATTATGAGCCCTGAGCTGTCAGTCAGTGATGGTCCCAGATGCTCCAAGTTGCCTACCTGGCACTTTTCTGTGGCACCAGTAATACAGGGTACCCTGTCTTAAATAGGAATCAATGAAATGACATTGGCAGGGCAACCAGAGCAACATAATAGAGATATTGGTTTATCTACCCAAAGAAAGAGCCCTCTTACATTCTCAGCTTGTAGTTTCCTGCCAGATTAGGCTAGTGTGAATTCCTCAAGGAGTTGAATTCCCCAGGGAAGCCACAGTCAAACCAAGACTCAAATCTGAACTTTTGACAAACACACAAATACAAAGTTGTCAGGTTTTAGGGAGACACAGAATAGAGAACCAGAGTTTCCTGCTGTAACATGAAGCACAACCAGGGCTCTTCCACTGGACACGCTTTCTGTAATGTTTTTCCACCTCTGTTCTTCTGTTTGCCAAAGAGCTAAAGTCCTGAGGGACAACCCCTGCAACATTCCCCAAACCATGGGTTACAACAGCATCAGTACATCAACACATTCTCCAGTCTGGTTCGCCCCTTCAGACATCCCACATTTTGCAGAATGTCAGTCATGTTAACACTAAAATATAGCTCCTGTGAAGAAAGCCTGTGCCTTTCATAAACTTAATGGTGTTTTTTTTTTTTTTTTTTAACTAAAAATGGAGTGCTATTTATGTGAAAGAGGATGAGGTCTAGAGTATTTTAAGGTTTTGTCTCTGAAGCTCAGCTCCACAGGAACGCTTTTCCAGTTACAGCTTCACTGTATAGTTCTATAGTCACACTCACATTACCTCTTCCTCCTTGTGGTCACTTTATTCCAGAACTAGCGATGGAGTTTTATTTTTTATTTTAACTATTTCCAACTAGGTGAAGTAAATATGTAAAATATAAACAGACAAAAAAAGAAGTGTTTGCGTAGCAGTGCCCAGACATGAGGCACGATGCACATCACTCCCTTAGTTTCTTTGCCTGCTGGCTTCAACCTGAGCACTGTTCCTTTGTGGATGAGCTCCTCTCTGCTCTTGCAGTGCAGATTTTCGCTAGCTGCCAGAGGAGAATCCTGCACAGGAGCTAAGGCCCTGCTGTCACAAACAGATGGGACCCTGCACTCACTTCTTCGGATGATCTTATTCCATCTTACTTACCTCAAAGTCACAGTACAGGCCGCACTTTCTATGAAGAGCAATATGCCCATTCTCAGGATGGAGAACATGGGGCTTTTCAGCCAGTCCAAGACTGGGTCGAATCTGAATTACCAAAGCTATGCCTAGGTTTCAGCTTAGCCTATGAGAATTACTCCAAGCATTCTGTTCCCTGCCTACCAGCCTCAGAGGTGCTGCCTGCACAGGACTGGACTTGGCAGTAATGCACATATAAGAGACTATCATCTTTGGGACATGGGTGTCGGGGCCCTCATCCTCTCACTGTAACAGAGCAGTAATGGAGAGGCAGTTTCACAGTGATAGTGGCTTATTAATCAAATCCACAAGCGTATTTCTACATCATTGTAACTGTTCACATCCAGGGAGGACGCAGTCCACTATCACCAACTACTGCACCAACAGCTCTGAGTCAGCTTCACCCAGCCGCCTCCTACCTCATTTTACAAACCATTTACCAAGGACACCACCACCATCCTCCTGCTGCCATCACCACAGAAGGCAGTGAGGTCACAGCCATGCTACAAAAGCAGGAGCAGCTGCTCCTGCAGTTCAAACGACTGAACCACAACTTCCTCTCAACAGTACCATGGGGAAGATGAAGGTCCACAAGGTAGCTCAGCTGCCGTGCCGTAACCTGGGAAGGGTTGGGATAGCTGCAGAGGTGGTGTGCACAGCTCCCTGGAGGGAAGGTGTGCCTGCATTCACTCACCAAGAGGTTCCAAACCAATTAAGAAGAGATGCTGACAGGCTATGATGCACTTTTTTTTTTTTTTTTTTTTTTTTTTTTCCCTTCTTAAATCCTCAAAAGAAAATGCTGGGCCACAGTATCAACGAATTTGTACCTCTTTTCCAAATTCATACAAAGGGAATTATACCAGGGAAAAAAAAAAAAGATCTCCCCATGGACTGATCATGAATCTTTATCACTGACAAGAGCCCATCCCACAGTTCTTGTTCACGGATGACTCCAAAGTTATCAGATCTGAGTAAAACTTGTCAAGCAAAACCATTTTCCCAGTACAAAATGGCATTCCACTGTAAACAGCTCTTTTCTCTAGCAGCATACGCTGCGTGTTAAGTTAACATTCAGAGATGGGAACTCTCAGAGCAAATCTTTCTGCATCAATTTTTTAACTTCACTTTGAACAGAATTTATTGTACAGAAATTTCCTGTTGTTTTTGTTTTTCCCAGGATGGACCGAAAAACACCAAACTTTCTAATAGTTCTTAAAGCTATAAGCTACTCGTATGAACTTGTTACAGGAAAAAAACACTAGGAAAAAGACAACACTATGACTGTACTTGGTTTATGTTACAAGTTAATATGCTATTAAATGTTTAGGTCTTATTATGCACTTTAAAAATGTTAGTGCTTAATGTACTCTGATTAGAGCTTAACGAGCCCTTTAAAATGTAACAATGTTAAACCACCGAATCACACTGTGTCTAAGAAGTAAGAGGCTTAAAAAAAATCTTCTGTTCCTCACAACCTAACCCTTACATTAATAAAAACAAAATCCAGTCATAATGAGTTTATATCATATATCAGAATGTTTTGACATCCTTAATGACTGGGAGTTAAAAAGTTGGCTTAACTCTATGTGCTAGTGTGTGCTTGTTTGAGTGTAGGAGTTAAGGTTAGTGGTTTTTTGAAAGCCTTAAATAACAGAGATAATGGAGATGAACATCGTGCGTTTTTGCCATAACTGGTGTCTGGAATCTTATTGCCTAATTTAAAGGGCCAGTTATGTGATTGTGAATAATTGAGAAAACATCCATTTAGGCTCACAGATGTGATGCAGTGGGCAGAATAGCTATGCAGTGACACTGCCAGAGAAATCTGGTCAATGCTGGTTAGCACACACACCTGAGCAGTAAGGTGCAGATTTTCAGAACAAGTATGAAGGTGCACCCATGGTAGTGTGGGGGACAACTGCACATACAAATCAGGGCCAGGTTCTGATGTCTGCTCTATGCAGTCTCACTCTGACTCTGGTAGGCACGCTCTTCCAGCAGTAGACAGCTTTTGCAGTCACTCTCTCACAACACATACCTCCAATTACTATTCCTTATTTGAAAAGAAGCTCTAAAAAAAAAAAAAAAAAAAAAAAAAAAAAAAAAAAAAAGGACACCTACCAAAAACTCCATTGTAACCTGGGAAACATTACACAGGGTAACAACGTCAGCTTTACAAAACAGATGCATGTGCTGAAAGCATTGCAACGTACAACTTCATAACATAGGGAGAAACTGTTTTGGCCTGTAAAACCATGGATATCTCCAGCAGTGGTCATCAGATGTCCTGAATCCAAAGCTACTCAAAAAAACACTGCTATGATACACACGGTAGGTTTATTTCTGTGTTCTGCTCTTCTAGTTCAAGCGCATGGTGTTCTCCTGAGCTTGAACAATCACTTGGGCAAAATATATTACTTCAGTATATGCCTGGCTTTCTTGAAAACTGTAAATTTGGGTGACATCCAATCACAGCAAAATAAAACCACATGACTTATCTAGCTAATGACAGAGTGTGAACAGTGAATTCTAAAGTAATAGCCATGACAGATAGTTCCTGAGGTTGAAATACACTTGCATGTCCTACTCATCAAATAATTCCAAATAAATAATTCAGCAAAATGCTCAGTCTTCATGGATAATTAACAGAAAAAGTAGCCTAATTAGTCCAATAAACTGTTTGCTGCAATTAACTGCTAAGTTTTAAAGGGCCATTCTTCATGGATACAATTTTCAAGAGGACTATTAAAGTATTACTGAGTATTTTCCACTGACGTGGGATGTGTTTTCAAGCTGACTGTCCCAAGCCAGAGCATTTCAAGACATTAAGAACAATCATAATTCTCTCATCGCAGATAGGTTATATTATCAACTCAACCCATGCACACCTTTGTGCTCACACACCACCCAGTGATATTCAACACCACGTTGTTTACTTACTCCTTGTTGAACTGGACCACAATTTTTTTGCTAGATAACATGCCTTGCAGAATTTTTCTTGCCTTTGGTTTTACTTGTTTACTAACAACAGAATATTGAGAAACAACATGACAAACGTTCAAAGGATTAAAAAGTTCTTTCCTTTTCTCTTGAACTTTCATGTTCTATTCATTTTAAATTTGTGGTAAATAGATTTTTTTTTTTTTAATTTTCCATATTCATTTCCCTATGTTCCTGTGTATTAAAATAACTAACAGAAAAATGATTCCATCTGCTCTGCACTCAGATGTTTATGGCTTCAGAGACACTGAGCTTTCTGCAGAGAGCAAAGAGTGCTTCAGAGCCATTCCTCCCAGTCCAAATTTTCTCCAATCTCAAGCACCCAAAATCACACAGTTAGATTAAGACTAATTATTATTAATCAAATTCACTGAGTAATCCGAACACAAAAAAGCTCAGTGCTTTAGCTTTCTTCCCATTTTCTTTCTAGTGTCTGAAATTTTCTGATTTACACATGGCAGTTTTTCAAGGTCTGCTTAACTGCTACAGCATAAAATGCGAGAGAGAGAGTGAGAGAGAACATGCAGTAGGGAGACAGGAAAAAAAAAAAAAAAACAGGGAGAAAAAAGGAAGATGAAAAGGAAAGAGGGAAGGCAGTGCTGGAAAACTGCCTCGGCAGCACTGACAGGGATGCCCAGCTTGGAGGTGCGTGCAACAAAGCACCCAAGCAGCAAAGGGCAGCCTCATGTTTTCCCCACACTTGGGCCACAAGGCTCTGAGAGTTGCACATGTGTCTGGGGGAAACGTTCACCAGGACAGGCTGTGGTCAGATGTTCTGCACAATTACCTGCACATTTCCCTTCTGTGCCTATAAAACACCCCAGTCCATCTCCCTTCTTACTTTCGTGCTCTTTTCTAACTCATTAACTTACTTCAACAAATAGGATCTGAGTCTTTTCCCACCCTGCATCCTTCAGGTTATGTGTGTTGCAGTGACTGCGGGCCAAGGAGAAGTTTGTCAGAGAGGGGTTTGGGAAGGGGCTCAGGGTGCAGCAGCACGGGCACACTCCCCTGTCCAGGCTCTGCATGCTGCTTCCTAGACTCACAGGAGCTGGCACAGGCACTCTGCTTTGTGCACATCTCACCCTGCGCCTGGGTCACCAACCGAGGCTGGCAGCCAGCCACAGGCATAGGAGCTTGCTAACACTGCCCTGCTTGCCATAATACAACAGGGAGCAGGGCTTGCTGCAATGGAGAAACTATTACATTCAGATCCTGTTAAGATTCCTTAATAGGCAAAAGGCAGAAGAGTGAGGGAAGAGAGCAAACAATATGTAACAGCATTTAAATTAAGTGCATTAACAATAAATAATCCCCTGTCAAGAATTTGTCATGTAACTGTATTTACTGCACTGAGCAGAGGTAACCAATGTTGTGAGAGGGTGGTTTTGCACTCCCAGGGTGACTCTCCTTTGGGGACAGCATATGTGAACAATCACTCAGACATGGGATATCAGCTGTGACAAAGCTCCTCCTGCACAGCCTGCCAGTTGGGATGGCTAGAAAGTCAGCTCCCTCTCCTGGATGAAACCAGAAATCCAACATAACACTGAGCTTGTCTAAACCAAGGCTTGGCGGAGCTTTGGCAGTTTTACAGTTTTTCTCCATAATCCTGAAACCTCAATCAAGGGAAATCTGTGCTTCCTGGAGAACTGAGGTATGAACAGAGGTACAACACATTACCTAAGCAGTGGCAAAAATCCCACTCCCACTTTCAGGGCATGCCATGAGTCCCCACCAAATACAAAACTGCAGAGCCAAGCAGAGTGACCTGCTGTCACTGAGTGCCAGGATCCAGAGAAATATTACTGCAAAGCAGACCTCTCTAAACACTTTGTCCCTCAGGTCTTTTGCAAACATAGGGACTGTGGCCATGAGTAGGAATGTGGCCCAGGCGGAGTGCATGCAAGGGCAGCAGGACTCTGCCTGAACCAAGAATTTGAGAGCAAAGTCTGAGATGGAGTCAGAGACCAAACTGTAGCAAGAAATTTTACTAAGGTTTCCAGTGCGTTAATTGAGTGTCCCTTGCAAGAAGGTTAAGATATTGCACTATTTTCAGTTTCCAGACCACATGGGAACACAAAGCACTTTCATTTAGAGAACTGCAGCTTCAGTTCGCAGCTCACAGAAGCTCAGAAAGCTGTAAGATGCAACTAGCAGATGAATGAACATGTAGGTGCCCACAAGTTCACTTACCACAGTCTCAGATAAAATCAGTGGCAAAACAATTAAGTTCCTTTTTCAAAAAAAGTAGAGCTTACAATGACTATATAAAAATGCACATAAAAAAGTTTATTTCAACTTGTTTTCCTGTCTAACTGTAGACTTCATTAACTTCCAGATATAATCCTTTAAGATTATATTGGACCTTTAACACGAGAAACTGAAATTTTGCCAAACTTTGAATAGTACCCTTCGGAGATAAACATATCCTGTGAGAAAACAAGGCAGAAAACCAAAAAGCAAAATGAAATTATGCACACAGCACAAGTGGTTTGTCCAAACAGGAAGCCATTAGGATGAAAGCCCAGACTTTTCAACTCCTGTATCTCTACTTTCACTACAAAAAGAGCCATTCTGAAATGGAGAAGTTTAAAACTAACAATGAGAGACATACATGCGGGATAATTCATCCTCTTCTCCATTGGAATCACCTCCCACAAGAGGCTCTTTCTTTCTACCAGAGAGTCAATGGTGCTCCAGATCAGACACTCCAGTTAGGTGGCCAGTGTCTTTTAAGAGCAGCATTGCCAAAGAGCTTTAAGAGTAAGCATGGGAACACATGCCATAATAGGAGAGATTATCTACTGCTGTATCTCACTAGTTGGGTAAGAAAAACAATCTTGTTATCCAAACTCCAAAGCTTTGGACTTGATAGTACTATTACAAGTAGATATTCATAGATACACACAAGGCTGTCTCCAGGGGTGTTGGTGCTCTATAAACACTGAGCAAGCTAAGGTTACTCTAGTTCAGTGGCTCAGACAGGACTGACTCCTTAATAAAACTGTGAACCTCTCTGAGCTTTAATCCATAGTCCAGTTACAGTCTTTGGAGTCAGTCTGAATAACCTCCATTTCTCTGAGGTGTCAATGTGTGTGGGAGCCCCTCACTGACCTGCAGCCGTTCTCAACAAGTGCGAGGTACAGATGGGACAGGCGGCTCGTGGCTGGTGCCTGCACTGCCCCGCTCCCCAGATCTCAGCCTGGAGACCATCACAAGAGCCAAGACGTTTACAAGCCATTTCAGTAAAAGGAAATCAAAATCCGACTTTACTCCAGGGCATCTACTCAGAGAATTTCACTGCTCAAACTGTATCTTGCCACTTAGTTTTAAAAATGCTTCTTTTACAGCAAGCACGACAATATAAAATGCCATTAACAATAAAATATAAAATGTATTCCAGATATTATTTTCAGGATACCATATTGAAAGACTCTCATAAAATACTCTGTCATAATGCCACTCAAATTAGTAGTTGGGTTAATGCTAGTAGTCAGCTAACATTAGTGTTAGATGAGATGTTATAAAAGCACACACTGAAATAGCAAAACATCCCACACAGAACAGCCATCTTGCCCAGGAGAAGGTGCACATTTTTCTGCCTCCTGAATGGAAAAACAACCATAGATTTTGACTCTGGAGACCTGGCTGAAGTTTGGTTGGAGAAGGAGACCAAGTGAGTCACTGGAAGTCTTCCCACCTTCCAGCTCAAATTTCACACGACTCATTTGCTTTGGGGGAAAAGGAGAGTAAGGGGAGGAAAAGGGCCAGCAGCAACCCTGATTACTGTGCAGGAATTGAGTCAAGAAAGGAAGAATAATGCCTAGACTATGAAGTACACAACACAGAAGATACGTATGCATACTGGAAACATTTGAAAGGTCCTGCAAACTAACGCACTATTCAGACTAGAAACAGAGGGAGTTCTTTGGCATGCTCTGGGAAAGTCTTGTTTAACCAATCCAGTGAGTTCATAATTGCCACAATCAGTAATGATTGATTTCTCTTATTTTCTACATCAACTTTTATATTGTGCAGTCCAATAACAACTGAGTGGCTCTCCAGAATCTTTCTTACAGCCTTTCTTGCAGCATTACAAGTTCTGATTAACATTTGTGATGTGCTTATATGTCACAGACCGTGATCTATTTTGAGGTAAAAGAAGGTTTCAAGTTGTTCTAAATTGTGTTCCCTACTGAGTGGATGTCTCTGAAGGAATCTCAGGAACAGTCGAACACAGAACCTCTCCCAGGACTCAAGCTAATGACATCTACATCGGGATGAACCTAAGTTGCCAAAAATTATTTTGGCTCCTTTGACATGAGAATGAATATTCCCAAACCTTAGATTTGAAAACTCTGTACCTTAAATTTGGCTCTTTTTATATCACAATACAATACAATCTGCCAGCATTTAAACAGTTTTTGATGAGTGCACAGTAGTAACTAGCAACACAACTAGCCTTTAATTCTGAGTATTCAGTATAAGAATTTACAAGCTTGTATAATGTTCCAGGGTTGTAATATCACACATCTTGGAGATCTACTATAATTCCTATTGATAGGAACAAAAAAAAAAAAAAATTATTTCTGAATGAAATGTTGCACGTTAGCAAAGACTCTTATTTTCTGCTGCATAATCTGATTCACATTTACCCTCAATGTTAATATTAGCAGTGACAGCTATGTTAAGAAGTGCCTACAAAAAAAAGAAGCATCTTTATAACCTCTCAAGTTCTTGCAGTTATTGTTGATGTCTTTTTAAAGTAACATGACTTAAAGTAAACGCAAACTGTTTATTTTTCACTCACGAAAAATGTATTTTTATGTTTGGCTTTCACAATTATTAAAAAAAAAAAAAAGAAGAAGAAAGGAAATGATGCCTCCATTGTATCATAAACTCCCTCGATAGGTTCCTCGCCAATATTTTTGTTTCTAGTCCCCATGGAAACCAATACAATGGCTTTCATATCTGTTTTTTAGAAGGGACTATTCCAGTTCCATCTTTCAGCCTCTGTAGATTGTCAGGAATTGCTGAGATTGTACTCAATGGCAGTATCCAAATAGGTGTACAGTTATATTGCTACATTAAAATATTTGTTTTAAAAAATTATATTCACACCAGGAAGAACTTGTCAAAAATTACCAAAATCATCCATTAATTTTGGAAATTCAAATATAGTATTTACTTTAATTAAAATTACAGAATAAATTACATACAATTAAACATTTAAAAACCAATCAACCATTTTAGTTTCTCAATTTTTCTACTGCTTTATTTCTGAGCCCTCTTATTCCCATCTGGTGCTGTAACGATACCGGGGAAAAAAGTAAGAGATGAAAAAGATGGAAAGTTTCATACTTTAAATGACTGGGTTTTGTTTTAACAAGTCCTAATTTTTAACCTATTTCAACTAATTCAAAACTATCTTTTCTTTAAGAAAATTTCAGGCTTATCTTCTAATTAGCATCCCTGCAGAAACCAGTACATGCAATGAGATGCAAGTCAAACACACTGCAGGCTGCCTTTCTCACCGCCCAAAAGCACTGTGGAACAGTCAGAGGCCTATCCAGTGACTCAGGAATCTACACTGTGTCATTAATCCAAAACTCTATTTATGGGATCTGTGTAAAACAGCAGCCATTACTATGAGCTCATGCTCTGGCAGCTATGGAAGAGCAGGAAAGCACCTCCATGACTGAACTCCAACTTAAATTAGGGCACATAACACAGAGAGTGATGAAGAGAGCCCCTGTTCAACAAGAGAAGGAAACTCAGGAAATCCAGCAGGTTCTCAGTCCTGCTTGCAGTCAATCAAGAGTTAACAAGATTTTTGATATCAACTAAGACAAATCACAGTGTGTGTGATGGCATTTCCAGCCAGGCTGTACACACGGAATACTTAACACTAAATTCATTTCACGGAAAAGCTTATGTATTATCTCAGATTCTTTAGGTAGGTAAAATGTCTATGAATTTTTTTCCACATCTTTATTATTATGAAATCTGACAATGAAAATATCTGAAGTTCCTCTTTTATGTGAGGTATATCCTGTACAAAAAGTGCTGCCTTTGTTAGATCTTGAATTCTCTTTTTGTGACCTGCTGCCTTAGGTTACAAGGCCAAAGGTTGGCCAGCAGTTGCGTTTTTGAAGGACTTGAGGGCTGACTTACAGAGGCCATAACATCCCTCTGTTTGTTCACACTGACAGTGTTCAATTTACCTAACTTAATAGGTAATTTTTGTTAAACTTTCGCATCCTGCACGGAGTGATTCTCTGACCCATGAGAGGTATCAGTGCCAGTGTGTTGATATGCCCTTTCAGAATCTGTGGCGCATCAAAATTCTTATTTTTTTTTTTCTGCACAAGCATCCTTAAGTAACACAAGTGTATTTGTATAAAGGATATGGCAGGAAGGGAAGCTCAAACTGAAACCTAAGACGAAATTTGAAGAGATAATTATAGCTAAAGAATTGATGTTTGATTACTGGACTTTACATCTGGGAGTGTACTATTGCACACATTAATATAATCTTGGCAGTGTGAGTGCACAAAAGAAAAAACATCGTTCTGCACAGATGTGAATCAGCAGAATAGTGTTTTCTCAACTGGGAAGTGGTTTAAACTTCCTCTTTCATCTCCTATTGTTTTTAGAAAATTGTCTTGTGATTATTCTTCAGCTACACAAACTAAACCACTCCCTGGATAGGCCCAGGGTATGCTTTGATTTCATTAACAATCTGAAACAAAAACCAAAGTTCCTAGCAATAGAATTAGATGCATACCAGAAGACATGACACCATCTCCTTGGCACCAGGGTTTTTGGTGATGGTGGTTTTTTTTCCCCATCTCAAATAATGCTGAACTTTCATTAGAAGTAGGTAGCCAAGAAACAATCTCCTGGCTTAAAAAGAGAGATGCTGTCCCCCATTCTTCCCTTGGCAGCACACACTTAGGATGAGATGGAGCTAAGCCACCCTCTGCTACTCCTTTCACAAACGCCACTGTAGCAAACAGAAAATCTACAAGCTGAAGTCTCTGTGCATTTCTGGGCCTCAGCGTGCCTCATATCTGTACAACCTGAAAGATACAGGAACTCAAGATCTGAGCATAACAAAGATGCTTCTACGAAGAGTCCCCACCACCCTCACGTATCCTTTGCATAAACTGCAACTCCTGCCCTCAGCACCATACACAATACTGCCTGTCTTTGAACTGCAGCAAGGCCAGCGATGCACCGACTGAATTGCCCAAACCCTCCACACTCTTTCACTATCAGTTGGAACTAACAGAGAGAAGGAAAAAAAGAGGAAGAAAACTCATCTTGTCTCCTGCCAGTACTGCCTTACAGAAACAACCAGCCTGAAAGTTGTTTCTCTTCACTGGCTTGAGAGGAATTGCTACATTTTCGCTTTCCTTCAGCTGTAGAATTAGAGAAAGTTTTAACAAATGAAAAATGAGCACCTAGCTGGTATCTGTGTATTTACTGTGCCTGACGGCTCTGTCCATGCCTCAAACTCTCCTCATTATAGTCAGGGGATCAAAGCAGGATACTAGAAACATCCCAGGAGTAAGTCTATGAGTGTTAACCAGACTAAGCTTCTCTTATTTGAGTTTATCAATATATGAAAGTTGCTCAATTAGTGCTTTCAGTTTACATGTATCAGAATTCACGGGCACCTGAGATTTGATGTAAAGAGAGAGAGACTGCAGTCCATGACAACTCTGTCCATGATAACTCTGCAGGAACACCTAAGGAGAAAATAGTAGAAGCCACAAAAAGTTGGAGATGGGAGGAGATCTGCAAAATCACATCCTTATCTGCCTGCATTTTCTCTCTTCACTCAACATCTGCTTCTGGTCATCAGCAGTGACAAGCATGGGGAAGAGGAAGCTTTGGTCCGACTCAGAATGGCTTCTGTCACTGCTCTGTTCACGAGGGACATCAACACATGTGGTTACTGATCTACTCCTGTTCTACTTCAAGAAGGAAGTGAGAGATGCTGAGGATGTGAACAAAGCAGACTTTCTTTCCCTGCTGATTTCCCATGAACATTGGCCCTGCACAACACAATACTATCAATGCTCCTACCCAGATCTCCTCATCTCTGACAGGAGATTTCTGCACTTGCTACAGGACTAAGAGAAGGGCTCCAGGGCTTCTGGAGACAGCATCAACAGAAGGAAAGGGTCTGAGGCAGAATCTTCAAGACCATAGGAATCAGTAAAAATTATACAAATTACTTACGTATTTTTTGCTCGTATTGAATTTAAAACTATTAACTGATCACAAATCTTAGAGATTTACAGCTTTTAAACTAGAAAAAAAGTTTGAATTTTAAACTAGAAAAGTTTCACTTAATCAGAAAAACACTTGAGTAAAGTAAGGGAGAATTGATTTCATGGCTATTATCATCAGAGTAGTCAGCTGCATAGCATTCACATTTCATTGCAGAAGCAAGCAGATAAACAATCTCCTTCCATTGTTTGTAGTAATCATAGACTGCTAAATAATTTCATGTCATTATTTCAGTTGTGCAACAAATAAGGGAAACACCAAATGAAGTCCAAGGCTCTTTTTGTGGTTTCATACTTGTATTTAAAATCTGACCTTTCTTTTTTTTAATCCTGTTTAAATCAGACCTATGATTTGCGCATTGTATACCTGAAAAATCTCAAAAGGACAGGCATACTGTTGCCAGAACAAAAGTATACCCCAAACCCATTTTACCCCAGAAGTTGCATTTATTTATATAAGAGTTTTAATATTCCAGTCCTCTGAATGCCACATAGGAGTGGATCCATCTAAAATGCATCATACCTAATGCCATTCTGATAATTAATAGAATTTAAACTTTCAAATATGTATGACTAAATAAGTTTGGAAACTCAAAGAGATAACACCACCAAAAAAAAAGTAAGCTGAGTTATTCAGTAAAACTCTCACCTCATACCTGATAATTTCCTTTAAAATTGATTGACTTTTAGGATACCTATAAAGCTAAGAAAATCAATCAAGTTCATCTATCTATTATTCATCTTTGCATTCTGATAGCAAATGTCTTGAACTCTGTTCCAATATAAAAGAAAAATGACCCTAATCTACAGGAGTTGAATAATGAAATAGATAGAATGACTCTAACAGAGAGAAGTTCTGTTTGTTCACCTTTAACATCTACAACATTTTCAAGGAGATTCTTCGCTTTCTTATTCCCCAAAAACTCATAATAGTTGTGAGCTTAAAACCGAGGCGGTTTATCCTTGTTCTCCAGACCTCAAATACAGACCCAATTTTTAAAGAACGTTTTAAAGACAATTCAGGAAACAATTGGAATGTCTCACATGGTTTTTATGCCAACTTTGTATTGCCAAATGGCATTAGGTAACTCACTGCTCAAGAGTACGGCACCTGAAAACCACGAGATGCAGGCTGCTGTGACTTGCACGTTCCCAGAGTGTGCAGAAGACAAGCATGGAGAATAATTATATCTTTTAAAACAATTTTCAGTACATCCTTAATTCACTGAAATGTAACAAGATGCTCTGGGTACACTCGCACGACTTGGGATAAGACAAGGGCTGCAACAGCTTGGCACCAAAGCTTAATAGTAGTTTAATTGCTTGAGCTAAATCTAAGATTTCTTTGCCTCTGTACAGTTGAGTGTATTCACAGCTGTTGCTTTAACAATACAAGAATCATTTTTCACTATAATAGACTTCAAGCAGGTCTGGGCAATCTGAACATCCTGTGTTGAAAGGGAAGATGACTGTGACACCATTTTCTTATTAGCATAACAAATTTTTTCTGCTGGTATTTCCCATAAACCGTGCTGGAGAAGACAACAGAGGGAACTAGATGTCAATTGCATCTTCCCCACATAGCCCACATCTAATGGCCACACTACATGTAGTCACACTACATGGCCAACACAGAGCCAGCAGATTGGATGCTAGCTAAATGCAGAACAGGATAGTCATGACGAGAAAGTGCTCTTCTTAGGTGAATTACACTTCTTAGCAGAGCTAGTTGGCCTACTCAGAATGCTTCCCTATCTCTAAAGGAGTTTATTTGGAGATCTCAGGTGTTTTGGCCCAACCCTGAAGAACTTGCATCCTAGTGACTTGAGCCAAAGTGGAAACTTCAAAGGAAAGAGCAGAGTGGGAGGAATGAGTGGACAGAGAGCTCAAAAGAGCTCACATACAGGGAAGAAATTAGCCTGGAAAAGGGAATATAAAGAGGACAAAGGAGAGATGCTGTAGAAACAAGAACATCACAAAAGAGCATGGTCAGCGATAGAGTGGAGGAGGGTGCATTTACTGGGAAATGCTGCTTTAGTCATCCCGAAACTGTTCAGTGGTTCATCTGGAGAGAATTAGCAGGGCCAGAGGGGGAGTGGATTCACAAAACTGCCTGAGGAAGTCGCGGTGTCAGCCCTCCAGAACCAAAAGTTCGGCTGTCAGCACGCTTATTCAGGTTGTGTGGGATCAGTTGTCTTCTCTGGCTGATGGCATTTGAACCAACATTTGTGGAAGCGCCTTGCTCCAGGGCATTCAGAAAGCTACACTGAGCAGGGAGGGAACGACGCAGCAGTCTCTCCTGTTGACACTGTATGAAATGTCACTGTATGAAATACTTCTCTACAGCATTTGTGAAAGATGAGGGAGCAAGGAGAAAATTACTCCATTACCTGATTGTTGACAAGGTGGGATGAAGAGGTTGAAGTTGCTGAATGGTGGATATTTAAGATTTTCTGCAAAGTGGAACAACAACAAAAAGACAGAGTGAGAGCAAACAAGAGATTCCAGATCATATCCCAGTGAAGGCAGCTCTGTGCTCACATAGACAACTTTGCTTACAATCATCTTGCACAGAATAGGAATTAATAGCACTCGTAATTCAAAGCAACTGTTTTAAGTGGTGTGCAGTTGGATAAAAACAAACTTAGAGAAAACCTGCTTGAGATGTTTGAAACAAAAGAAAAATTTCACCTTAGGTGTATCTAATCTGGTAAAAAGAAAAAAAAAAATTGTAATTTAGTGATTTACAGGATCTTTATGTATATAAAAGATTTTTATTTATATATAATTCTATACATACAGAATCTATATTATATAATTGTTATAATGGTTTATATAATTACAGATAGATAGATACAATTGTTTAGCTTGGTGACCAAGCAAAATATTGATTTATTTCTCTGAAAAAGAGACATAAACATAAACAGTGGTTTTACAGCTGTCTTGCACAGGAAGTTTCAGGAGAATTCAGGCATCAGCAGTGGGGAAGATGCAAAGAAGCCAAAATTGAAGGCAAGAAACTGAAAAAGGAAAAATAAGATATAAAGAGGAAGAGCTAACTCCACCCTATTTTTTCTGGCACTAAAGGCATCCAGAGTGCATGACATATGATTTCTTTCACTGTATTACAGGAGTAGGAGGACTCACTTGATCTCTACCACACCTTTTGCTTATCTAACATCTCCCACCTACATTTAAGATTCAGAATTATCAGAATTTAGATTTTCTCTCTTGGCTACTTTCCGTTGTCCCTCCCTCATTTCAGCGTGAACATGCTGGCATTAACAAGGTTTGCTTTGATCCTGAACCAGATCTGAAGGTATCTGCACAAGTCCTACTCAAGTTGTGAGCATACCCTAAGGTTAAGCAGGTTCTTCAGCTCTGCTTATTATTCCCTCACAGCTGTATAAAAATGCTGTTCTTTCTTACAAAATAAAACAAAACTAGTTAGGCAGAAACAAGAATGATTTCATTCATTCACCTCATACTTAATTCATCCCCATTCAGCCTGATGGACACAAGCAGCCTAGGTAATTCAAGGGGACCAACATGATAGTGTGGATCTTGTTACCTTTAATTCTATAGAGTTGCTGGGCATAAAAAAAACATAATAACCCTTCAAGACTTAAAGTCATTCATGATATAGACTACAGCAAGTATAAGTTTAGCTCATGTGTTACTTTAAAACCATCTCTTGGCTTCCTTTATGCCACCAGTAGAAAATTGGGATTTTTCCAGTTATTTATCCCTTATGTGTTTTAAGGTCCTCTCCTGAAACACAGCATAGAGTGGTCTAAAAGCACTTCATTAGCATGTTTAGTAATAACCACACAGCTGAGGAGTGGTCTGAGCCCCTTGCAGTACACCATACCCCTGTTACTGCTGTGCTGACGCATGGGAAGCACAAATTTATGGAACACAAGAGTGCTGTTTTCTCATGGTAGACTAAATAAGTCCAAAGTCATTGTGATTCATGAACTTGTTTTCTTTATGTATGTCAATAGGATCGCCTATCCTGTAATAACTGTGATCCCTGCTGTGCAAAGCATTATGCACAATTACTGCAAATCAACACAATCTTAATTATTAATCTTCTGTATTTGCATAGTTCTTTTCATCCAAAAACACTTTCAAAGTTTTGTACAAAGCATACCACAGAAATACTGCAAGTTCTGGAATCTGGAGCAGTGCCTCCCTGTGTACCAGGGAGCACTCAGAAGTTTGCTCTACGAGCTGCTGGCCCCTCACACCAGAATGAATCCTGCTACAAATGGGAAGGACCACAGGGCTTTTGAAATTCTCATACAAGTAGACAGGAGCTCTGCTTTGATATACAGGAAACTGAAGCCTCTGGCATTTGACTTATTTGGAAGAAAATAGACTTTAAATATCTTATAAGTATTTTAATACAGAATGCTAGACGTCACAGTTCATGCTTCAATGCTGCTGAAGAACACAAACATTTTGGAATCAACCAAATCAGCTGCAGACATTTCCCAGTCTTAACCTTGTCACTTCTATGCTGCCCCTTTATGCTATGAAGAGTTTTATTTTCCTCTTCTTGCTTACTGTGCTGTTCCACCATCTTCTGCTCAAATCCTTCCGCACACAGCCTTGAGCAACACAACTCCAAGGAGGAAGTTACATTTAAAGACAATAGCTAAAATACACATGGCTCACCACCTGATTATGCAGATCTCTCTCACTCATCCAGCTTATAGGGTCTGTAGAACAAGAATAGTTCATTCTTTGTTTTTGACTCTCATAGGACAAGTAGCTTGTTACCTTCTAGCAAATTTATTGTTAAGCCTGTTAACAGCATCTCTACTTAGTAACATGTATTGATCAACTAAAACACAGCAACATCGTGCAGCCTCTCCATTGTCACAGGCTCTTTGAAAGACTGCTGCAGTTACTACAAGAACAGAATAGTCTGGTTTACAGATCTCTGTCATAGCCAGAAAACAGGTCCTGCTCCAGCCAATGTTAGGATACGTTATATCGCATGTGGACACTATTGTGCCACTGCCATGAATCAGAGGTGTCACATAGCAATGCTGCTGTTTACCTCTTTTCAGGGGTCAGCAGAAAAACTTCTGCCCAGACCAACTCCCACTTTCACACTACAGCCATGCCACGGCTGTATAATCAGACAATGGCAAAAACAAACATTTTCAGTGCTGTCTCCTCGCTGCTGTTTACATTTTAATGAACTACTCTAGTAATAACTTCCAGTTTCCTCCGTTTCCAGAAAGCCAGCACTCCATAAATATTGAGTTGTACCATTATCTGCTGATGTACCAGTTTTCTATAAACAGAGAAAATCCAGACTTATCACTGGGCCTAGCTGTCGAAAAAGGTTAGTGTAGCTAAATAACAAAACAAGAATGTTGTTTACTTGTTAATGTTCCACTAATGAAAAAAAGCTGTTATGGTTTTGATTAATCTAGACCATACCGAACAGTTCTGGCGTAGCTTTCCTTGAAGAGTGACTATTGATTTCCTCTTCATTCTACACTTTGATACAACATATCTGGAATCTGGCCCAGGTTTCATAACTGCTACTATCTCCACATTAGCAGCCTGTGCAAGATTAGAAATAGCTTTTGAAGATATATGCAATGGTGAGGCAATCCAAGAATTTTCTCCACTTCCACAGGTTGAGCTTTTACATCTGTCTGTGCAATAGCTTTTAAGGAATTAAAGGTGTTTTTAGGCATGATCAAACTCATCAATTGCAACTAATTAATTCTGCCATTATTTAATTTTCTAGTGCAATGTTGTTTTTTCTCTTCCTTTCTCTGCCTGCATTTATAAAACCTGGTGTAGACACAGTAATTACCAGATACTATGGGATGATGACTGCTTTATCAGCATGAGCTAGGGAGGGCCACACAGTCTCAGAAATGGTAAAGTCAAGGGAGTAATACCAATGGCCTCAAGTAAGTGCCAGTGAAAACCTTCTACTACTCCCCTCCACCTCATGTCTCATATCCAGTCTAATGATACTCCGTAGAGGTCTATATTCTGTACTCATTAGACTCTCATTCTATTTATATACACACAAGGCACAGGCATGGCTTGTCCAAAATATGTGGGTTAGGCAAGTATTTTTTCTCTATAACGAGCACCATATTTGAAAGTCCATAGTAATTTACAAACAAATAAAAAATGTCAAGAATATTTTTTAAATACTCAGTGTGATATATTAATTACCTACACATAGAATATCCCAATTTTGAAAGTACCCGTAAGGATCAAAAAGTCCAACTCCTGACCACACAGGAGCACCCAAAAATCAGACCAAATCCCTGAAATCACCATCCAGACACTTCTTGAACTCTGGCAAGCTCAGTGCTATGACCACACATGTGAAACATCATCAGAATGTATTCTGGTCATTTCTAGGAACACATAGCACAATTAATGACATGGTATTCATGCCCCCAAATAAGTCTTCTTTGAACACTGGAATAATCTTTTTTTCTTTGTTTGTTTCACTTCCTCAACAATCACAGAATAGCTACTTGTAAAAATTTAGGGTCTGAAAGTCATAAAAGGCTGGGTTAATAATGAAAACTGGGTTAATAACAACAGAAAAAAAAACCTGCAATAAATAATAAGTTTGTCACTTCAAAACAAATTAGATTAGGAGCTGGCCTATTATGAAGCAAGGACTCTACATCAAAATTAAAGGCAACTGTATTTTCAGAACAGATCACAAAAGACTTTTCTAGCAGTTAGGAAAACATCAATGTCATATTAAAAAAAAAAAAAAAAAAAAATCTAGTCTCTCCTGTTTGATATATCCTTTGGAAGAGCATCTCTGTGCAAAGAAGGCCACTACGATAAAGGGGCAAAGAGCAACCCTTAAGGAATGAATACTCCAAGAGCTGGACTTGTTAGCAAAAGCCAAGAAGGGATGAGATCAAGATCATTGTTTATGAGCACAGCTGCAGAAATAAGCACTAAAGAAGGAAAACCCATTTAAACACATAAACAGAGTTTGTACATTGACAAATTAATATAAGCTGGCCTGGATTAATGTCAGCTGATAATCAAAATAACATTTCTAATGATCTGAGAATCAGACTTTGGAAAAGCCTTCAAATCAGAGCAGGAAAAGAAAAAAAAGTACTTGATTCGATGACTTTTAGTACAATTATAAAGGGAAGCATACATACTGGCGTCCTTGCAGAAAGGACTTGGTGATTCTAAAAGTTTGTCAATCTTGACAATGCACTCATGACACAAAACAAAGGCCATGTTTATCAAAGGAAATAAATACTGGCAGAGGCCTACCAGACATTAATTATATTTCTCAGTTCAGTTAAGCTTTCCTTAGTGTGTCAAAGTGTGGGTGGGAATTGTTAACAAACCATCAGGCAGTGGATGCCTACCCTCAGTGGCAGGGGTTTGAAAGCCCAGACGAGGCAAAGTTTGCTGTAGCCCCTACAGTTAGTTGTTGGCATTGGTTAGGGACCAGAGCAGGCACCTCGACCCCTTTGACTATCAGCTGCAGTTTGCCTTGGACAACTAGCAAGTGACAGTGAGGCCCAGTAATGCAGTACTGCCTCCACTAAAGACAAATACAGCTTGCTCCTCTACAATCCCACCAAACGAGTCAGACAGACAGACCAGCTGACCAGCTTACAGTCAACTGTGATGAAACTAACATTTGCAATGTTTTGACTCATAGAAAAATAGAAATTATTTGTATGGCTTGAGTCAGAGTTTAAAAGCACCCATTTCATTGGGCACATTATTCTCACAAAAAGCTTCACATTCCAGCAATGCTTTCTTTTGATTAACTTTATCCTTAATAGGTTCTTTTTTTATTTAAAAAAAAAAAAAAAAAAAAAAGCTTCTTTATTTCGCCTCAAAGCCACAAAACTAAATGTACCTGGCTCCATGTTGCTCTGTCTAAATCACAGCCATCTATCAAACAGTTGTTCATGAGACAAAAGCATCTGGAGTCTTCCCTTTATTTCTCTGTAACGTTTAGGTTGGAAGGAAACAAAGAAACATTTACTTCCTGTTCTTGATTATGTACTAGTGGCATTTTTGCTTTTGCTGTAAATACATTTAAGAATCAAAATATATTCATTTCATACAGTACAAATTAATATTTCATTATGCCACAGCACTCAAGGAGCTAGAATTTGAGATCTGTGAAGAGAAGAGGAAGGGAAAGAAGGACGGAGATGGGGGAAGGAACAACATGAAGTCAAAATAAGAGCAAATAAAGTAATAGGTAAGGAGATTTCAGCAACATAAAAAGTCTCAGCTAGGAAAAGAACTGTTATTAAGGGATGTTGCAGATCACTATTAGGGAGGGGAGCAGAAAGACCTGGGTGCAATGAAGGTCTTCAGAGACCAGTTACAGAAGGGTTTGGTTAGAGGTTTTAGGTAGAGTCAATTATATCCTGGAGGAGGGACAATGACAGAATGGCCTTTTCAGCACTATATTTTTATTTAATAATCCTAAGCAGCATGTACAAGCTTTCTATTCTGTTCTCCAGACCACAAAAATAAGTAAAAGAGAAAGGGAAGCAAGCGTTCACACTCAGATCCCAGTGACCCTGGACAAAACAAGTAGCAAGGTTTGCTTCACAACCCTGAAAACACAAAGCTACGTTCTGGATTTGGTTTCTGTCAAAGCTTGTTTGAGAAAAGCTATCGGCCTAATAGGAGCACAGACTGGGCTTTTCTGTCCGTGATCTAGTGTCCTGAAAAACCAAAAACCCATGCTGAACTGAGCTACTGAGTGGTTTCCTATTGTGGAGAGCAAGGGTCACAGGAATGGGACATATTTCAATGGTCATGTTTCCTGTTTTTAGCAATGAGATCTAATCTCGTGCACAGAGTAGACTATTGCTCCCTTGATGTCCAGTTACACATACATGGAGTCATTTGGAAAAATAGAAAATCTGTTTCTTGCATTTTAACTAGATACTACAGTTACACAAGAATATTTCCTACATTATTGTTTCACACCAGTTTCATCGCTTCTGTGGACTCTCTTCTCCATACCCACAGTAGTTCAGCCCAGATTCTTGCTTCAGCCACTAGTATCTGGCACTTTTCCTATTTTAGCTCTGGTGCATACTCGTCAGGACACACAGATATGCCACAGCACTGAAAACCTGTGCATTATTCTCTACAGAAATTGTCACAACCACGAATCAGAGGCTTCAGTTCTCAAAGTCCAGCAGAACAGAAATCTGCAAAACAACAGCGGATATCACAGTAAAGCGATAGTTTTAAGGAAAGCCAAGAAGTGGCTGAATCAGTGTTGCTGACTCAACACTGGTGTCTACCTGGGTAAATTTCTCCCCCCTTAAGCAGCAGTCCACACAGGTTCTGCTGCTGCTGCCAGGACCCAATGCAGCATAGGCCATCAGTGCAATCTACCATCGGCATATGCACTGTACAGACACTCAGCTCAGCTTCTCAGCTTCCACACAGGCATAACCAAACACAAAGGAAGCAGAAATTTTAGATGGGCAAAACACATATCATGTATTTTTAATAGTGCAGGTGATTAGCCAAGTTGTTAGGAATGTGGTGCTGAAATCTTTACACCAAGGTTAGATGTTTTGGTAACTAGAAGATAACGGTTTCCTGCAGGTATCACTTGATGAAAGTCTACAGCCTTGGCTGCATGTGTCAAAGCATTCCATTCCAAACCAAAGAATGTGATTAATAAGGGCAGTAACACAGTAGATAGAGAATGGAACAAATAGGCCACAGGCAAGAGCAACAATTAATAAATAATAATCTGCAACACTCTCATACAGCACTTCACATGTTCACTATGATAACTAATTAATCGCAGCAACAACTTTGTACTCTTTGCTGCCATTCATCACTTTTAAAAACGTTAATACACAGGCTGTACTTTGAGGAAAAACATCACGGCATTGGTTCTGGTCAATGTTAAGTTGTTCTTCAGTAGTACAGCTTGCTGACTTTCTCACTGAAACCCAAATGTGCAAATCTTCCTGGAAACAAATCTGAAAATATGTTTCTCCATTCAAACTTTAGCTATTCCACTGTATTAGTGACAATATGGCATAATCCATCCATCCATGTTGCACTTCAGTATAACCTCATATAACACAGCATGGTTGAAGTGTAAGACGAGATTAACTTTTCACAAGAAAATTGGATAACTGGTATTTTAGCATGAACATCTGGCACATTTTTAGCTAAATTGTTTCCTTAAAAAGCTATTTTTGTTGTTTTACGTTCACATACTATAAATGTTTCACTAACTTCAGATCAACAGCTGAGGCAGAAAGCTAATTTCTTCACTTTGGTGACCAGACTGGAGCTGCCCAACACAACTGGATGTCTGCCTATTTTTATAATTATTCGAATTCCTCCATTTAGCACTGTAAATTCACATGATATTTTGTATACATTCAACCAATTTCTAGTCATACTATGAATCTCTTGGCTTCAAAGGGAGCATGCGTATAAGTGAGATGCAGAATTTATCCAACAACTCCCAAAAAACATCACAAAGGATTATTCTATACATTCTTAGAGTGCATTCCCATTGTACACACATCTCTGATTGAAGAGATACTGAAGCAAAAATGTTTGGG
This sequence comes from Centrocercus urophasianus, assembly GCF_019232065.1. Lineage (NCBI taxonomy): Eukaryota > Metazoa > Chordata > Aves > Galliformes > Phasianidae > Centrocercus > Centrocercus urophasianus. The sequence goes on along the minus strand of NW_024884755.1, from coordinate 7,807,943 downwards.
ACTCCAGTGATCAGAGCTTGGAAATGTCACCAAAATCCTCACAGTTACACAGAGTAAGTAGAAGATGGTTAATAAGTGGAAAGCTAATATAAACCATCAGAATATCTCTTCCCATCTTTTTAGAAACCTCAGAATAGTACATGTAGACAACCTTAAATTGGAACTGTTAGAAAGCCCTATATATATACCACACTAATTAACCAAGAATGCCATCTTACGACATTCAGGTTTTATATCAAAAATTCTTGCAAACATGTATTTTGCTAACAGATGTGCATATACAGTTGGAAGACACTGGAAGGAAATGCTAAAGAAAGGCAATACTGAACTAACGTAATCACTGAAATATTGAAATCATAGAAGGAGCTGTGTAATATTCTGCAATAAGTATTTATCATCTATTTTGAGAATCACTTCCCATCTTCATGCCCTCAAAAAATACCAGCAGTGCAGAACAGAAACAGAATTAGCAATTCCTAACTTTTAAAGTGAAAAGAATTCAGAGCAGAGCCAGGCCTCACCTTAAATAATGGGTGGAGGAGGAGAAAAGAAAAAAAAATGAGAGAGGAGTGCAAGAATTACATTGAACAGGTGTCTGCATAATGACAACATGAGTAGAACTAATAAGCTTAATTTCAGCTAGCTTTGAAGTCAGGTGCAGGCTATTAAGAGAAACTGTGGGTTGGCGTTCCTGGGAGCGTGTCTTCTAATAGTATTACACAAATAAGCAGCCATTTCTTCACAAATAAGCAGCCATTTCTTTACTATTTGGATGGTCATAACAAGCTCAGGCTGAGAATTTTCTTTTATCAATAACGTGATCAAAATCATTCAAATCACATTGTAAATCAATGCATTTTACATATGACTCTGTGTATGTGTGCACACGAGTACCAATTGCTTCTAAATTATGCAAAGCATCTACCTCTGTTACATTTCCTCTAACTGGTTTGCAGCTTAACATATAGATGAAGTAAGCTGGAAAACAGATGAAAAACTTCTGCCCAGTGGCCAGTATCATGTTTCAATTCACCTAAAATATTCCACACTCACACTTTGTAGTGGCAGTAAAGAACTGGAAGGAGTTGGCCTGTTGTTTGGGTCATGAAACAAGCAGCCTCCTGCTGCTCTGAGATCAAGATGCATTTCAACTTCTTATCTTTTCACCTGTTTAGGGACTCTATGAACAACTCCCTAGCCACTGCTTGTCTTAAAGGAGAAAGACATCACAGTGACACAGAGAACCTTCTGACACTGTTGTCTTATGGGAGCTCACATGTGCTTTTCCATAGGGGAAGATCAATCTTCTTTCCACTGAGATAAAAGGAACGCGAGAATGAAAGCAATTCATTAAACACCGATTGAGTGTGTTGATACAATATTTTCTTGAATTTTTAATGGTGCACGAACAGCTGCCTCCTGACTTCAGCAAAACTCTGCCTTCACAGAATCTAATAGCTTCTTCCATTACTAAGTCACTTGAGCATTAAAACTGCGCTCTTCAAAACCGAGTACATATGGCACAGCTTGACATAGTAGATGTCTCTGTAAAAAGCTTCTATTCTTCCCTATACCTTTAATTTCACTAGGAACGCTGAAACTTAAAGCAGTGATTACATCAGTTTGTGACCCACTTTTTCTGGTTAGAGTTTTTTCTTCTAAACCCATAGTAGATACACATTGTCAAGGTCAGGGATATTAAAAGTGATTTGTTAGATGTAAAATACTGTTTATTATAGTCTAAAGAGCAAGCCAGCTTGAAATAATAAATTAGTGCCAGATGAAAAACTGCCAGAATTCTCTATTATACATGCCTTTCCCTGGAAGGGATCCCAGATTTTTTTTTTTGATAGGCTCTTTTAGTAAAGACTCCCTGACTTATGGAGTGTGAGCAAAAGCCATAGCTTACAAACAGGTCAGCGAGGAGCATTAAGGGCTCTGAAAACAACAGCAACAAACAAACTTTGTGTATAAACTGAGCTGCATCTACAGCTGAAATGCTAGAGTACTGATGAACTGCAACAAATGGAAAGAAAAATTTAAAGAGTTCACCCATGTAATTGGAATGGGTCAGATACTTGTAGCATCGTCAGAAATCCGCAAGAGGGAAGAAACCTGAATTTCTCATCTTCCCCTCTACTGCTTATTGTTCTGCGTTGTTTCATAAACAACATGCATCTAAAAATATATATAACTTCTCTGAATTATGCATTTCATCCTTCACATGAAATTAGCTGATTTTGGAGGATATATTCCATGGAGGATATATAATCTTGACGCTGTAAAAGAGCAAAACACTACTGATAACAGCTGGAAAGCTGGACTTTACTCTGCTTCTTGTTCAAAGGTAGATATTGCCAGGTACATGGCAAATTGTTATCTGTTTGTTACTACTCTGCAATTGAAAATTATGTACTTAGAATTTATACACTTTTTTTTTTTTTTTTTTTTTTTTTTTTTTAACTGCAAGGCTAAAGAGAAATGAGTTCACGATTACTGAGTTCACCACTACATGCTGAGAAAGCAGGGTGGGACCATCGGTCACTGCAAGTCAGCGCTAACAGCAGGGGCATAAGGAAGTGCTTAAAGCCAAGCAGCTGGCTGTTGCTGGGAACCTGGAGGGAAAAAGGAATGACTAGAAGTTTTAATTGTACATGTTGCAAATATCATGTAGTTCCAGGTCTGTTGGACTGCTGCTTCCTCACAGATAAGCCAAGAAGTGCCATCAAAAGCAGTCTGCCAGCAATAAAGCAACAAAGAGGCCCCCACCAGAATGGTCAATGCTGAAAATAAAAGTCATTTTATAAATGTTTACATGATGTAAGTTTGGAGTGTAGAGTCCAATAATTCTCACTGGCTCTTCTCTCTCACTTCCGTTCTTGGCAGCTAGATAACAAGTTCAGCCAAGCAACTTACTTAAAATGTACTGACATGAATCCCCATAGTGTAAATAACATATCTTACCTATGAAGGGTGATTATGTTCTCTTTATTCTTGAAAATAAAATCTTCCTAGGCTTTTCACGAAAATCAACTGTTTGCATTCCTTGCACAGTTTATAGTATAGTCTATAAACACAATACTGGATATAGCTGTTAATAACTAGACGTTTGAAATGGGCCCAAATCTGAAACATGGAGCTGACACCCCAGAGCACAGAGGAAGTTGGAATCTGAACATTGCATCTCCAGTCTGTCTCTGTGGGAAATGAATTCACAAAGCAATAATATCATCATAAACAGCACTTAACGTGTTAGGGCTGATCCTGCCAACCCGTACTCCTCCAGAACAAAAACTCTTGGCAGGTCTTACGCACTGCTGAAGTCTCACTGAAACTCTCTAAAAGGGCCTTATGTGAGATTTAAGAACAAACCCATTGCCAAAGGGTAACATTAACCCTTCTTGCCAGTTCCACTGACATCAGTCATCGTGCTGGTGTAAGCAATGCATGACATATAACAGTAGGTCGGGCCATACATCACCTCTGCAAAAACATCAGCCATATGATTTTTTTGTCAACTTACATTTTGGGGTTTTATTGCTAGTGATTTGTAAATAAGAGCAGATAAATCTCAAGAGTATGGGGATTCAGCATAGGTCACATTTGAGTCACCTTTTGCAGCATCATAATCACTGTTTTCTGCTCGCAGAATCAGAGCCTCTTTTCTGACACTTTTTGCAGCTGACAGTCCAGTTCAGTCCAGCTGTGTGTTGGTCAGGGACTGGCCTGGAGGGTATCGTACTAGCTGAGAAGGAAACCAGAGAAAGTAAGTGCTGTGTTATTGGAAGAGGTGCGGGCATGCTGAGCATGTTGGAACAGTACAGCTCTGCTAGCTGAGATCTGTCCCCTGTCCTCTCACTACTGGCACTGGCTATAGTTTCATTCTCCAGCTGGCTTGATGAGTTATCTTCCACAACAGACTAGTATTATCCTCCCAAATACCCACACTGAGACTTTCACAGCTGAGATTTTCTTTTTTTCCCCCGTGACACATCCACAGACATTAAACTTCTGTCTGTATCTGAATTTTCTGAAGATGAATTCCTGGAGCAATTCTTTACATTTCACTCTTCTACAATCTCCAATGAAAGCACTAGAAATGAAAGTACGTTCTGGGCAAAGATTCCAGGCAGTAAAGATCATCTCCTGTGCAAAATACAAGTACATGTATACAAATACTGCATATAGATAAGCCTACTTGTGCGGACAGGTACCGTAAGAGTACTTGCATAGACAGGTACACAAAGATGTATACAGTACATAATTTGCATAGTGTCACATAATGTTTGCATAGGAAATTCAGAGGTACATCAATTTATTTATTGCATGTCCTATTCAACTACTGAATTTTTGATGTGTTACTTCACTCTGATGTCAAATTGAACTGTCGGGGATTTACCATGAAAGAGGAAAATATATTAATACCATGGAAATTGCATTAGCAACACTTAGTTACTGCCTTCCAATCTAGGAAGGCTGAAAAATCTGGGAAAAAAAAAAGCAAAAAAACTCACACTGACACACACTCTTTTCAGGTCTGAGGTATAGGATGCCAAGAAATAATACCAAATTGCAGCTGCTCAAGAAAATCTACATTCTTCACATCAGCACAAAGGAAAAAAAAATCATCAATACAGGTTGGAATCAACAGAAACCACATGATATGGTTTTCAGGGGTTGTTATTCTCACTTTGGCCTTCAATTTCAGACTCAAAATATTTGTGCACTGTCTGAAGTAATAGAAAACCTTCACAGGTAAAGGGAGAACAAGCCAGTGCTTAAATGGCATGGGATATGTTAGCACCAGAGCTTCAGAACCTCCTTCTTGACACCAGCAGTCACAGGAATGACTTGAAAAAGCAGCTCCAAGGTGAAAATGCTAACTGTAAAGAGCCTGAGAAGCTCTTCCTGCCTTAGCAACATCAGTAAATCATCCCCACAGCAATGGAAAGGCTCCAGGAGTGCAAACACTGAAACTGCTGGGCTTAGAGATGTCCTAAGATGTCATGTATTCTCATCATCAGTGTTAGCTCTTCTGCTGTACAGCAGAATGAACGTCTCTCAAGATCCCAACCCAGCCTCTCTTCAGGGGTTCTTTTTTATTTCAACTGCTCCCCCAAGTTGAACCCTGTAGAACCACCACCCTCTTCAGCTTTCACAGGAACAGAAGTGCCTGCTTTCCTTGTCATACTTGCTCTTCATCTGTGGCAGGTTACCAACCAGAAAGCCCCTAACTTGAACACAAGGGCAATGGGAGAGACACACGATCTCTGTTTGCTCAGGAACAAGACACTCATGGCTGACCCCTATCCTATTGATACATTCCTGTCTGGGATTTGGAGAGCACATCACAGAACTCATAGCATTTGAAATGTATTTTGCAGCTTACCTTAAGGTAACTGGAGCATAAAAGATTTTAAAGCTAAACTGAAACTAAACGACAAAAATATATACACTTCCAAATGAATAGCACATATTAGCAAGGATAGCTACGATTCGGTGAGGAAAAAAAAAGCAAAAAACCTACATATCATTGCGGTTAAATAAACAGAAGATGAGCTTACTAGAACGTATCTTCATTTACACACACACGTATACAAGAGTAGAGCTGGAACCCTTTCCTAGCAGAACCATGGCAGTTGTCCATTAAAAGTGCTGCTGGAACACAACAATATAGCAGACTGGCTTGGAACTCATCCTCTGGCACAATGACTATTACACATGGATTTTGCTTCTACTACAAGATGAAATTCTCTGAAAAGCACCTTTTTAACTAGCTGCCGAGCCATTACACCTTCCTTTATATCCCTTCAGCAAAAAAAAAAAGAGGCAACTTGGGATAAATACATAAATACTAGTTGTACAATCATATTGTTCATTACTTTTAATAATGCTACCTCCACCTAATTGCAATGTTTTCGTTTGTTGCTGCTGTCTGACAACCCCTGGCAAATTTCAAAATTAGGTCCTCTTTTCTACAGTGATTGAGGAACTAAAATACTACAGCACTGTAATATTGTTACAGCTTCATGGCACCTGAACTCTTACTACTCGTTCCCAAATAATTTCTCCTGAGCACAGAAGATATTTTGATGGACTTTCTGAGCTTATATCTGAAATGAGATGATACCACAAGGTAAGATTTGCTTAGCATAGACACAGACATTTTCACCCAGTAACCTAAAATACTCCAAACCAGAGGCAAATTGTTTAGTTTTAGCAGAAGGTCACACAGCAAACATACACAGGATCTGGAGAAGAGTTGGTGCTGGAACCCAGGTCTCCGCACGTTTCCTGTTCCATGACTTATTCACCGGGACTACATTCCTCCCATTCTCTGGGCATCTTTCCACCTTTTTAATTAACCTCCAGTAGCAACCATTAACTTGCTTGGAATTACTAAAGAAAGGGGAACTGAAGGTCATCTGTGTTTGAGGAGATGGGATGGAAGCCCACCAGCAATCTACTATCAGGCTCACTCCTGGCAGGGAATATTGCCGCGTGGTTCTTTCAAACCTTCTCTGGCAGCAGAAAAACACTGCAATGTAAAATACAGCCAGGAGTCATGAAGTCTAATGAAGAGCCAGAATGAATTCCTAGACGTTTTCCACCTCAGTCCCATTGATACGATGAAGTGATTCCCAACAAATACCACAGTCGTTCTGAGTGCCAGGGCATGAATCAGCACATTGGTCCTCTCTGACCAAAGATCCTCCAGTGGTTATCACACAGTTCTGCAAGGCCTTTGCTCTACTCAGATCTCCGGTTGCCAGCAAAATGAAACCTTCGTGTTTTATTTGTGTGATCTGTCATAGCACCTCATTCAGGGTAAAGCGATCTCATACTAACTTATTCTGCCCATTTCAGTTCTATGGAGGCTCAAATTAGTTCAGACACTACAAAAAAGATGTATTACAATTTATCCTCAAGCACCAGTGGAACAACATTTACATGCTGCCCAGTACAGCAATTGAACGTCTGCTTCCTTCAGGCTTGTGACAGCCACAGTTCAGTGACTGCACTGTCATCGTCTCTCATTTTTCACACATTTTATTTTGACGTGAGACAACCCTATCAATATTCTGCTACTCAAGGTTTAGCAATAAGTCTTTTGAAAGTATAAGATATTTTATGTCTGAAGCATGTTTTAAGGCAATTGAACTAAATCAAAGCAGTAGATACAAGCATTCTGAATAACAGGCCTGTTTTATTTACAAAAATGCATAGGCATCCAAGGATTAGGATGAAAGATGCAGGCATTTTAAAACATAATTTAGGAAGAAGGTAGGTGTATTAGTACAAAACTGACAAAAAAGTACAAAATTAGTACAAAAGCCTGACAATCCAGACATGCCTTAACTTTGGAGGAATTCTCATGCTTTACTACATATTCTTGCTCCTTGAGCTCTGCTCAGCACCCATGCTAGCCTGGATCAGGGTGCAGAAATTCAGTGCTTGTCCACCAAAACCTCTTGACTTTCCAGATGGTCTTGGCTGTGCCTGACAGCAATCAGAAATAAGGCCTCACTCTTTCAAAACACAGAGAGCAATGCACACTCTGTTGAAGCGTGCTCAAGTATAGAAAGTAATTCAGAGCTCATTAGACCAGAAGACGAAAAGGAGAAACCAAAATGAACCTCTCCCCCTAGCAAGGTGCCCTGAGAGTTTGCCTGGGAACTGTTTGTAATTGGGACCCTGATTCCCGGTGAATTCCTCTGTCACTAGCTGACAGATTCAATCTCTCTCTTGCACTCATCCGCTCTCACAGTTTCATATTCCTTCTTACAGGCAGCAGTTCCCACAAGCGGGGAAAAAGGAAGCTCTCCTGGGAGGAAAAAAATGCAAGCTGGACATCCTCCTGTCTGAGGAAGCTCTGAACATTGTCTTCCTAATAAAACTGGTGGGCAATTATACACAAAAGTGGGTAGAGTTGCTTTTTCAAAAAGGTTGATATCTAGTTGATTCTTTCAAAGAACAGAAGCCACTGCCCATCCACGGGAAAGTGGTTTGAGCTATGTACGAGTCCACAGCTCCTGATCACAGAGCCACCTGCCTGGTTACACATTCCCACTGAAGACCAACTGCCCTCACAAGGAGCTAATGCAGGCTCAGCTCTCTCCAGAGGCCAAGTGCTGGAAGACTGCCCTGTAAGACATGGTGTGAAGACACTTGAAGAGACTGGAAAGAACCAGAGACTATATGAACAAGTTATCTTCATGCTCTGCCTAGCCTAGGCTGGTTTGCCACTGTCACAGGAATGGTAGGCTGGCCCATAGGAACAAGGCACTAACCCAATGACACTGTTTCCCATATTCACACTAGGCTGTTTGGCAGTCACCTGGGTATCACTGTGCAGTCTTCCCACTGCTCCACGAGGGTGTTAAAGCCAGCTTTGCCTAAGAACTAAGTTCCTATCTGAATCTATACTCCAAGTCTGAAAGATCTGGTCAAAGCAAGCATCAACATCTCATCAAGCAGCCACACGAACAGTCTTGTATTCTGCCCCCCAGATTAAGCTAGATCTGTTCCCTTGCAAGTTGATTGATTTCTGATCTTGTTCAACATGTTGAAAAAGATAGCACAGGAAAAGATCCAATCATAGGATGAGAACAGAGGAGGTAAGGGGGAGAGCCCAAGCCTGCAATAAGAGAGCATCTACACAGAGCATATCAAGAGCTGCCTGAGTAGAGATGGAGACAAACTGGTCTTTATTATTAAAGACAGCTATGTCACCTATCAGTATAAGTAGGGAACTTCATTACTCATTGAGACTAGCAGCTCAAAAGCTTGCAAAAGGAAGCTGAGCCTTCCGTGGATGCAATATTAACTCAGATAAAGTGAAAAACAAAGAAACCTTCTCTGCGTAGGCAGCGTCAGAGTGAGCCACTAGGAAACCAGTGTCCTTGTGCAATCACAAATGTCTCAACTTTGTACTAAACAGTGTAAAACTATATGAATCAAATTGTGACTTACCAGTATGAAAACCCTGAAAGTGCTAAGCTTTCTAGTCTTTCACATCATGCTTCTGTAATGAAAGGATTAACTGTATCTTCTAAAATACTTACAGAAATGACATCAATATTGTACGAACTGAGACAATAAACTTTGACAGATAAAAACAGAATTCTGCGAGAATGTCTGATAGACGTTTTACTGCTTTGCAGTGGTTCTAGCCAGCACTTCTGCAACAGAGGGGAGTTTCAATTACTCTGGGGCACCAGGCACAGATTGAAACTCATATTTCCTTATCTATTTAAAGTTACTCAAATAAGCATAAAGTAATGGTGTAATCAGAGAAGCTATTTCCATTAATCTTTATTTAGGTTTTTTTTTCCTTTTTTTGGAAAATCAGGCTGTAAAAGTTATTTTATAATGACAAACTTTGTTTGCATGCAATCTCCTAATGCACAGAATACCTGTGGGTTTACCCAGGCAGAACTCCCATTGAATCCACGGGGAATTTTTTCCTGATTATTGAATACAGAATCATTTCCAGTATTTTACATTAGTTATCTCTGAGATGAGCATTGCCAGTACTGAAACAACTTTGAGAGAAGTTATAGAGAAGTAGGATTAACTCTGTTGTATCTTTTGCCTGAATTCTGCTAGCTGTGATGTTTTGTAAGTCCAGGACCAGCTGTGATTGAGGTCCCTGGGTGTATGCTAGGGCAGCCCAACATGTGACATTCTGCATTTAATTAGAACTTTAACTGAAATATATTGAAACAAAAGTCAGGATAAAAGGTGCCCCTCCCATTCATTCAAAGAAATAATACTCTCCAACACACACGTGAGAAAATTATACTGTTTCAAACCCTAATTAGGAAAAAAAAAAAATAGAAAAACAATCCAGTTACATCACGTATTCCTGTAAGTTATTCGTACAGAGCATGTTAATGTCATATCTTCATTACAAATAATAAAGGTGTGCACTTACACCTAGTATGCTCACAATTGCAGTAGATGATATAAAGCAAATAAAGCAGAATGCTAAATAGGTTGGTCTTATTTGGTAGATTCACCTGAAATAGAATGCACAAAACCAAAATGCTCCCATTAACTTCTGCAGTCTTTGGATCAGGCTCTACTTGCCTGCCTAATTAGGGCTCCTCGAGCTTACTAGCAGGGAATGCTGAAGAGGCCACTTTGCCAGGACCTCTCCTACTTGCTGCTGACTCTACTACTCCCCCTCCCCAAGGAGGTGGGGGGTTCTACAGCACAGAAACCAAATACATCCTTTCCAAAACTGCCAAGACATGTACGAATCCAAATGTGCAATCCAAACTTTGGTTCAGCTTTAACAATATTTCCTTTGTCATATGGAAATTATTGCATGCTCTACTCCAAGGAAAATACAGATATCCCAAAGTCTTACTCAAAAGCCCAGCTTTTAACGCTTTGAAGTAGACTACATGAGTTTGAAAGCTTTTGGCTAGCTTTACCAGTCAGCTTCATCTGGTGGGTCTTAATTGCCATCTAGTGGTTTTAATATGTAACTCCTCCTCTTGACGTTTCTCACATTACAGCCCTTGAAAGCTAAACAGTGTTCACTTCATCATAAACTGACTTGTAAATTTTGCTGAATTGTCTAAATTTGCAGAACTGTCCAGGTGTTTGTTTTGGCTGAGCTCAGCTGAACACGGTGGCCCGTTCTATCTGGGCCATGGAATGTCTGTAAAAAACGAACAGTGGTGATTCCTTCTCATCCTCAGAAAAAAAGCTATACCTAACTGGAATAACACCAAACCAAACACCAAAAGTAGAGAAAAATCTCAGAAACAAATTATTTCTCTATGCTGTTCCCAGCGTGAGGTTTTTGGAACTCTGGAAAGACTTGGACTAAAATGACAAAAGCCTAGACTGCACTGACAGCAACTCTTAGGTGTTGGTAATGAGAAAACACTGTAATCATAATTAAAATCCCAAACATTTTAAGGGAAAGAAAAAAATAAGGGTAGTTTTAGTTTACAAATAAATAACAAAAAAATCTTTTGTTTCCAAATGTAGACCACTGAGCCTACCAGCAAGCTCACTAAGCAAAAACAACGTCCATTTATAAGAGTGTAGATTCAGATTTCCAAATACCTCATTCCTATCCCTCCAATTAGCATGCCACATATGGAAGATATACCAGATAGCCTTCACCTTTTGTCCTCAAAGCTATGAGAGAAACCAAGTGTTCCTTATTTCCTGATGAATCCTTAATTACCTGCAATGTGACATATTCCTCCTTCTTTCTTTTTGATCCCAAAATCTGAAAGGCAAAGCCAGCAAAGCACACTGTCTTTCCCTGACCCTTTCATTCTATATATTTTCCCAGTCACAGACTTTAAATAATAAACACTTGCAAATGCGTAGCATCCATCTGCATTCCCTTACTGTCTTCAGTCTCTTCATAGACCTGGTACTCATTTTGTCATTGGCTCAGCTGGATTCATATCCGTGATAGCTATTTCTCAAAGGGCAATGGAGATGTGCTGGACAGCAAACTGCTGCCTGCCCAGTACGGTGCCAGAACCATCAGCACTTGAGTGGTCGTCAGACACTACAGCAAAATCCCTATTCAATTTGTGACATCACTTCAGATCTCACATCTGTCTGGTAACACAGGCATCATAAGCTGACACGGAGAGCAAGGGAGAAACAGACATGGTCATCAAAGGTATCTGTGCCTATCCTTGCTCTGAGAGCATTCCTCAGGTTTTTTTGTTGTTGTTGTTGTTATTTTATCTACTTTGCTGTTATCATTTTCAAGCTAATTAGCCTCAAAAATTTACATGTTTGTTTGGGAGCTTTATCCTCCAAGTTGCCAGGTAGGTTGAAGACCCCTATTTGCCAAAAAAGAGCTGTCAGCCTGGAGTTAACCTACCAAGGAACATGCCATGTCAGAGCCGGGTTAACATCCAAAGAAGCCTTTTCTGAAAGTTTGGAATCCAGAAGTTGATATCTGGGCCGTGTTAGCAAAGAAGTCTATCGCATCGAGTTGACAAAGCTTACACTGACCAGACATATACTTACAGTTTCCGGCCAGAATTATCTTTGTCTGCCTGGATCATTAAATGATACTCAGGATGAAGACAGTGAACAGGCACAACTAGACTGGTAAGACTGTCACTGATAAGGACAGTTTAAAAGTGAACTTACTAGAGCAAGACAAAAGTGCAGCTTCAGGGGATCCAGCGTTTTACTTGGTAGCATTTTGGTACACCCAAACTCATCTGCATGCTGTGAGAACGGTATAAATCTATTCACCTCCTTTTCATTTTCATGCTACTTTGGAATGGAAGGGCACCAAAGCAACCTCAAGCAGTTTCTAGGCAGTATGTCTGACAGTTAGAGAAATCTGCTCTGTCATATCTGGGCCATGACAGAAGACTGTCTCACTGGAATGGCCATATCATTGCAACCAACACAGGAGTCCTGCATGTTAGAATAATTTTATAGTACGTGGCAAGTAAGGACAAAATCAGTGTGACCTGCTTATAAAACAAGAACCTTATTGAAAGAAGTTCATTATCCCAAAATGATCTGAACTTATTTCTTAATACGGCCTTTCTATGTAAGACTCACAAATACTTAGCTACAAGAAAAGCCCAATCACATGCTCAAATCCATGTTAAAGTACAAGCACAGTTTATAACTCAGCACTCTCTGAAATATTATGTCCTTGGGACAGGCAGTTTCTGCTACAATCAGTTATTTTTATTTCTCATGTAGCAGAGATTCCATCTGGAAAGAACACAGTTACCTCCTGTCCAACAAGACAGCATGTTTCCATGTGCTACGTGTCATCCTCTGGTATCTCAGCTTTCCTCAGACTGCAGTGTTTCAGTTGGGAGAGAAAAAAAAAGAAAGAAAAAAAAAAAAACAAGGAAGAAGCAGGCAGTGGCCTGTTGCATAAGGTATTCTCAGCTCCTGACAGGACGGGCAAATGGTTAAGGAGACACCAGGCACTCACTCAAGAACAGTTCTCTGGATGATCACACTGTAATGTCACCTGGGTCGAGTCCCACCAGCTGCAAGGAAACTATCAGCAAAGACTCCACAGGCTTTTATTGCTAGGTTAATTCACTGTATTTAAAAGCAGTACGACCCACTGTACAATGAAGTACATGATTCAGGGTGCTGAAAGTATCAAAGCAGACAGACATTTTGTGACAATCTCCCAATATCCATTAGTATTCTCCAGTGAAAAAAACCCCCACATCCCAATGCCAATATTAGTTTAATTACTTACTGTGCTCATAGGGACTAACTTTAAACCATCCAAATAAAACTGAAAGCCAGTAAGTACCATGGGTTTTGGTGTTCTTTTGTTTTGTTTTAACATGGTTAATAAAAGAATTGTAATAATGTATCAGAAAAATACAGACGCAACTTAATAATTATCCTTCACACTTGCACAGCACGTTTCATCTGAGAAACGCACGGTACTTGAAAGACTGAAATTAATTCTAATTAAACCTCTCAGCATCCTCTACTGCTATATGACATTTACAGAGTGCTAAGTGAGACTCAGGGCTCAAGTAAGTTGCCCAGGATGATACAGCTATGATACAGCATGGCACTGGTGGGGTTGGGCCAGAAATCTAGATCCCAGTTCCTGGTTCTGCTTCCATTGCTCAGCTACCCCGCCTATTAGCTCAGCACTGGGTTTTCTGCTATAATAGAACAACAGATGAGACAAAGGGAAAAGCAACCTCTTTATATTCAAAAATTGTGAGATTTAATGGCAAGCTAAATTGTTTTAATAGCTGACTATTTTCTTCAGGCTCTACATATGCTTCTCCATTCCCCACTTTTTCATCTCACGCACAGTCTAAGCATGTTGAATCAAGCACCGTCAGGACAGAAATTACCTCTGGAAGGGAAAGATTCTCTGCCCACACAAGATGCATTTTCCAAATCTAGAAAGATTTCAAAATGTATATAATAGCAGCAACCATCAACCAGCGGAGCTTTCCATTAAAAATAATTGCTAAAACATTTAACTAACTGTATTTTAATGAGACTTTATAAATAGATACGTTACTCTCAAGAAAGAAGGGGGGAAATTAGAGAAACCAAACAAGCAAAAAGATAGTGCAGGACGAGAAGGAAACAAGGTGCCCATCAGATAATTGCTCAGACCAAAGATAAACACTTTTTAAAGCATTAGAATAGCATTTCACATGACAAGAGATGTAACATCTGCACAAAAGCAACCTTTTTTTCCTGTCTTTTTCTTAGCTTATTTAATAATTATAGCATAGGATAAAGCCTTTTCCAATAAGTGCTTCCAATTTATTGTTTGAAAATTATTAGCAAACGTAATAATCCCAGCAACTGTTCGGCCTGTGACCACTGAGCTCGTTCTTTTGTTGCACACCTCTGAGAGGAAAGAATGGAAAAACAAAATAATTTCTTGCTGAACCTCCTCCTCTACAGAGAATTCTTCTTTTTCCTCTCTCAAACATTCGCTATCTGAATTCCTGGATCTAATCCATATAATCTACATTCATAAAGATGCTTGTTTTTCTTTTCTGCCTAATATTTCTGGGAGGTTGGTGACCAGCTATTTCATGTGGGTTTTGAATAATCTGTTAATTAATTAAATTGGGTAACTAGAAGAATCAACAGAAAAACCTTAGCATACATACAGGAATGAACAAGTAAACTAATGCACATGCACACAGTAACAAATAAATAAACTACTGCAATCATAAGCTTTTAAGCTTCCTGATAAATGTGAAAGCCTTGATTTGGGGAAATACGCTTCAATTACTTGAAATCACACTGAAAAATGCTAAAGAATCAGAATGGGAAATCATACTTTTTTTTTAATGCTACAGCTGTTTTCTCCCTAGGGCATTTCAGAAAAAAAAATATTAAATGAACATTAATAAATCGGTAATTAATTATTATCTGCATCTAACACCAAATGTGATAGAAATGCCTGTCTATTGCTCCTGGTCCACACTGGCAGCTGTGTTTGACATCCAAAAACAAAAACATGGTAAAAGATTAAAAAAGAGCTCATGATCATTGGCAATCACTAATGCCAAACACACTGCTATTGCAGAATCCTTATTTACTACCTATCAGGTAGAACTTCATTCTGTGCTATTATTCTTTGAGTAGATGATGTACACAGACAAAACGTGATACTGGAAGAACTGAGAGAGAGACACACTGAGAAAGAGCTGAGAGCTGCTATACTGCAATAGCATCACCTTGCTCCACACTTACCAATCTTTTCCTGAGGAAAACGTCTTTCACACGAACTTTTATTTCCTAATTTAGCAATAGCACCTTCCTCTTTTTTTTCTGTGTGTGTGTGTACTCTAGCAGCAGCTTTTCCTGTTTAAAACATTTTGCAATTCTGTTCAGTCTCTCCACTGAAAGGGGAAGGGTTGTGGTTTTTTATTTGTTCTTAAGTGCAGATCTCTTAACTGAAACCATAGTGTTATGTTGGTGCAGGACACTGAGGAAAAAGACAGGATACCATTCTTTGGAGGTGAGAAGACCCCTTGTTTCCTGCTTGCTAAAACTGAACGCATGTATGACAGACAACCCCACTTGATAAGCAGACATTCATTTTATGCTTTTACAGTCCTAATCTTCTCAGAGTCTGAAATGCAGTTTTTATTTACTTCCAGCCACAAAATAAATCAGATTTTCACAAACTGATACTCTTGAAAGAACAGAAAGATCACTTGATTCACTCTTCTTCCACTGCTGCTCTGCAAAAGGGGAAAAACAGAAAGAGAATAAGACGACGAGATTAACTCTCGTGAGAAAATCCTGTGTTCACTGATCAATGTCTCTGAGAGAAATCAGAGTACAAAAAGCCTTTTTCTGCCCCCCATGACAGTTGCCACAATGAAGAGGATCAGAAAGAAAATAGTATCACAGGGTCTCTGTTTTGCCACAGTGCCAGCAGTTTTACTGTCCACCACGCCTTTCGCCTTCAAGGAAAGGTGAAACCATTTCAGCAGAGCAACACAAGAATAGGTGTGTGGTTAATGCAGAGTAGGGAAAGGCAACAAGACATGGTTCTGTTCCTGCCTGATACAATCAACAATCAACAGGAATCAGGGTTGGATTTGATCAATGCAAGATGAGGCTAAAATTCACAGGAGAGTTAGTCCATGGAATCCTGCCTGAGCTACCTGACCTCCTCACTCAGCCTTTTAGTGGGGCCGAGCACCAGTATTTCCTTGAAGATGACTTCATTTGAGTGATGTCCAGCATGGTCAAGCCACCAGCTTGGGCCAAAGCTGGGCATCTGAGTCTTGAAGACTTACTTCTCAAATATGAAGACCTCACTGATAGAATTTAAATGTGTTTGTTAACTGAATTGTTTACACAGGTATAAAAATGGCTTAGTGTTTCTGTAATGAGAGAATCTAAACCCAGAAGCACTGGCTAAATAATCAATCCATACAGGTAAACACGCTTCTTTTAGAGAGCTGCTCAGCTTTCAGATGTTCTTAGATGAATACTACTGAAAAACATGTTGGTATTGTGAAATAAAAATAACCAAAGGCCCAGAAGAAATTACAGATTCTATTTATGAAATGATACAGCTGTGAGGTTCAAGGAATACACATAAGCGAACAATGTATATACTTTATATGTATGCCACGCATGCATGCAGCTGACAGTATTTTGCAACTTCCACACAAGATCCTAAGTTCTTGCCTAACACATGGCATGACTGTCCCCTGATGTAGTAGCACCTCGTAGTCATTAGCACTTTGCTCATCTCTACTGCTACCGAACTGTGAATAAACATCTCATTTGCATTAGTCTTGGTCTCACTTTTAAGGTCTACCTGGGATAAGAAAGTGGGCATCCTCACACTGATATCACTTAGAAAGCTCTCTTGATCCTTGAGCACATCTACAAGACCGAACCTTGAAGAAGGCACATCTAAAGACATGCAAGCATGGTACCATCGGTGACCCTTCGACCCTAACAGCACAGAGAATTTTTTTTATATTTGGGATGGAAGCAATCTGCCATGTGGACCACCTCCTATGGGAGGGCCTGAACTCCCACATACAACCTTTCCAGCTTCAAACTCCATGGCTGTAGTACTCAGGTGGGTGAAAGACAGCAAGGATATCACTTCCAATGAGCGTAAGTGGCTCCATGCAAAAAAATCAAAAAACTTCAGTTAAAGAAATTGTCTATAAAAGAAACAGTCATTGACAAGCTGTCTGGGAAAGCACAGCTGAGCACATTCCCTTGCTAAACACTCCACACCACTCACTAGGCAGCTGTGCAGTCTAATATTGGATTATGGATTTTGCAGCAGAGGAAGGAGTGCAGAACCTGGCTGATTCTCCAGTTATGCACAGGACATCAGGGATGCAGAGGACTTTCTACCTGCTGTGCACATAGGTCACAGTGCTCCACAGCACACACAGCATACATGGCTCCTGGCACCCTTCATATTTGCAGTAAATCAGAGCAGCTAACAAAACGCGTGGAGCATAACCACACTGCACCACATGCAGCTATCCTCAATTTCAGGTAAAAAGACATGTTGCTAAGTTTCACTCCAAGATTTTCAAGATAGTAAATAAGATTCAATCCACCCAAGATAAACTGATTCCAAGATGTGAATTTTTATCCAGAGCCATTCAAACTCTGCTGATTCCTCCTAACACAAAATCAACGCTCACACTAATGCAGCCAGCAGCACCTGATGACCTAAATATCCCAAATATAAAACACAGGCCAGGCTTCCATTCTCACAAAATATCATCTTTTCCCTTCTGCTCTGCTAGCTGTCTTTTGTGCCAGAGGAAAAATAAGTTGAAAAAGCAGAACTCAAGAATCTTGAGAGAGAAACCAATCCTACATACAGCATATATGCCACTCTAGTGCCCATAAATACTTTCATTATCCTTGGAGGCATAGGAGAAACTGAAGTTGATTCTCTCCAAGTGCCCGCCTCCCTGATTCACGTTACCTTTTCACCCCAGTTCCCATTGTTGCAAAGAGCACGCAAAAAGGCAAAGAAACAACCCCGCACAACCAGGGGCAGTGCCCTGTTTTACAACACAAAGCAGAAGGCTGTAGGCATTCTTCAGAAATTGAAAAGCCAGCAAAAAAAGGGTGTGTCGGGGTACGTGAATTTTACCTTCATAATTACCCTGTTATTTAAAGCTAATGAATAATTACTACAGCAACCTTGCTGCCATACAAGGTGCACCTACTCACTCCTAGCTGGAGACGAAACCCAAGAGTTGCATTTCAGCCCCAGTCCTCCAAAGATATCTTACTGAGCATAATACTCAGTTTGCCAGCACCCAATGACATCCACTTCTGTTCATCCAGTAAGGCCCTCCACTGGCACTTATTGGTCTCAAAACAGTTGTAAGTTAATCAATCCAGTTTTGTCTTGATTTGTGGCTTTAAAAAATATATATATATATTTCAAAATTCTTTGTGCTTACCGTTCCTTTCAAGTTTACATTCACCTACTGGTTTTTTGTTGGAATAGCTTCTATCATTTAAAACATTTTTACGTGCTGAACTTTCCTTCCTCACTACTAACAAACAAACAGAATAAAAAATTCCACTACGTATTGTTGCTGTGTGACAGATGGCAACGGGGGGGGAGTTGGGCAAAATGGTGCCTGACATGGAAGTGTGTAAGAAGCAGAGGTGTTTTTTTCCATGTGGAAAAAATAGAACCCACAGACATTCATCAATACTTGCTGAGCATTGATAGAGCCTAAACAGAGGGTGCGAGCACATTGAGGTGGTGGGTGGTGTGTTTCAGCAGTGGTGGCAGTGACATGAAGGACAAGCTATGTTCCAGACAGCCATGCACAGCTCTCACACCATGAAATGAAGAGCATCTTGATCAGCTCACCCATGCAAATTGGCTGGTGGTGGTGACTACACTGAAAAAAGAGCATTTTGTAGATGGGAATTTGCTCTACCAAAAAAACATTACTGTGCTCTTTGCAACTGCTGTAGTTTCCATGGAAAGAAATAGGAGGCATTATTTTCAGAGTGACCTACATAATAAGGACAGCCTAGACACAAAAAAAGTGAAGACTAATTTCTAATGCCCACCACTTAAAAATCTTCAGAACTCATCCCAGCTCCCCATATCAACACAGGTTTTAACTCTCATCCAGAGTTACAGTCTGCTGGGACAGTGTAAGAGCAAAATTATCAGCTATACGTTATGTAATATATACCACCCCAACATAAACCAGAGATGGTCATAGAAGGTCAGGATGCTTTCTCAGGGAAACACCATGGAGGAAGTTCATCACTCAAGGGCATTCCACCTTTCAGACAGCAAACACAGCCAAGTCAGTCAGTACTAAACTCATGAGCTGTTCTTCTCATGAGCCCCCTGCAGATTGCTTTTCCCTCTAGTTCAGGTATCGTGCAGATCAGCAGCTGCTCTGTGTAAGAGCTTGTCACATCACAGGATTTCTGTTCTGGCATCTGAGCTACCTCTTCCCTGGAAACTGCTGCAAAGGAATGCTTGTGGCTGTACAAGAGAAGAGGAAAGTAACACAAGAGAGATCCCATAAGATGTCCTACTGTGGTCATCAGCAGGGGAAAAGCCACAAGCCTTGGACCTGGACCTGAGTTTATTACGTCTTTAATCTCCTAAAGGTTTTTCCTCTTCCCCTAAAAAGGCTGCTGAAGATAGGGTAGGAAGCATAAGGAAGAGAATCATGAATACATATCACAAAGTCAATAAATGAGTCCCTTTTCATCAAAAGGGATGTAAAAGAAAGGTGTGAAAGTTTGGGGATATCAGGAGCTGTTTGTAATTTTTATTTTATGATTTTGTTCTCCTGAGTTTGGAAGGGAACAAAGGCAAACTATATGGGGAATCAGTGTACACAGTACTGACTGTAAGAACATACAATCTTGGGGCATTGTCAGTAAAGCAGCATTGGTGCTTGTCACCTTACTATACACACCAGGCCACTTCACTTAGCTTCCATTTACTCAGGGACTGACACACTTAGTTGCTGGCTTGTGCTAATCTTCCTGAGTGACCCCACAGAGACATGGTGAAAGAGAGGCAAGGAAAGGCCATGCAACTAATGCTACAGGCCTTGCACCTCCAGCTCTTGCTCTCAACTCACCTACAAGGAAAAAAAATCAGACAGTTGGGTAGGACAAACATTGCTGAATCTTTGCTATTAAACGAAACCAACTCCCATTATTTCTGCACCTGCCTTGTAATTGTGACAAGTAGGGAAAATGCAAATGAACTGTGATTAATTTTAGTTTTCTGAAACCACATCAAAATGAAGTAAAATTTGGATTTGGAATATTACCCGTGTTGAAACAAAGCTTTATAACACCTTCTGAGACAGCCATAAAACCGTTGCTGCATATCAAAATACTGAAAAGACAGCCCTGTGCATGTTAACATGATAGCTTCACAGTACATTACACCTCTTAGTAATTTTCATAAATCTACAAGAACTAAATTTCCCTATCATTCTACATACCCCAGGCACCACCCTCATAGATGCAAACCAATACTGTGGATGCAAGTCATTCACCCACTCTGCATGCAAAACATTAGATACTGAGCGCCCAAGACCCAGACTCATTACTTACAAAACCAAGAGGACCATGAACAGCCACTCTGTGGGGCAACACCCAGGTTCAAAAGCTGTCATATTCCTTCCTTTAAAAAAATACACTTCTTTTCAGAAATGCAGAAGCTCTGAAAACCACAGAAGCAGAAAGAGCACAGCAGCCAGTATTTCAGTTTGATAATATGTCCTACTACGATAGCACAAAACCAAAAAAGGTGGACATCAGAGCCTGGATAAATGCTTTCAGAATACCACAGTTAGAGATATGTGCCCATAACAAGCTTTGTTTGCACTATGCGCATATCCATTATTCAATATCCTCAACAATATACGTTAGATCTCATGGATTAAGAGCTTTTGTGAAGCCCTTATAACATGTTTCTCCCCATCTGTATTTGTACTTATCATTAGCTGTTCTTTCCATAGGAGCTCTCTAGGCATTAGCCTTGTGAAAGTCACCTGAATTACTGAAAATGGGGATTAAATACCTGTAGAAATTTCACAGCTGTGTCCAGACGTTTCA
This sequence comes from Centrocercus urophasianus, assembly GCF_019232065.1. NCBI lineage: Eukaryota > Metazoa > Chordata > Aves > Galliformes > Phasianidae > Centrocercus > Centrocercus urophasianus. Next base: position 7,786,838 of record NW_024884755.1, on the reverse strand, counting down.
ACCATTGAATACGTTATTTTCAGATGATGCCAAATCTCCAGGTATTAGGTTCACACAGGGCTATTCTTTTGATCTATTGTGTCTTTCATGAGACAGTTTCTTGGTCTACTGGGTTTTTGATTACCTGACAGAACTTCTATTTATTTCCTATCACTGAAACAGAAAACGTCTGATGATTTAATGAGTCTACAGGTTAAAATCAATTCAAAATGTGCTACCCTAAGAGATCAAGTGGACTTGCCACACCTTTAGATCCCGTGCAGTTTATTAAGCAGAGAATAATAAATGTCACAAAAGACATTCAATAAACAAAAAGCACAATATTTAAATGATTTGTGGATGGTCAGACAGGGAACATTTAATGCATTTCTTATGCTGGAGGATTATTTAATGTGTGCCCAGAAACACACAGGAGAAGATACATAAAACACTACTGGGAGGTCATTCATCACTGCAGCTTCTCAACACCAGACATTTCTTGGGTGCCCTGTGAACTGCAAATTTGGTGGCAGTGTTATTTTAGATGACCAGAATCCCACATCACAAAACTCATCTTTTTGACCAGTGCCTCTATGAGAAGTTTTAGAAGAAAACTACAGCACATCTGTAACAAAGACTTCAATACCATACCCCCACAGAGTCACCCAGAAGCCAACTTCTGACTTCACTTGATCCATCAGAACCCCAAGCTGCAGTCTCATTAGCACCCACTCTTCTAAAAGCCAAAGACATTCAGATGATCCTGTAGGAGTACGTGACAAGGATGGGGAAAAGTAGCTTGCCCAGCAATAGAAGAAAGTCTAGAATATCCAAGTACTCCTAGAGTTCAGGCTGTGGTCTGTGCCAGTATCTGAGAAAGACTCAAAATTAAAAAAAAAAAAAAAAAAAAAAAAAAAAGGTTTTGGAAGCTATAGCCAGAGATGCACAGAGGAATTACTTCATTCTGTTATGAAGCCAGACTGCAGTGGAGCACTGGTCAAGAACTCAGTGTGTGTACATTCAGCTGCTTCCTAAGGTGAGAGAAAGCAGCGCAGATCATGCATTGTCCTGTAAGCAAGGAGTCCTGGTACTGGTGTGCTCAAGAAACATGCCTTAAAAGTGAAGATGAGATTTCCCAAGCCCAAGTAAAGATACATACTCTTCACTTTACAAAGCCTAAATACGTAGCAAAAACACTGCAGATTATTTCTTTGTCAGTAGGAACCATTTACTTTTCTAATTAGCAACTGTGAACAAGGCTTTCCCTTCCTACTTGCTTTTGTTGTGCGCTTGTGTTTTTTCTCCTCCAATCTCACTTTCCACTTTTTTGTGACTGAGAAAGATCTCTCACTCTTTTCTGGCAACAGAGCAGGCAAGGCAAATGAAAAACTGAAAACTGTTTCATACTTGCTAGATAAAGGACTGTAGCTCACTTAGGAGTACTTGAAACAACAGAGGCCATGGGCAAGAGCATTAAGTCTGAGACTGAAGAGAACTACATCTGACCCCCTTTCTGTGAGTAGTCTTCTGCAAACTTGCCTGGTCAACCTCCTCTGTAACACCACCTACCCCAGAGGGTTCCTGTAGGGTAGCTGTGGTAAAGACAGAGGCACGCTGAGGACACAGGAATGGATGCCAGCAAGGAACTGCTCTTCTCCCCAAGCACTGCTCTCCTTTCCCTTTGAGTTAACAGGGATTGGAGCAGAGCCTTTTATAATGAACATAACAAAAGACGATGAGTTGGCCTCAAAGCAGTAATAAAAAAAAAATTTAAGAACTCGTATAATAAAAAACACATTCATATAACTGGGTTTTATTATTTCCCACAGTTTTATTTTAATATATGACTCAGAGTATAGAGACAAAGGTATGATTCAGAGCAATAATGGAACTTCAAAAATTCATGCCATCAGCATGGACCAGACCCTCTGGTTGCCACTTACAGGAAACCCCTGCTCAAATAAAACCACTGCCCAAGTCTGTGTATGCTTTACCCTCACAAGGTGAAATGGACACTAGGCACGGTGGTACACCGGGAGGAACAGGCAGGAGAAACTTGTGCTATGATAGAAAACACACCTAGCGATGAGCAGAAGCGAACAAGTGAACGCTTAAATATTCTTAGTCCTTGCAGAGTATTTAACCATGCTTCTTAGACTTTAGGAGATTGAGCATCCTGAAATCCATTCACCAAATGGCACCACCAGTGATCAGTGCCAGGCGAGAACAGAAATAGCTGAAGCAGGCATGTTTAGCCATGACTACATAGGAGAGTTCATCCAGCACACTTGGCTTTGGCCTCCTGCACACACACCTGCAATTGCTCTCCTGAGAACTACCAGTATTCCAATTATCCCTGCTCACTTTCCTTCAAGATCTCATCTTAGGAATTGTCAGGGAAGAGAAACAGATGTTTGTGAATCAGAGGAGTACATCAAGCCTCACAAGGAAGTATAATACTCTGCCATAGCCAAGTTAAACAGGGTTCTTTGATTTGTCACTGGCTTACTCAAAGCCCCAAAGATCTGCTTTGAGCTCAGCTTGAATGGCCAACAACTCAGGTAGAAAAACACCAATTTGTCTGAGCTGTCAGCAGCTCCCTGAGCTATTCCTGAAACTACAGGACTTGACTCAACAATTTGAGACTTTCCAGATGAAAATATTCCATGTGCCACAGGCTGGCTGTGGTTCCAGTCCAACAAAGCACTTAAGCACATGCCTCATTAAGAGCACTTGCACAACCACCTGTTCTCCTATAGTTCACAGGTGATACAAGGTCTAGATTATCACTATTTTCAATAGTGCAGTTCATACAGACTTCTGTACCTCATTGCTTTAGAGCTGAGTACACTTGAAAACGTTCTTTTCAGTAAGATTTGCCAAAAAAAAAAAAAAAAAAAAGTGAATTTCTACAGTCATTCTGTACATGTCTGTCTGTATCTTCCAAATTTGAAAGGATGAAGATATTCGTTAAATACATTAAATAACCAAGCGTATGTATAAGTGGACAAGAACAGACATTGAACAGATCTCTGAAGGGAGGCAGAAAGAAACTACCAAAGGTAGGCTGGGCTGCAGGACACGAAGTATCCTATAGCAATGGTTGGACTGGACAATCTTAGAGGTCTTTTCCTCTTAATGATTCTATGATGTCCATTGGGCGAACAGCCAGAATATCACTAGAAGGGAGGTCAGTGAGATTACAAGCACAGAGTGAGATCTAAATGCTGGTCCTGTTAGACACACAACTTTTCACTGGCTTACAAATTCCCTTTGCATTTCCTTAATTCTGGTGTGCAGACAGCAAGTGAATACCAACACCTGGATTAAGCTGCATCTTTCCAAGAAGTTGATGTGTACACATGAAGGATGGCTGGCCACATGCACACACAGAGAGGGGAGTCCAGCTGCTTTCCAACACAATCTCCCTCTCTATTGGCAAGGTGCTCCAAAAAGAAGAAACATGCTTGGAGAATCTTCCATTCCTTGTTGCATTCGTGCAGGCTGCTCCCTGTCTGCATTGAGGGTCCTCTGCACTCTCAGTAACCCTAGTAAGATGTGCAGCCAGAAAAATCTCACAGCACCCATCCTCCTCCTGAGTTTTGTCAGGCAACACCCAAGGAGTCTAACCCCTTTCTAGGGAAAAGGGCAAATAGGAAAAAATCTGATGCTATCATCAAGAAAGTTTGGGATGACGCACTGTGCAGCAAATCTGCTTACCCTGTGATGATGATATAAAAGCCTGACAAAGAAAAGGCCTATCCCTCCTCCACTTCAAAAAGTTCACCAGTGATAATACCAAAATATAATACAACACATAAGACTAAGCCTTCAGTCTGCCTGCAATGGGAAGAAAACATCTATTCTAGAGATAGGCAAACAAGGTTAGAGATGCAAGGTTGTCCAAGATCAAATCAGCAGCTGGAGTTTGAGAATCACTCATCACTTCCCAGACTGGGGCATACAGCAGATGTAAGTAATGCCCTGAAAATCCTGCCTTCCTGTAATGTCTCTGGTGCCACGAAGCTTTTCTCTAAGTACAAGTTGTTTTTACTGAGAACCACCCAGGGCTGGCAGGTTGTAACTGATGACCAAGTACTGAAATAAAAGCACCAAAAGTGGTGCAGTCTTCATACAGCCCGCACACTTCAAGCAGTGAAAGAAAGGTTTGGTGGAGTTGCTCTAGTGCGTGAATTGGGCAGGTGGGTATCATTATCCATAACTCCCTCTTGCTCTGTCTGGTGTGCGAGCAAAGTTCAAACTAACCTGGTCATCTCTGTCTGAGCGCACCTGTACCCTGCAGCAACCAGAAAGGATGGATGACCTGATGTACTTGCAAGAGCCTGTCATCTCTGTCTCAGCAAATTTTGGGGCCAGAGTTTGTCATTAGTGGGGAAGCCAAGCCCAGATTTTAACCTCCTCGCAGCTCTGTTTTCCCTGTTTACCAAAGAATATCATTTAATAAAAATTCATCCGGCAGGTTTACGGAGTAGTTTATGAACTCTTGTAATAGCTACATACTGGAGGGGATATGTATGAACTCTAACTAGTTAAACCAAATATACATTTCTGTCTTCAAGACAGCTCTACATCTTGCACATAGATGAGCTCCTGGATAGTAGGATAACCTACTTTATTTGTAGCGCAGAATTTCACCATTGTGTTAATTCAAGATGATGTGTTCCAGCTCATTACTCTCCTCGTAATCCATAATACTGTACAGATAAGATATTTCATGATACAATGCCAGATTACTAATAAGGGTTAAAAGGGGTTTTGTTTTGTTTACTATGGCTTTTTTTTTTTTTTTTTTTTTTTTTTAATGTTTTTTGTTTTTAAGATCTCAAAGGCTGATAGATAACCTGCCAAACTGGCTTCCCCATTCTCTGAAGTCCAAAACAAGGTTCTACAATTGATTCTCTATCTTGATCTGCTTGCAGCTGGTAAATACACTCAGTTACATCAATCTCATGCGGGAAATACACCTTTATAAAGGGATAAACTAGTGAGGATCTGTGACTTAACAGCTTCTTAAATCACCTCTATGCTGGCATGGGCCATAGGAGCATACCTTATCTCTTTCAGAGAAAGTCAACAGGCCCACGTAAAGCCTCTCACCCAGAGCTTACAGTTCACAGCCTATTTTGAAGGCTGTTCCTTTTTGTTTCCCAGTTAGTTAACACCTTCCAGCAGAGACCCAGTAACTGGCTGTGTAAGCACTTCTAGTCAGTTCTAGGGCAAAGTCAAACAAGTTGGTTCAAACCACTGCCAGATGGCTCAGCTAACTTGTTTGATTTTGTCCAGGAAGAGTCAAAAGTGCTCACAGGTCAGGAAGAGTTGAGAGGGAGCTTCAAACACCTGGAGTAATGGCCCTGACAACCTGAATGTGAGCCCCATTCAAGGCAAAACTAAGGTAGGTTAGGTTACGCACCACTGACTTTGTCTTCACAAAATCAATGACCAGGGAGACCGCCAAAAAGAGAGGAGCCCTATAGGAGCCTGCTCTATCACATCTCCGTGGTAAGCAAGCCTTTGGACAAGCAGCCTTGGGATTTCCCTGGCAGTTGACGTACCTTCTGGAAGGACATCAGCCCGCTGTGCAAGACCACCACCCTGGCACACCTCCTCAATGACATTCTATGTCAAGTGGTGCTTTGTAGATACACGCAGAAAGATTCTCCTTTTCTTAAAGACTTATTTCAGCAAGACTTACTACTACTGAAATGTTTATACTTTTTACAGTATATATACAATAATTTTAAATTTTGAGCTTAGAAGCCCAATTTTGAGAAACAAGCACTTCAGGCCATCAGCACAGTGGGCAAAATGACAATTTTGGCTTTAAAATACCAAGTTACAGGACCAGAGTGCCATCTACCGGGCTTCTCCGAGGATAACAGGCGTTCACAGAAATTTGGGTCACGATTAATGCGTCTGATCGGGAGCAAAGGGGAAGCGGTGGATGTGAACGAATTTCCTTTAGAAACTCAGAGCCTTCGGTTCTGCCCAAAGTGTCATGCTCATAAGTAAGTTAATAAGAGCCAAATGAAATTGTCATAATTTACACGTGTAAATTTTTGAGGGGAAAACAACATCCAACACCACCTCTAAAGGATGGTTAACCACAACCAGAAATTTCAAGGTGGGCCTTAGAATCTATCAGGGATAAATATTCATTTTGAGTGCACCAGAAAAGAGTGAGCAACGGCATTTAGAGAAACAGCGTGGAATAAAATTCAGGATAGTTTCAATTGGGAATATCACAGGAAAATGATGTTCAACTGAAAGACCAACCTCAAAAGAAAGATGCTGCACACAGATGAAGAACAGCGAGGGACAGCATAGGCTGCAGTATAGAGGGAAAAGGATCTGGTAAGGCTATTCCTTCTGAAAAGGAAGTGAAACACATCACGGTTAACCTCAAACCAAAAACCCAAGTCAACAGCACAATACTTTAAGTGTTACTTGTGAGAAATTGAGGGGATTATTCCAACCCAATTAGAAGTTGCAATGCATTAAGCTTCAATATTATGTCCATCTTAAGCAGTAAGAATGAGGTTTAAAAAACATGGTCTTTGAAGGGGGGGGAAAAAAAATAGGGTTTTCATAATCCACAAAAAAATAAGACTAAAAATATTCTAATCTGGTAAACTAAAGTATGTTATACTGAAAATGAGACAAAAAAGCAGCGTAAGTGTTTGTTCCAAAATTGATCATTGTTTCAATTCCCTTTCATCACTTCATTTCCAACTCCAGTAAACCAACAGTACAAGTGCTCAACAGGAAGCATGTTCTTCGAGCAACTCTGGCTATACAAACCTAATTATTCAACAACCTACAAATAACTTCACAAGTAGATTTACTTACACTCATCTGCTTATCAGCCACCATGAAATATCTTTGAAGGAGTATCTTTGAAGGAATGATGTAGTTTGAACATACAACAGCCCACTTTATACAGCTGGAAATTTAGAAATACAGAGTTCTGACACAGATAGCTAAGTGTCCAGCAGCTCATGCTTGGTAAATAATTCACGTTAGAGACAACAAACATTCTGGTTAGCAGAACCTAAGGATGAAAGCCTGCTGCCTTAAGTGAGTGGATTTTTTTATATATCGCCAAATTACTTTTCTCAGTAGGGTCTGTGGAGAGTTATTAACACAAGGTGAACCTCTACTGCGTACAAAGCTACATCCTTTTTAGAGGAGGGCAGAACAGTTACATAGCCTGAATGATCTCCTCAAGTTTCTGAATTACTGGATTCAAGCTCACAGATCTTGCAGAGGACAATGGAAGAGAGGAACCAGTAAGCTTAATTTACTTAGAAGCCATGGTTGTAAGCCTGAAGACCACTTATCTGCTAACTCCAGCTTTTGATCACAAACCTGCCCCCTCTTTAAAGAGGCAAGAAGTCTTCCCAAAGACTTCAGAAAACAGCAAGAGACAATCAAATGCTCTGTGACAACCCAGACTCCCCACTGCCTGCACACCACAAGATGTTCTTGGTTAGAGGTGGTCGCTGGATTCCAGCTCACAGCACTTTGCTCCCAGTACCCACACCAACCATTACAGGGCAGTGAGGGAGAACTGCACAGTGTTTGAGTTGTCCTGGAGATCAGTGCTCCACGAGGGCAGAGCAAAGTTCTGAGAGGGTAGTGCAAAGGTCAGTAGCAAACGCTCCCCACAGTCTGGTTGCTCAGTCCTCACTTTCTCCTTTAACAAGAAACAAAGGTAAAATTAATGATTATTTTTTATTTATAAAGTTTGCAATGATACAGAATAGGTGACAATCAAGAGGAACGTGGCAAACTTTCCTCTGAAGTTGATTAGCAATTAACATTCACTTTAAAATCCCATTACTCCCCTACTTGCCTTTTGCTAATCGTCTGCTCTTTAAAGATACACTACAACCTGCTTTATCCTTTCAGCTCTTTCCCACTTATTGTTTATGGTGACCCCATTAAACTGGAAGTTGAACTACACTTTTAACAACTGTTTTCAGCAGCAGGCATGGGACATTTCATTGTTTGGACTTTTTTTTTAATAGAATTTTTTTTAGATGAGTGCAGAAACAAAGAGTGGGCAGGGTGTTACTGTCACAATCCCTGCAATTCTTTCACCTCACATACATTAAAGACTATGTTCATTTGAAAATTCCGTCTCAACACCCCTCCTTAACTAACACGTTGAACTCCCTTATTATTTCTTCCCATATATATAAGCAAACGGTCACTGTCTGCCCCCCTCATTTTTAGAGGCATAAGGAACAAATGAATTGGTCCCAACAACTTCAATAATTTCTGTACGTTTCAGGACATTGAGAAAAGGAGGACAAAAATAGCAACAAAAGAACACATGCAAGCTTCATTGTATCCTCTCTGTGCAGTTGCTACGCAGCAATTGCCCTCCTACAAAGAACTTTGGCTTTTTTGCTTACTAACATTTCATTATTCAATTAGATACTGCATGTCCAGATCCAAAACAATTTTAAAGAAGGCTCTGAAAGTTCTCTCAGATAGCTACCAATTTGAATGTACATGCCTTCTGACTTGCTTCTTCTGGAACATTATTAACCATAGGGCAGAACACACAACCCCAATAAGCAGCCGATACTCCCACAAGCAGTGTTGAGAAGAATCCCCTCCTCGTGCAGAGAATGCAGTGAAGCCTGCAGGCACCCAGCCTAACTAAATAAATAAGCAGCTTCTGGCAGCTAATGAGGGCAACCTTTGTCATACTGCCTTTTCCAAAAGGGCTCTGGCCCAGTGCTGCTCTACACCCTTGTGATTTGCTATGGATATAGAAATATCTAAAGCTCACATTGCGAACTGCCCCCTGCTTACTCCACCAACAAATCAAAACACTTTAAAAAAAAAAAAGAAGAAAAAGATATTTTATTTTATACTTCTTATGCACACATGGGGGGGGAACACAATAGTAAACCAATATTCTTTGAATGAAGAACTATACAAGGATCCCAGTTGAAGTTACCCACACACCACACACTCAGCCTCAGTTTCCAGGGGGAGGCAGCACAGCTGCTGGGCAGCAGCCACCCCCAGCCCCCCCACCAACACAGCTGCGGCCAACTCTCCTCGTCACCCACACCTGAATCAAATCACAAATATACGCCCCATGCTTTTCATCAAGGAGGAACATTTGTAGAACAAGATGTACAGTGCACACCTGCATGCTGATATAAATGAATATTTAATAGTTCAACTAGCAGAAACCCATGTACTGAACAGAAAACTTAAAGGAGAAAAGAGAAAAAGACACCTCCAACTACCACACAGTAGAGCTAGAAAAGATAAATAGAGTTAATTGAATCCTATTATTTATTGCCTTCAGCCCACAGCCAGAGTGCAGCTTCCCATTAGCTTAAGAGCACTGCCTGGGACTTCCATCCTCTGCACAGCAACACAAAGACTGTACACACAGTTCAGAGCAAACCAACGTTTCCACCACAGCAAAAGAACCCAAGTACAACATTATCCTTTTAAGTGTCACTCGTTAAACATATCTTGTGGTTGATCTGTAAGAATTCAATGATTTGAAACTTCATAGAACTCAGTAACGCCATTAGTAATGCAGTTTATAACATAATTCATTCCTGTTTTTCTTGGGTTTTGTACTTCAACAAAATTCAATTTTATTTTTACCTCGAACAAAACAACGGACCATCCCAGGTGTGTTTGCACCGAGTTAATCGTAACGTCCGGGTGAGCCCATCAGAGGTGCTACGAATTACTTCAGCTGCCACCAATGGAAAGCAGGGCTCAGCAACAGCTTAAACCACGTAGGAGAAACAGCTAAGACATCAGAGAGCATCTAAACTTTTGTTTGCAGTTTGCACGTTTTCCTGCCTTTAAAATGACAACAGCAGCAGCTCGCACGCAGTTCAGGAAGCAAATCCTCCTATAAAGCGCTTCCGTACCAACAGTGTGAAATCATTCAATAGAAGCACCTGTTAGGAGTAGTTAGCCAAGCCGTTCGCCTACAAACAACAATTCTATGGAGCAATACATCAATTTCGGAAACGCATCTCAACCCCCGAAAATCAGCGGGTCTTCTTAAACAGCAGGAGCTTGAGCAGCTTTATAAAGTAAAATCACTTACGGTTCTCCACTCCATAAAGACAGCCTTCGGGTTTCCGCAAGGCGGCCGCCAGTTTTTCAGCCATTCCATCCGTTCTAAAGCCAAACAAAATCAGAGAGATGTCGCCACAGAAACTCCCACCTCCTTCATCCCCTCACCGCAGCCGCGCACCTTCCGACAACGCGCCGCGCGCCCAAACGCAGCTCCGGGCCGCGCCGCGCGCTTCTCACCTGCGCGCCTCTCGAACGCGCCCCCAGGCGGGGATTTCCCTCCCCGCCGACCTGGGCTTCCACATCGCTGCGGAGCTGCACGCGGAACGCCCGTTCTGACCCGGCACCGGGGACCCCCGGGCAATCGTTGTGAGCGGAGGAGCCCGGGCTGCCAAGCTGGGATTTCACTTTCTGATTTCACCTGAGAGCGCAGGGAACCTCCCCAGCACTCTGCGAAAGCGGCTCGTTCACCGAGCCAAGGACGTGTAAATTCCCGTACGGCGCCGTTTCCCCGACAGTCTCCACAGTTCCCACGTTCCTGGGAACGAAGCGTCCCAGTGATTACCTGCGCGCCCCGCGCGTGGAAAACAAACTCTGTTTGCTCGCTCTTGCTTTGCGGCGGCCGGTGCGCACCGCGTGGGATCACAGGTGGAGACATCCGCTGCGTTCCGCGCCGCTAACGCGGAGCTACCACGCGGCGCTCGCCCGCTCATAAGCGGGAGAGCAGTCACCCGCTCCTCGCAGCAGGTGCGCACGTCCGCCGCGCGGCCCCGAGAGGCGCCCGGCGCAGCCTCATCCTCATCCCGGCGCGCTCCCGCCGCCCCCTCGAACCCCGCTCGCGGACCCCCCCGGAGCCCCGCTGGGGGCGGCGCATGCGCGCGGCTCGGGGCAGAGCGGCGCGGGCACGATGGCCGGCGGGGAGCAGCGCGGCGCGCCCGGCGGCCCCGAGCGGGTGGCGCTGAAGAAGGAGATCGGGCTGCTCAGCGCCTGTGCCATCATCATCGGTAAGAGTCGCCGCGGGCGGCGGGGCCGATCCGCGCCCTCCCGATGGAGCCGCCGACTCCGTGCCGGGTCGCAGCGGGCGGGCGGCGGCCGGGCGGGCTGCGAGCAGACGGGAGCCGGTTCCCGTCTGCGGCGAAGCCGGCGGAACGCCTTTCCGTCTCACCAAAGGCGTCGGATCGGGGTAAAGTATTGGCGTATTGGCGTTGTCGGTAAAGCCTAGCGGTGTCAAGCGCCTGAAGCGTTCTAGCCAAAAACTTTCGCTAAAGGAAGCTCGGACAGCCGCCCCGGGAGCGGGATTGGCTGCGTGTAGGTGCGAAGTGACACCGCGTGTCAGCGGCCCGTCCGTAACAGCGAAGCACGGCGCCGGCGGACGGCGCGGCTCTGCGGGCGGCACTCAGCGGAACGCGGCCGGAGGGCGCTGCGCCTCGCACCGGCACGGCCCGCAGCCTGCGCACGGCGGGACAAGAGGAGCCCGGCCGAAGGCTTTCAGCTCAAGACCGAAGCACCCGTTGCCCTATGCTGGCGTTAGGCGGCTCTCTGCCCTGTACAGGATAACGTGGAGGGAAGACTTCCTTCCAAATGATGGAAGGCGTGCGGGCGGTGTCACGGCTCTGACCCGAAGGCAGTGTGGGGTGTCGTGTCAGCTTTCTGGGGCAGAGAGCCTTCTTCCCTTCAGGGCTGCAGCATAAAACTCAAAGGCGTCCTGTGGCAAAGTCACTATTATGTGCTATCCGTTTATGAAAGTGCTGCAGATACCCAAAAACACGAGAGGGTATCTTTGTGCTATGAAATGAAATTGTCCGATGCTGGGATTTGTAAACTTCTTGTGTCACATTTTTGCTAGCTGTTCTGCAATTCCAGTCACCTGCAGGGTGGGCAGAAAGCACGGTAATCTTGGCAATTAGTAGCCAACAGAGGAAACATGAGGGAGTATTTGGAAAAGACTGTGAAGATGAAACTATAAATCAATGAGCTCACGATTGCCTTCCATGCACTGTCTCTGCTAGTTCAAAATAAAACATTTTACGATCAGCATTTGGAGGAAATGGTCAGATTGTTTTCTGAGTCCCCCCTGGCATAACATAAGGAGGCAAAAGAGAAGGCTTTGAGGTGTGAATGCCATTATCCACTGTATTTGAGAGTGTTCCAATGACACTGGGGTGTCCCTGTGTGTCACAGCCCGTTATGACCCCATGAAATCTCATGGTTGCACCCAGGGAAATAAAAGCTGCCTTCAGGTACAAGCACATCCCTTCATCCAGCACAACCGCTCCAGGATCATTGCTGTTAGAGCTCAGTCTGCCCCGTCCCAAACTGCTTTGTCTTAGAAACGGTTACATGCCATGAAAACAAATCTCTCCTGCTATTAATAACCTGCTAATGTACTCAGTTATGCTGCGCATTAAAGCTTACCAATACTCAGATGAAGTGGTACAGCTTAAAAGGAAGTAACGCACTCTTTATTGGCTACTAAGTAGTAACTGACAGATACTATCTAACTGCTTGAAAACACCCTTACTTTTTGCTTAGGAGATGAGCTACACAGAGAAATTCTTATCCAGGGCTTCAACATCAGTTTTGCCAATGCAGACGAAAAACTGGGTAAGAAGCTCCATGAGTTGGCTCTGTGTAGTTCCTGCCACATTCCTCAGTTCTTTAGAAAAGTACAAGAATTAGAAACAGCAGCCTGATTAATGTCTGATACCAGCCTGCTGCTTTTGGTCTGAATAACAAAATTACCATTCTTACATTAGAAATGTACATGCAAACGTAGGTACAAATTGCAGCCATTTATATATATGTATGAACCTCTCTTAAAGCATTTGTTTATCAAGCTTGTAAAGCTGCATGCAAGTAGCTATAGGGTAGCACTCGGATTTTGGTAAAGTTCATTGTATGGATGTGAATGTAAACAGTAGGCTGCATAAAAGCCATTAAAAGACCTGGAGATTAAGCTACAATTAAATATGTCAGCTAAAACTAAATATGCCATAGGCAGAAATTATGTGCATCAGCTGACTAGGTTTCTAAAAATGTTTCTAGCACTCATTCTGCTCACACATAAGCTGAGTGTAAAAACCCCTTATAAACAGGTTCCCAATTTGAGTACATCCCATATTATTAATACCAAAACTGTGATCAGATGGCCTGTGAGCACTGTGTTCAATTATTACGACTTTTGGAAATTGCCTCCTGGAATTTGTCTTCCAACATCACCCCAAAAATGGGATTTGCCTTGTTCCATAGGTGCTGTTAGTCTGCCACCTCATTGATGGTGTCAGCAGAATGTCCATGAGCTGGAAGCCCTCTTATATGGGAGATGCTTCCTTCTGTCAGGATTGTCATAAGATGTATGCAGAAATATTATTCATGTGATGAAACTGCAGCAAGGAACCTAGCAAACACACTTCCTTGGCTGCCACAATGCATGCCTGACACTGTACTTGCTTACTAACAACCGTGTATGCATCTGCAGGAAGTTTCCACTTGCTTAAATACCTCTTCCATGGAGATGGCACCAAGTTCAGAGGTGTAATTGCAGAGGATAGGATTTTTCCTCCTTGCCCTTCAGAGGAAACTACTTACCAGCCCTCCTGCGTTCACTTCCTTGCACTGTTCTTGCTGATATGTCTCCTGTTGTTTTAACATGCCCTAAGGTCCCACAGCTAGACCTTACAGGCAGACATCACCAGGACTGGCAAGCTGCTAGCTTAACACCAGGGAAAGAAAATGCACTGAGAGAACTGAAAAGAACTGAGAGAGGTCTTTATACTCAATTTTTCATAAAATGTGAGAACTCAAAAAGCAATAAATAGGTAGTAATGCCTACATGGTCATGTTTCATGTGCCACTGGTGCTAAAGGAGACTGGCTGCTGGTCATTGAATCAACCAGCACCTGGTCAGATCCAAGTCCTTGTCAAGTAGCGTATGGAACAACCAGGAGATCCTCCCAAAAAGGCTTTACTGGAACAGTACCCCAGTTCCAGGGCTGCAGCAGAAAGAAAGGAGTATGAAGGAAAGACTGTCGTCCACATCGTGGTGTGATTTCTTCCTGCTTCTGCAATCCTACCTGGGATCGCAGAAAACAGCAGTGCTGCAGCACTGCTCTCTGAGTCTCTGTGCAAGTATTGCACTTTTGGAGCTAGTTGAAGTTTCAGGACACGCTTCTTGCCCGCTTGTGAGAGCAATGCAGATTACCTCAGTGGTTCTTACTCGTGAACAAAAAATTGTTTCTGGAAAGAAACAGTCTTCCTTATCTCTGTTAGACATGTTGCTAACTAATATTTTAGCATTCAGTTCCACATGGCGCTTGCTGACAGAGTGCACAGGGTTTAAACCTACATGACTAATACTTTTTCAGGACAATAGGACAGACCCAAACTGTAGAGAAACGTAATTCAACATCTTGTCCTCTTATTAATGCAAATTGTGGTTAAATAAAGGTGGGAGTCGTGTCTTCCTTAAAAGCAAGAAACTACAAAGGTACTTTTGAGGCACTCGCAAACATTTTTTACCATGCAGTCTCGAGTCTGAGGCTCAGATTCATAACTAATGAAAATTAAATGTACAGGAACTATGTGTGAAGAACAGCTGATAGGTGTCCGCATTTTGGTATGATGCTCAGTACGAAGAAAGGTGCATATCTTTGAAAGATCAAATACTACATTTTTAAAGAGAAATTTAGAAATGTTCATCCAAAATGCACTGTGCAAGTTACACTTACAGAACAATATACTGTAGGGATATTAGTGCGCACTCACATTTTCACAGTCTGTGCAAACATACAGTTGTCCATCAGAATCCTTTGGAGTAGGCATTCACCTAGTTTGGGGAGCTGAAAACATGCCACAGTTTTACTTGCAAGAAAAGCCATGGCAAGGTTCAAACAGCTTGGTAAAATTCCAGGGAGATCCTGCAGCTTTTCAAGGCTAGCGGCTTAGGCTTACCTCTGAGAGCGATTTTACCAGGGGGAGTAAAAAGGAGCTGCAACTAGAGATTCCTGGCAGCATAAAATGAAAATAAAAACAAATTTATATTCTTCTTAATTGGCTCATGCCAGAAATAGGCAGTGGGTCTGTTTGTCCACAGATGTGCCTTTCTGCTGCAGTCTGTGCACATCCAGAAGTCAGTGTGCAGAGCGAACATGTACAACACAAAGTGCAAAAGCTGCAATAAAGCAAAGTAAAAAATGTCAACATGAACAAATCCTTCCACATGGTGTTCAGAAGCAGTAGCAGGACACAATGACTTAAAAAAACACCTGAAGTTTGTACTTCAGGAAATCATCAATGCTTAAACAAAACTTAGAACATTTGTAACATTCTGTTTCCTACTTACTATTTGGCGATGTTCATTGGTTTGGATTTAGGGGTTGGAGTTTGTTTTTTTCCCCTTGTGTTTTTCTGAAAAAGTGGAAAAATCTGATTAGGCTGAACATAGCCATTGTGATCAGAAAGCTGAAACAACGAGCTTTGTTATGGATGTCAGTAGTGCAGATACCCTGCAACACAAACTCTCCTTCTTCCTTGATAGACAAAAAAACAGAGGTAGCATCCTTTGGTAGTCTTACTCCTGATCTGGCAGTACAGTGCCTGCTTTCAGTGGTGCCATAAATCTCCACTCGCGTTCCCTTTTCCTGTGCCTTGCAGCTCATTTCCTTCTAGCATAATGTAGCCTTTTCTGTTGAGAAAGTCTGCTCTGCTTTGGCAGGCTCACAACGAGCAGAAATGGTTTGGTGGAGGTTTAGCTTTTTTGTGTTTGGAGCTTTTTGTGTGCCAAACTTTTCCTTTCAAGACCCTGTTTTTGCTGGGCTGCGGGGCAGTTTCTAGTAGCTGCTACACTTTTTTGTCACCTTGATTGCAGCATGATAAAATGAGAAGGCATTTGTCAGTGCTGAAGTGCCCCAGATATAAAACGTCCTAACAGTGTTGTTTTTAGTATTGGTCCCAAAAAACCCAGAAGTCTTCCTAAGACTTCTTTAGTAGATGTTCCATAGCAAAGAGCAGGGAGCCAGTGATCCAACATGGACTGAGCATCTCAGCATTCTAATTCCTTTTTAAATGCCTGTATCCCTCCATAGGGAGGAAGCATAGAGAGTATGCAAGCTCTGGTCTCCTGCAGAAGAAAGCCATATATAATGGTAAATTCCTTTCTCTTCACATGCCAGCCTCAACAAAATCTCTTTAGATAGTATTAGTTTATTCTCCTGCCTTGTTGTTCTGGCACTGACCTCTGTATGTTGGAGCTGAAAAGCAAGATTAGAGGAATGGATCTCACTGACTGTTCTAATCTTCAGGAACTTGTAGGTTCTGTTATTCCTATTTCAGGTAATGAATGGCTCACTCTGGTGTTACAGTGAACTGACTAAATTCTTGCACCTGGACATGCTTCCTCACCTCTTTCAGACAACGGGGCAAATTCACTGGATTTCAGAGAAAGAAAGGTGGAGAATGATGTACTGGTGAGGTTTGTCTGTATTACTGAGTAATGGAGTAACCCATGCAGTCGAACCACTCTTCTTTTAAGCTTTCTTTACAATAGTACCAAAGCTTATGAAAAAATAAACTTTTCTGAAATTTGACAAGTCAATATATATTTTTTTTAATCCTTAAATACTTTTGGAATTGCACATCAAAATGGGGCTTTAAACCTAATAGTGTGAAATATAGCATTAGAAATCAGTAAGACTTCAGAAAGGTTACTCCTGAAATACATCTGTGGTCAGGTTGAGGGGCAGTTTTTCTGGTGGGAAGAATAATAGGTCTTTTTCAGTTTCATGAAGCCACATAATCTAGATCAGGCCAAACATCTTAATATAATAAACCGCAAAAAATGTGTTTAAACAATAAAACGACCTTATCTATTGTCACAAAAGCCAGGAAGAATCAACTTAAGAAAGAACCTCATTCTTTGATTGAGTACACCGGGTCAGAGAAATAAAATCCCTAGTATTGTATGATCTATATTGGTGCGTGTCGCAGGGTTGCCTGTCACAGACCTTCTAATTCACCTGTGACACTGGACAAGTCACAGATACACTAATAATGCCACATTAACTCTGGGTCAGATAATCAGGGATGAGCAGTAAGGTTAGAAACAGTTGATTTTCTTTTCTAGATCTCTTTAGTTTGCATAAGAAACATTCAGACAACGGATGTCAGAAGTCGAACTCTTAATATGAAAGCATTTTCTCCAGGAAGCACTTGAATACGTGTGCATGGCACAAAAAGTTACAGGTTTAACAAAAAGAAGCAACATGAGTTGTTTAGTCTCTTGCCTTTCCTGGGCACTTTCCATCTTTTTGCTGTTATGCTGTGCAACAGTCATGAGGCAACAAGAACCAACTATTAGCATGTGCCATTTAGGATGGGATTCTAATAGTCCCAGAGAGTGCTGTGAGATCGTGCACTCCTGCTCAGGCTCCACAAGGAAAGCCTGATAGCAGGCCTGTCTCCTGGGAAGCTGGAAACACGGGAGCTCAAGCCTTGCTTCATCGCTAACTGCAAACAACGCAGACGCTTCTCATGTCCATGCAGAGGAGACCAAACCATTTCAGAAAGAGTGTTCTAGGACTTCACAAGTGCAAAATGGCAAAATGAAAGAGTAATCTTGGGTAAAATGAGTGCCACTCATAGTTGATCGATCCTTCCAAATGGGAAGGGGCTGGAGGATGGTTTTTAAAAGAAGTGGTGCTGACCTTGGCCTCTGCTAAGTGCTTATAAGTTTTACTGTTATTTATTTTTTTTAATTTTGTATTTTCTTAATTTCAGTCTGAAAACTTGAACAGCCATACACTTCGGAAACATAATTAATCAGCTCAAGTGTCTTGAAAATAATAATAGTAGTAGTTAGCACAAAATAGTACCCAAGCTTGTTACTTCTAAGCACTGTACTTAGACTCAACTAAATTAAAAAATAGCTGAACCAATATTCTAAGAACAGAGAAAAAAAGTACTTGCCTCTGGGTGATGTCTTCACATGCTTAGCCTTCAGCTTTGAAAGGCTTTCTGTTTTTATGACAGAATTTAAGTATTTGGAATTTAAAATAAACTGACAAGCTACTTTTTTGTACTGCTGTAAGTAGATCTTGTTGCAATAAAGCAATTCCTTACAGTAAACTCAGCCAGAGAGCGGTAGGATACGTCTACATGTTTGTTCGCTGTGGACACGGCTGGTTTCCAAGCAACGCATTAAGATTTAAGTGGACTATTACAAAAAGTACCAAAATCCTGTAAATACTACCAGTACATACAGAAGGAATGCTTCCCCTTAGTGCTCAGGCTCCCAGTGGAAGATTAAAGACCCTTTTTTTAACAGGTCCCAAGCCCCTCTAGTAGGAGCTGAGGTCTTTACTGCCTCATAGGATCTGGACCTGAATCAAATTAAAGCAGCTACATACAAAGCACATTAATCCCTTGTTAGCCACATTGCTGTTGGCTGTACATGAGTACAGTGCACCTGGATGGATAAGGTACATCAGGCTACAGAGCGGAGGTGGAAAATGCTTGTAGTCTGTCCTCTGAGGTACCGAGCTAATTCACTTCCACGTTTCTGTGTCCTCCAGACACCCTGGAAACAAGTTTTTGTACTTGAGGGGAAGAGAGGAGTTTTTCTGATAACATTTTTATCCAGCTGGTCAGCTGCCTAGAGCAAGCTGATGTATAAAGGCCTTATGAGCACCGTGAAGGCTGCGGATTCTGAAGATGCTTAGTTTTGAGAGGCAGCCAAAGCTTTTCGTAATACAGAGTTCATAAGGCAAGCAGAAGATTATATAGTAATATTGCTGACTTGTGAGGTCATATTAAGATATCTGGCATTTTCCTTAAATTCCAAGACAGCAGATATTTAAGAGTTTCCTGAAAAGCTGCCAAGTTTCTAGTTCTCATCAGTAAAATTATCTAAATTTGTTTCTAAAAATACATAAAAGATTTAAATATAAATGAGGTCAAGGTGCAAACAGCACCAATTTCTGAATCCTTTAGGTCAGGAGCACAGTATCGTAAGTGATGCTCACAGCAGAATTTGCTAACACAGATTCATGGACAGAACGTAAGTTTGAGCCCCTGACTAATGTCCTATCACAGAGCTGTGAACCCTGTGAGAGCAGCAAACTTTGCTCAGGTCATGTTCACATCTGCATCCAAAACAGCATTTGTGTCAGAGCCCAGGCAGTGGCAGTAGAGATTAAAGAAGATTCCCACTCAGCCTGTTCCTAGCAGAAAGCTGCAGTGATCCCAGCAAGGTAAGCAGGGAGGTGCCACAGTGGGGTGGGGGCCAGGAGCCAGTGCTAGCTCCAAGGTTGCTTCCTCTGCTGTGCCATCTAAGAGTTCCTTCTGTGCCCTTGTGTGAGTGTGCCATGCAACTGATGAACTTCGCTGCATCTTTCTAATCAGACAAATGATGATACTTCTGTGAGGACAGGAACAGACAGGAAGAGGCTTTCCTGCTGGGCAGCATTTGCTGATCAATTTTCCAGACTGTTCAATTAATGTTTGCTATGATCCAAGCTAAGAACCAAGATTAAAAAAAGTCATCATTTTCCATGACACAAATTACAGTGTGAGGGTCCCTTCCACTGGAATGAGGAGGACTGAAGAGTCCAGGCTGGCAGAAAGCTGTGTTTGTCATCCTGTCCTCAGCTGACCCACTGCATTCCCTGACACAGCTGAACTCTTTGGCTGCTATTACAGCTAGATTGGTGAGCTGTAGAGCAGCATTTTTAAATTGCTTTACTTTCTGATAAATACTACAAGTCATTACAGTTGCAGAGGGCACTGTGGGAGCTGCCCAGAGGCACGGCTGCCTGTGGGATTTCCCAACTGAGGGACAAAGCATTAAACCCAGGGCATGGCTGGTATGTACCCCTCAAGCTGCTGCATGGAAGCCTTGCTGCACCGCCAGTTGCTTTCCTTAAAAATCAGGATTTATCTGATGGTGATCAGGCACACCGCATCCAAGGGAAGACCCCCCACCTCCTGCAGCATGCCTGCAAAGACGTGACAGCACCTCTGCTGCTTTCAGGTTAAACTGTAGGTTGGGTTGCTGAGGTCCAGAGAACATAGAAAACAAAGGCAGGACAGATAACAAGAACTGACACAGCACAAGGCTGCACTACTCATCATGCGCAGTGCTGCACATTCTTTCCAGGGCAACCCAGGCATTTTAGGAACAGGAGAGGGTTTTCCTCTCCACCTCTCCCAGAGCACAAAGGTAGGCCTGGTGTTCAGTTTCTCTCTGGAAGTTAGCACAAAGGAGCACTTTGCCTCAGGGGCTCTCCACATTCTAAGTGTACAAGGCAAGCAGCAGATTGAGTTGCAGTATGGTTATCAGATTGATGCAGTGCCACCACCACCCCAAGCTGCCTGCAGCTCCCACTGGAGCACTCATTGCCACCTGGCAGCTCTGCCCTGCCAGCAGCACTGCTCAGGTACAGGAACAGGAAAGGGTAAATGAAGTGTGAAGTCCAAAGGTGGCTGGTTCAGCATGGACACACAGCCCTACCATCACGCATGCTGCTTTTGGGGTGGTGGCAATCTGGAGCTCCTCCGTGTCACTCCTTTGAGGAAATCCCCAGGAAAATGCCTCCTGCTTCCCAGGAGAAGAATTTTCTCAGCATTTCTCCGTTATCTGTGGTGAGCATTGCAGCACACAGATGAGGACACAGGAGGCTGAGATTTGCTCTCCAGAGTAATGAAATGCAGCCCACATATCCCAGCACTGGCAAGAGAAGAGGAGAACAAGTCAGAAGTTAAGGAAGTAGAGAAATCAGACCAAGTACAAGAGTCAGAACAGAGGAGCAGGAAATAAAGCAGTGGACTGTGCGCTTGAAAAGAGCAGACAGAGCCTGCAGCCGGTGAAAGGATTAGCAGAATAAAAGGAGTTCTCAATTCAGAACAACAAAAATCCTATCATACAGGCTGCAACGTCTCCTTTGATATAACCACATTACAGCAGCATTACTTGAATCAGAATAAAGCCACGCACAAGCAGCCCAACCATCTCCTCTATCTCACCTGCTCCAAAGATGCCACATTCCAGCCCCACCTCACTACTTAGCAACTGCAGTACAGATCAGCCCTGAAAACCTGTGCAGGGGCAGGTACACGTTTCCTGCTGACCTGGGCCATGCAACTCTGAGCTGTTTGTAAGTATGGGCAATAAATTAATTGATCCTGTCCAGTGGATGCCCATGTGCATACTCAGGAGAGATTCCTAATGATGTTTGCCAGGAGAGAACAGGATCGGGGGATTTGCATTTGGCTGTAAGCACTGCATTGATTAGAACACACCTCACATCTTCTGCAGTGAGGTCAGTCAGTACTGATGTGCCCTGCAGGTACCCAACACCAGCAGCGTCAGCTCCTGGGACACCATTCAGGTGGCAGATCACTTTGCCATGACCATGTTAACAAAGCAGCTCTAAAAGCTTGCTCTATGAAGTTTTTCCCTATTTAACCCCCTTCTGTATTGAGAAAATGCACAGATTATTGCTAATTTTACAAAGAGAAAAGAGTGTTCTTATTCACAAAGGCAGAAATTTTAACCTGATTGGTTTTAAGCCATTGAGTACCTTGGCAGAGGTTGGACTGTCAGCACATTGAGCATGGTCAGCCTTGTACAGCATGCAGCAGTGGTTGAGTAAGCAGAAAAGCACTGCAGCCCATAACTGTACCTTGCAGGTTTAGGAAATGTTGCTTTTCTCTAAGGCTGCATTCCAGTGCTAGAAGAAATTCTAAGCTAATCATCTCTGTGAAACAGTTTATCCAGCATAAACTGGGGCCAAACGTGCAGCTTGCTGCTTTTATAGAACTTTTCCAGCAGCCCCTGAACCGTGGAAGGTCCTGGGAAGCTCCAGGCTGTCCCCAGCTCCTTCCCAGGGCACAGGGAGAGGCAGTACTGCCATGCACAGCTGCTCACTGACTGCTCTGAGGGTTGAAGGTGGGAGCTCTCACTGAATTGCTTTGATTGCATTTCTCTAGATAATGAATTCCCTAATTGTGACACAGCCACCTAACGCACACCCAAACCATCACAGTGCTGTCTGCACACACAGGTAGCACCCACTGCTATTTCCGCTCATCATCTTTGCAACTTAATCAGTCTCACACTTGCTTAGAATACCAAAGACAAGATATTTCCTCTCAAGGGAAAGATCCCTGCAATCACCTTGCAAACAGCAGCCAGGAACAAGCAAGCTGAGGTCGTGACTGCTGCAATAGTGATACCCACTGACACGCAGCCTTTCCTCTGCATGCAGTGTGCTCGTGTTGTGGCTTAAGGGGTCCCCGCTCTTTGCTGAGCTTTCTGTTGTAGGAACAACCTTCCTCAGGTCCATGCAGGCTGGACACGCATATTGGTGCTAAAAAAGGCAAGTACCTTTGCCCAGGGAGGTGGTGGAGTCACCAACCTGGAGGTGTTCAAGGAATGTTTGGACATGGTGTTGAGGGACATGGCTTAGTGAGAACTAATTGATGATAGGTGGGTGGTTGGAGTGGATGATCTTGTCAGTCTTTTCCAACCTTGGCGATTCTGTGATCGTCCTTATAGGTCTGAGACAAGTTAAAGAAAACGCCTTTGTCAATATTTTCAGTAGCCTAGTTTTAAAAATCTTTGGAGTTGGGTGTAACATAATCAGATTAGGAATTCTAAATGCAGCAAAATCCACTTGGAATGCTGGAATTGCAGGTTGTGGTGATTGGTCATGTTCTTACTTGCTAAGAATTTTAGCATAAATATTTGAACTGAAGTCAGATTTTTAGATCATTTCATTTTTTAAATACTGATCCCTGCAGACATTAAATCACCACTGTTATTTCTATGGCCATTTTTCATTTTGTTCCTTTACGAGCACATTAGCTGAGGAGCCATAATTCATTTTCCACTATTATGGCAGTTAAATCTTTTCCTCACAGATGAAATTAAGCAGTTATTAGTTTAATGCCAAGCTCTGTTGATTCTTTTATTCTTCATCCATTCTTCATTAAGAGTTTTCTGCATACTATTTAAAGAAGTTCAAGACCATCAAATGAACTACCGCAAACATTGCCACGTCACCTCAGTTTGTGCTCAACTAAAGCTCAGAGCAAGGCACACGCGAGCATTTGCTGCTTTTAATTCTGTGCTGTCCCTGTATTTTAGTAACTTTCTGAGCCTGAACGTTCTCTCCATCCAGAATCACTTATTCTTTGCTTTCACAGCAGGAGAGCACAACCTCTGGAGTTACAGCTACACCTGTGGTACCACGCTGGAGGTCAGCAGCACCCTGTGTGCAGCCATCCCTTACCTGTCCCAGCATGGTGACGCAGCCATCCTGTACCAGGCCTGGAGCTCAGCAGGGCCCACAGAGCTGTGGCACAGTGCCAGCTTAGCACCAGCACCGCCAGCTGTGCTGTCACCTCTTGGCTGCTCACATTGGTGTGTCGTATCCTGAGGTCACAGATAGACAGTGACAAGCCAAGCCACTTTTTAGTGTCCTCAAGTATGAATGTTTAACTCCTGAAAGCCAATTAGCAGCTAATAGCTGGACTGAAGGCTGCTTAGTGCAGCACTTTTCTGCTAACTAAATAACGATGGGATATAGCATCGTCATTGCTGATATCATCCACCTCAGATTTCATTTGGATTTAATACACTTGTAAAGCCTGATTCCTTTCATCTAAGCTCTTTTTTTTTTTTTTCCTTCTTATCTGAACAGTAATCTCAAGTCTTTGCCTTTCTGGTCAAGATACCCAGACCCACATATTCAGACCACCTGCTAAAGCTGTGCCATGCTGGGGCCCACACCAAACACTGCAACTTCCTGATGTGACAAACAGCACCTGCTGGAAGCCTGAGTCCAGGCAGGTTTCTGCTTTGGGCTGTGCGTGGCTTTTCAGAAATCCTGCCTACCGCAACCCCTCAGTGAACAAGTCACAAAGTCACTGACTGAGGACAAAAAAAAAAAGCACTAAAGTCCTTTTTTCCTTGATAATATTTCATTTTTTAGATGAAAGAACTGCTTATCCAAATTTCTAGTTGATATTACAGACCCATTCAGAATTTCAGATATATAACATGGAGCTGTAATGGAAAGCACAGGCAGTAAAAAGACCTGAGTGATATTTTCTTTGCTAACCACACAGAAAATTGCTGTTTTTATCAGGACTAAGGTCTCTGCATACAGCCAGTAAGCCCTTTCCTAAGGAACTGCCGAATACTTTCAGCAGGCTTAGAGATCCATTATTTTTACAGCCTGCATGGATTGTGTGCTGCAGATAAATAAAAGGCACCCTAAGGACTTTGCTCTCAAAGTGATGGCACAAAGCATTGCCAGACCCCTGCGTTTTCTCACAAACACTGTCATATTTAGTGCTTTCTTTCCACATGCAGTTCTTGAAATATTTTAATGAGAATTCAGCTTTTGTTTAAAAAAATGAGTTTCAACCCCCACATTTGCATTGAAAAACACCAAATCCTGACCCCAAATGCACTCCCAGTAGTTCGAAAGCCAGAGGCATGCTACAAGCATCGGCTTTTCCAGCAATGTCCCATGTCCTGATGCCTGCCAGTCCTGCAGTTCCAGAACACACACATCTGCAGGAGGTGCATGCCCACGGGCAGCGCCTACACTGCACAACAGACTGCTCTGAGGAGTGCCTCCCAGGGCCAGATCTCAGCACCTGAACTACAAGCACAAACAAAGCCATGTATTTTCAGAGGAAGGACGGGCTCTTCTTCTGCATTCTCTTCAGTAAAAGATCTGGAGGAGGAGTTGCTTCCTGAGTTCAGTGGAGATGGAGCACGGATGACGGCAGAGGGACTGAGCTGCTTCCAAGCTACTGGCGAGCTTTAGTTCCTTCTGTGCGGCACTGCAGCAGCAGCCTGTAGTGCAGTGCCCAGAAATCAGCATCCAACACAGAAGGGATGCCCTCCAGACGCTTGGAGGAATATTACCTAAAATCACGGGGCATCATGAAACCCTAGCACTAATGCTATCCACCAAGGAGCAATTCCTTTCAGTGGTTTGGAGAACCCAGCACTATCCCCCCCAGCACGCCGAGCAGCAGCGCGTACAGTTCACGACCGTGCTACAATGGTGGTTTTGTTTCCGTCAGTTCTGCGCTGGGCTCGGTGTCACCAGCAAGCGTCCTCGGTCACAGCCCGCCTGGGCTGTGAATGCCACTCACAAAGCACAGGCTGAGCTGCCAGCTTGGGCAGAGCTCCCCAGCAGCAGGTTGCAGCACTGCATACAAAGTGCATCTGGGAAAAGACTGCTCAATATTTTTTTAAAAGCATGAATTCCTACATTATGGGACCTTTTTGTTCTCCTTTTTCTTCTGC
This sequence comes from Centrocercus urophasianus, assembly GCF_019232065.1. Taxonomy (NCBI): domain Eukaryota; kingdom Metazoa; phylum Chordata; class Aves; order Galliformes; family Phasianidae; genus Centrocercus; species Centrocercus urophasianus. Next base: position 7,761,448 of record NW_024884755.1, on the reverse strand, counting down.
ATCCTATTACCTCTTCATAGTCAGCCGCAGCACTATGCATTCTTTCCTATACACAGTGTCTCAGTTAGTCAGCTCTTGTATCTGCATTGTTGCCTTTTCTTTCTCATAATAACTCTTTAAGGGATGTTATTCCATAAGAACATCAGTTTTTGTTTAAGAGGGATATTCCTAACCCTCTTGGGCGTTCTAGAAAAATCTTAATTTGAAACATAAAGCCTTGAAAAAAAAAAAGAAAAATACAAGATTTGGGAGCGAAGTGAAATAGCCTGAAATAGAACATAGCAGTACTACAGAACCCAGTGCTGGATTGAAGATAGCTCCTGCCCTGCCAAAAACCGAGATATGTTTAAGGTTAGGAACTTGTGTAAGGCCTGCCATGGCATCACATGGAGCTGGAGCCTGGGGGAGCAGGCTTGTGCTGGCACATGGAGATGAAGGCAGTATGCCTAGGGCGTGCAGCAACACAAGTGTGTATCCACCTCCTTTGCCCAAGGAGTTGTGCTCTGTGTGAACACATCAGCCCCATTGAAGGCTCCATCTGGAGGTGGAGGACATTGTCCACGTAGAAAGCTCTCAATTCAGCCTCTGGAACTGAGCTGGTGGTTCCTGCAGTAGCTTAGCTCCTCTTTGTTGGGGTTGATCACAAGGCAGTGTGATTTCCAACAGGCATTTTTATATGCTTTTTTAAGATCGAGAGAACCATGGAATGAATACATGAAATTTAAGTATTAGTTTCCTCTAGGTGTGAATAGGTAGTTTTGTTGCAAGAAACTAATAAACTGAAACAAATTATCCCCAACCCCACAAGCACAGCAATGCAACTCCTGCGCTGCACAGCCAGTTTCATTCCTGCCGTGGAGTTACTCCCCAAATTCTCTTCAATTCTTGCTGAACAAATTTTGCTTAGAAATACCTCTTTGTGGATAAAGCATTCGTCTTACTATTAAATCTTCCATCCTACTACATGAAACCTCCTCAAAATTCTGCTTCTCATCAGGCAGTTCCTGACACTTCCTTGAGCATTTCCCCGTCTCCACCATATCTATTTTTAAACACATCCTACACTGAGCAAAGTGAAGGTGCTTCCCAGGCACATTGCCACAGCCATGACACATTTCCATACGAACATTTTTGTCAGAAGGGTGTAGCACTTCCACTCCTGCTGATATGACTTTCACACATGTTGCATGAGCAAAATAGGAAATCCATAAGGAGTTTAGAACTGAGTTTTGCCTTATACTCATTCAAGAAGTAAGTTAGACTTTAAAAACAACAAACTACTTAATTCAACCAAAAGACATCTGTGAATGTTTGCAATGAAAGAGCCTCCAGAAGCCTACCAGTTCCTTCTCATCCTGCTCCTGCAGTAGCTACACCAGAAGGCGTTAACCTCGAATAGGTCACATTTGGCAACTTGCAGCATAGCGTAGCACTGCACAAGGAGGGCTGCACTGGCAGCCCCAGCGTGGCAGGAGGGCAGCGCTTGAGACCATGCTGTGCCACACACCGCTCCTCCCCACAGCCACCTGAGGCTGGGCAGCAGCTCTCTGCCACCCTGTGCTCACAGTGCTGAGTGATGCCCACTCCTTGAGATGGAAACATAAAGCGCTCGCACAGAATCGGGGCTTTACTTCAGTCAAGGCAAAATACGCATGTCTGAAGACACACCAAGCCACCAACCTTCTGGCTAAGCATTAGCCTGCCTGTTATTACACCACACCGGGCTGCTGCCCCTTGTCTCTGTGGCTGCACCTCATCTACACTCACCTCTTTCTCCTGGGCCTGGCATCCAATGACACTGCCACTGATTCCATCTCCCCCACCCTCCAGCCCATCACAGATCTTACTGCACCCAAGCAACTGAGAAGATGGAGGGAACCTGACACAAAGGCAGCCTGAAACTGCCCCAGCACTCAGGTGCCTCAGATAGCAGAATGTTTTCTCAATTTCTTCCATTGCTAGTTTGGGGGATACCATGTTGTAGTGGGATTTTCTCCTTTCTACACGAAGTGACACAAGGACAAGGTGACAAATTACATGTGGATGTGGCAGCTCTTGTATGGAGCTAGCTGAAGGGCAGGCACTCGCATCTGCTGATGGCTGCTGAGCAGCAAAGCAAAGCCAAAGTATGCATGGGCAGCAGGACTGACATGGAGGCCCAGCTGGAGTTGTTCAGCCTTCATACAGCTTCTGTGAGCTCAGCATCAAGGCTGCCAGAGCAGCACGTTGTCCTGTTCCAAGGAGGGAGTTAAAGCTTACCAGCCCTACAGTGCTACTGTGCTTTACAGGCAGGGCTCCCTCCCCCTGTTATTTACACAGAAGTTAAATTTGGACATCCTCTTGCTCGGCCATGAGAGCAGCTTGCTGCAAGAGGAAGCAGCTGACCTGGCCTCTCACCTTTCCTTCTGCCTTGTTCCCAGCCCACCACATCCTCCTGCCTTCCTCCAACTGCTGTCCTTGCTCTCTGGAGGGGAAGGCAGGAAGAACATAGGCAGGAAGAGCTGGGTGTTGCATTTCCCTCATACATCTCCCTGCTCCTTCCCGGGCTGTCCTACCTGCCCCCATCTCTCTGTACACAACCCATGGCACAAAGGGGCAGACCTGCATCTCAACCCCCCCCTGGAGCACAGTGGGGGGGATTCACTTGGCCATGTAAATCAAAGTTTGGTAACATTTCGTGTATTTCTTCAAGTGGTAACTGCAACTATCAGCTTTCATCTAAAGAGAAGGTGATTGTGGTCTTCCTCTGTCCACAAAAGGACTCTTTTATGAGTCCTCAAAGCTTAATGATTAAAATGAAAAGGTGAGAAGTTTGGTCAGCATCACTTTTTAAAGTGATTTTGCAACTTGTAGAGTGTCTGCACTAGTTTCTTTAATCTGCACCACTGTTTCCTTATTGCTGTGCTGGGACAATGCTCCTTCCAGCTGCCTGGGAGTATTTTGTAACTGCATTCAATTACAGCATTGAAAAGAGAAGCACAAGAAGCAGTGCCCTTCCACAAGCTGACACCTCAGCTGATAGGAAAGGCACAGCAAGTGTCCAGCAGCATCATCCCAAGAATATATCTTAGGTGATTTGTGTATTACTGCAGTTGGATTCTCTGGTGCACTGTTTCAGGGCTACACTGACACTTTAAACCATTCCTTGGGTATTACCTGTGGTGAAACCCTCACACAACAGCAGCTCTTTGCCCCTGGAAGCCTGAAGCCCTCTGGGTTCTCCAAGAGGACTATGCTGGCTGCAGAGCTCCCAGCAGCTGCACCCCCCTCCCACTCTTTCCAGGAAGCAGCCATCTGCTTATCAGTGGCAGGAGATGTCCATTTTCTACCCTAATTTCATTTCAAACCACAGATAGAGTGTCTGCCTCAGCACACTGTCCAAACCCATGGCTACATACAAGCACAACGAGCTAGGAGAGCTGCACTCTCTGAAACTGCTTGCAGAAATGCAAGGAGAAAACTGAAGCCAAACACAGCAAAATTTGGAATAGCTGGGTGCACTTATGGAATGCGCTATCCACTGCGAGCCGAGAACCACTTATAAAGCAGAGAGGAGGAAGCAAACTTAGCAGGCTCCAGCCAGAACTCCCTCAGCTCACAATTGACCGCACAGAACTAAAAGGACAGAGCCCACATTGTCCCATGTTGCTGTAACACCACCAGATCCCCTGAAAATCTGAGGGCAATGTCAATACAGCATGTGTGCTGCAAATACAAAATGTCAATAGATTTGTAATGTTTCCAGACTTCTAAGTGACTTTTCCAAGCACAATCTTCAATCTTGGCCCCTAAATTATGGATAACCCAACTTTTTTTTTTTTTTTGTTTAAATCTCTGAACTCTCATCTGTAACTCTCATCTTAAAATCTTTATCACAGACATGCTTTAACTCCTTTCAATCAAAAAATTGGTCATGAGAAGTGACAGCAGGCAGCTTTTCAAGCAGACCAAACTCACACCACAAAACCACAATTTCTAAACACAGATGTTCAACAGATCCTTGAAGTGCTTCACCAGATCCGAGTGCTCAACCTGCTTGATTTCCAATCAGTGGTGACTTTTTCCCTGGGGCTTAATCAGATAAAACACAAGCAAGCAAAATCTGGTGAGGAGGGGCTGGCACAGGGCAAGGGCACAGGCTGGATTTGTTTGCTTTTAAAAAGTAAAGTTAATTTCTCATTCACTTATCTCACTGCAAATTTTCTGTCTCTTTCAGGTAACATCATTGGTTCTGGGATCTTTATATCACCGAAAGGAGTTTTGGAGCACACTGGCTCGGTGGGACTGGCTCTCATTATTTGGGTGCTCGGCGGCGGGGTTGCTGCCCTGGGTTCTCTGTGTTATGCTGAGCTGGGAGTAACCATCCCCAAATCAGGAGGGGACTATTCCTACGTCACAGAGATCTTTGGTGGGTTAGCTGGGTAAGTACACATGTCCTCAGAGTCATTGGAATACATGCTTACATTCAGTACTTAGTAAGGAAAAGATAGCCGACTTAGAAGAAACAGAATATTCATAAATAATCTGCTTTTGCAAAGTCACCCCTTCTGTTCTCACTCAAAATACTAAATTGCCCCTTTGCAGCACTCCCAGTTCTGCCTTCAGACTGCAGGATGCTTTCACTTTCCTCTCCATTCAATAAAAATCAGTGGCACATCCACATGACATTCATGCATGCAAGCAGTATGGCAGCACAGAGTACTTGAGGGATGCCAGTCTGGAGCTGCTCCCCATAACCCAAAGCCCTCCATTAATTATTGGTGCAGAAGGCAGCAAATATTTCTATGGCATTATGCTGCAAGACCTTCCTGCAGCAGAATACAGAAAGTTGCTTGGGGAAGAAGTCTGCCCACAGAAGCATCCCAGGCACAGGTGCCAGCTTCCTCAGCTGCAGCTGTACAAAGCAACCAGCCATGTACATGCAATGGAGGGATGCAGAAGAGAAATCAGGAAATGGCTTCTCTTCAAATATACAGCTCAGAGTAGCTAAGGGAAGAAGGGAGAAGTGAGGTTATCTTTTATATTTTACTGTGTGTTTCATTGTATATTCAACAACCAAATTTGATTCCCCACCTGTACTCACAGCTTGGCAGAGGAGCACCAGAACCTTGTTTCCAGTTCATTAATTTGCGAGCAAAGAGTCCATGCAGTGTGTAGGTGCCTTGTTTACAAAAAAATAAATACAATAACTGCATCTGAAATGGTTCTGCAGAAGGGATGCAGCTGCAGCACCTGCTTCTGGGGCAGGACGGCAGCTCAGGGGCAACATGGCCCTTGAGTAACAGGAAAGTCCAGGAACACCTTTGGGAGAACAGAATGAAGACCCAAAGGCAATGAGAAAGAGTCAAAACACAGCGGGGCTGCCCTCAGGGGTTATGGTCAGCCTTCCAAAGGGACCGTCCAGGGAGGAGACAAGACAAGGGAGGACTATTCTCACAGCAGGCCTCGGCTGCTGCCAGGCTTTCTGCTTTTAGTTTCTGTTAGAAGTCATCTTGTTCCTAAATAGCACTTGTACATGAGCAAATGAGGAGCAGGGAACCCTCCACATGCTGTGCTGCTGCTGGAGCAGCGTGACTGAACACAGTTCATTTACACACATATATATTTACAGGTTTTTACAGGTCATAAAAATAACTCCACCCAAAGTAGTAAATAAGCTTAATACATATCTCAGCAGAAGAAAACCAATACATCAAGCTACATGGAAAACCCACTGGTGTATTTCTGATAAATACAACCAGTATAGCTTTTACGAGTGCTGCTTGATAACTGGATATATGTCCTTACTTATAGTCCTTACTATCAAATCACTATGTGTTGAAGCCAGCAAAGAACTCTACCCCAAAGCTTTGATAAATATTGATTCAAACTGCAAGTAAAACTTCCTGTATTTCTTTCGTTGTTGCCAAAATTTAAAGTTTCCAAGCAACTTAGGATAATATTAATAATGATCAAACTACCTCAAGCTCTCATAAGCCTACTCAGCTTCTCCTGTGATCAGATGGTACGAATAACAGTTTCCATTTCAAACTGTTTTTCTTTTTTAATGACACCCAAGTACAGTACACTTTGGCTTCATTTTCATTGGCTGCTCTGATTCCATATTTTATATTTAATGTGACATAATTTGGGGAGCACAAGCACATTCCAAATACGTATTTGAAAGCCTGGTTGCACAGGACTCTGTTGGAAATCCAGATCAACCTATGCTGCCTTTCCACAAGTAAGACAGTTAGAATGCAGAAATGTCTGCATAAAATCCAGGTTTTGTTGCAGGAGTGGTTTGCACTTGCATGTGAACACCACATCTTCCTAAAAGCAGAAAATCCCACAACAGATTGTCCCTTATTCCAGAGTGTTAGTAAAATGAGGGGAAAAAAAATCTAGAAACATTGTGTAATACACATCCAAACTGATGGGAGGACAATCATTAAGTTCAGTAGTCACTGCTCAGACTGAAGGCGCAGCACAGCAGAGGCCCTCAGATTGCACAGCAGCTCACAGCAGAGCAGGACTGGCGGAGATGCAAGGCAGGAGCTGCTCACCAGCCAGCGGCTGCACACAGCAGCTCGGATTTCCCATGCAAACTGAAGCACTCCAACTTCCTGAGCACCAACAGTAGAATCACAAGAACAGCTACATCTGCCTTTTCCTGTACATTCAGCTCTTGGGCCTTTTTCTAAAGACCTGGCAGCTCATCAGTCAGCAGGGAGAGAAGACAGAACTTCTCAGGTTCTCAGAGTTCAGTAAATGAGTAATTGGTAAAGCTCATCAGAAAGGGTTCAGCCCCCACACCTGCAGGTGTGAGAACACAGTCCTGGGAAGCAGTAATTCCACCCTCTCCATTTGAACATCCTGGCCAGGTTACCCTGCAGGTGCCATGACATTTCCTGGCCCGAAATGGGCTTTGTGCTCCCCGCCCTCTGCATGCCCTCGGGGATTGCCCTGACAGAAGCACAGCTTGCAAGCCAGCTCCTCAGGCTGGGTGCACTTTGCTGGTGAGGGCATCCAGCAGTTAGGGCTGAGACCTCCTGCAGACAAAACTGTGGTATTTCATTACAGCAGATCTGAAAGAGATGTTTTTTGCTGGGGATATCCTGTTCTTAATTCTTCCTGTGCAATAATCAACTAAAAGGTGGTACTTGAAAAGCAGCAGTTACTTAGTAGGCCCAGAGGGTTGGGTAATGCATCAGGACCCGTTCCTGCCCATCAGCCATAGCACACAGCACATCCTGCCACACAACACAAGGGCAGACATCCCCAGACAGACGGACATGCCATGCCAGCAGGCACCTGGGGTGAGCCATAAAAACAAGGCAAGGGCACAGCAGTGCTGCCCCAGCACCAATGTGATCTGAGCAACCAGCAACAATAGCTCTTTCTCAGAATTAGGCTTTGTGCAAGATGTACCTAAAAATAAGACAACATGGGGCCTACATGCTACCTAACTAACAGGCTTCCTTTTATTTTAATACTATCTCTTCTCAGCCCCCTGTTTGACAGCGTGACTTTGTGACCCTCTGCTAAAGTTCTGCATTTAGTTTAATTGGTGTTACCAGCCCTGCATGTATTTCAATTCAGCATGAAACAGATTGACTGTCAGAAATCTGTTGAATTATTCACAATCCCATTAAACCATATTCTAGCAGCTACCAACTTTAATGCACTTTATATTGCAACATAGAAGCAAGTGCCAATTTCACCTGAAATACTGTTTTCAGAGTCATTCTTCCCACTGAATATTTTTAATTGGATTCATTTCTCTGGTCTGCACAAAGTAACACAGCAGGTCCCTGGGCTGTCCCCAGTGTCCAGCTGGGTGAGCAGGATCTGTGGAGCAGCCCCAGACCAGAAACATCACCTTCAGCATAGCATGGCCAAGCCAGTTACTAGAGAAAACCACTCTGAGCCATGACAGAAAGCATTAAGAACAAAAAAGGAGTCTCACGCACACGCACTGGGTTTTAACAAACAGTAGTGATATTTGGGGAACGTTTGCACCATGGCAATATTTAGTGAATTAACTCCCTGTAGTTAATAAGAAAAGGAAAGCATCAGATTGCCCCATACTTCTCAGAAACAACAAGGCAAGGCAAAGGAGGTATTGAGAAGCACTCACCACCATGGCCAAGGAGCACCAAGAGCAGTGCTAGCATCCAGGGCAGCTGCACCAAGGGACGACATCCCAGCCCTGCTGAATTTAAGGGGCTGGCAGCAGGCAGGCAGGCATGCTGGGAGCGAGCAGCCCACTTAAGGGAGCACACAGCATAATCCAGAAATTACACTGTTTTATTTGGAAATGTCATTTCTGACACTGGCTAAAGCGAAGAGTACACCCAGTGTTTGTAATCCTTACTCTTTGATACATTTCTAAACTGCATTTCACTTAGAAATGTTTAAATTGAAATCCAGATTGTGCTTGGGAACATGGGAAAAGGGATAAGGAGAAGTAAAAGTGGATGACTGCTGACTATGAGTGAGATTACAGCAGTAGACCCCAATGTCTTGGACATTTTCCAAAGTGCAGCACAGCTGATTGTGTGTTACTCTCCTCCAGCACACCTAGCCCAGCTTTCTTGTGCTTTTTCTTGTGTTCTCAGGTTTCTGCTGCTCTGGAGTGCAGTGCTTATCATGTACCCTACAAGTCTGGCTGTCATCTCACTGACCTTCTCAAACTATGTCCTGCAGCCCGTGTTCCCTAACTGTATTCCCCCCTATAATGCCTCTAGGATCCTCTCCATGGTGTGTTTACGTGAGTATTTGCTTCTCGTGCACACAAAGCTTGCCTCATTTTGCAAAGGATCACTCAGCAAGGCTGGGCTGATGGCCCCAGAACACAAGAGGCAGGCAGGAGTGTGCCCTGCACACTGGGGTGGCCAGTCCCTCCCTGCCTGCCTGCAGGGAGCACAGCAGGCTGCAGCTCATCCCTGGGCAGCAATGGCAGATGAGCTCACCCACAGTAGGTTTCCCACTGCTGCCTGAAGCCCTCCTCATCTTTCAATTCTCAAATGCAGGCGTGTAGGAAGTGCATACCACCACTGGCTTTGCATTCATTACTTACAGAGCTGGTGGGACTGGAGCAGAGCCATGGGGAAAGAAGACATTCTCTGTGTCCCATAAGGAGGCTGAAACCCCAGTTCAGGTAGCAGATTGAGCTCTGAACAGGCACAGCCCTTCAAGCTGGACAAGCCAGGCAGCAGAGCCCCAAGGAGGAAAGCTATGATAGATGCTCCTCTGCAGCTGGGCACCTCATAGGGCAAGGCCAGTCCCCTCTTGTCTTCGATTATGGCCACGCGGGAACTATGCAGCAGTCAATGTTTTATAGTGCTGTGTGTGTTCTTAAATAAACATAATTTCATTTCACTGAATTCAGTCTTTTGCTCTCCAGTACTCCTGACCTGGGTGAACAGCTCCAGCGTTCGATGGGCAACACGCATTCAGGATATATTTACAGCAGGAAAACTCTTAGCCTTGGCCCTTATCATTACTGTGGGCTTCATACAGATCTTTAAAGGTACTCTGTGAGACAGCTCCAACACGGGTATGGTACTGTTGCTACACTTGCTTCTCTTACCCTCCTTACAAAGCAACCCAAAGGGACTGCAGGGCTGTGGAGCAGTCTCTGTGCTGCTGATTGGGCTCTGGTTGCTGCAAGTGCTCTTGGGCTGGAAGGAGCTGGAGAGTGACATCCCACACAGCAGCTGTGTGTCCTGGTGGGAAAGCATTTGTCTTGAGTGCTGCTGAGGGATTTATTCCAGGCACAGATGCAGTGGAGGTTTATCCTCTGTGTGACAGCTGTACATGGAGTCATGAAAATGATGGCACTACAGAGAAATGACCTGTATCTTCCCTAAACATATTCCTTTCTGTCCTGCATTGTTGGTTTTGATGAAGGAGAAGTGCATCTGAAGGTATTTTAGAGTGATTACAGAAAATTTATGACTCGTTGCATGGTCTTTAAATTTTAAAGTACTTTGAGTGCAAACTGATAAGCAGTGCTGGGCCCCATTCAGGAAGACGCCAAATTCATTTTGGGCACAATCCGGTTTCCTATGTCCTAAAAGTCACTTGTAACATTGAGAACTACAAAATACCACCTTCTCAAGATGTAAAAATGTCTGACTGAATCACCAACTTAATGGAAAGCAGAGGGCACAAAAGGCTCGTGACATTTTTATCATGTCTATGATGAGTCATGCAAAGAAAGATGAAATATAGGGCATTTAGAGAGCAGGACTATTTCTCAGTGATAACAGTTTCACAGTCTTGATAAATCTTCCAGCCCCATAGATATTTTCCCGGTAGTCCTACTAAACAAAACCAAGTTCTTGCAAAAGTAGACAGCATTAGGAACAGACAGGAGTTTGCCCCATTGCAGAGCCGCCCACCAGCAGTGTGTACAGAAAGGCAGGTAGCAGTACGTCGCAGCAGCGGTGCCAGCACTGTGGCAACTAGATGTAGAGCAATGACTGTGTGTGCAGAGCCCACTGCCTCCCCAGGACACCCTGCCACAGAGAGCACCATGAGTGCAGTGCCAGCCCAAGCTGACCTGTGGGATATGAAGAGCACAGAGTCTCAAACCCAATCAAGCAATGAAAAAAAGGGAAAAAAAACACCAAAATTTCACCTATTTCCTGGTGTCTCTGGTGGGCAGCACTTCCCTCAGGGGAAGGCGTAAACTCTTGCTTGTGCTTTCTGTGCAGGAAACTATGAAGAGCTGACACCGAGCAAAGCGTTCCATTTTTGGATGACTCCATCCGTGGGGCATTTAGCATTAGCTTTCCTTCAAGGGTCATTTGCATTTAGCGGCTGGAACTTCTTGAACTATGTAACAGAAGAGTTGGTTGATCCTCGCAGGCAAGTATCCCTTTCCACATCACCCACTTTTTTTTTTGAAGTGCTGAGACATTCAAGCCACGTGATAACATCATTCATCTAATAAGCTGCAGCGATATCATGACATGTCCTATAGGACTGGTGTGGCTAAAGGAGAGGTTTTTTGTTTGGAATGCAAACAGGCTAGTTAACGAAACACCATGCTGAAATTAGGAACAGACTGTACAAAGTATCAATTCAATTCCAACGACCTATGGACAAAGCAATGTCATTGTGGCCCTGACCAAACATTCAGTGCATCCTTAGCAAAAAATCAGCCGATGAGACGCCCCACACGTACCTAAAGGGAGAATCACTGTCTCTTGTTAGAAAAATGTTGGGTTCTACTGCAAGTCACTTTGCTTTTTCACCCAAAGGGGACATTATACAAAGACCTGAATGAGAAGATGGGAAGGCACCTGACCCACAGGCAGCACTCCCTGCCCTCCACCTGTACCATAGTGCAGCTGCACAACCTACCCCAGGAGTGCCCCGTGTCAGCTCTCTGGGGGCTGTGTGTGTGGGAAGGAGGTTTGAAATGACCTCGCGCTGGCAGGCGGGGGGAGCCAGAGGGAGAGCAATTCTACTTTAATAAAGCAAAGCTCAAACATTTCAAAATTTCTGAGATGATAAAGAGGAATGACGGATGCTGAGAGCAGCTCTTGGAGTGTATTTGTGGGCATGCCACGCACACAGCAGTTAAACAAGGAGAAGTTCAACGCTTGCACAGCCTGGCTGGGAGTGAATGAAAGCTGCCGTCTCACGAGCAGCCCTGTGGAGGCCTTTACACCATTGAGTGGGAAAGCGCACGCCCAGGACCTTGGCAGGAATAGAGAAAGATCAGCAATGTGCTCCCTCCAAAAACAGCAGCACTGTAATGGGTCACCACAATTTCAAACCTGAACAATGAAAAGTTATGACTTTTATAAGGCAAATATGGCCTCAGTTGAGAAATAAAAAGGAAAGGGAGGGAATAGACTTAAATATTATTATTTTTGCAGCCTCTAAAGGGAAAATAGAATATAAAAAACTGATTTGGTACCAAAAAAAAAAAAAAATCTTCCAATTTTTACTAAATCCAATCAGGATCACAAAGATTAAAGTACTTTTCTTCTGTTTGTTTTTTAACTTTTTCCAAATGTGACACAGAGACAAAAATGCGTTACTGCATTAGATAGAGATTTGTTCAGCTGCCCACCTCTAAAGAGGGCCCTGAACTGGCAACTGAGTAAAATATTCACTCCTGGAAGGTACCACAGCATTGTAGCAGATGAACCTGCACAGCTGGTTGAGTGCCCCAGGCTGTTATTGTGCTCTCGCTGTGTATGACTGTAAATTCTTATCTACCCTCCTAATTCTTTTATTAGGAACCTACCTCGTGCCATATTCATATCCATCCCATTGGTGACATTTGTGTATACGTTCACCAACATTGCATATTTCACTGCCATGTCACCCCAAGAGCTCTTGTCCTCCAACGCTGTGGCGGTAGTAAGTAAACCATTCCCTGGATGTCTAAAATACACTTTGATTTCAGTTCTGTGCTTTGCAGTGTATTTCAGTTTCTCTGCCTTCTGTTGCTTTAGACATTTGGTGAAAAGTTACTGGGCTATTTTTCCTGGGTTATGCCAGTCTCAGTGGCCCTATCTACATTTGGAGGAATAAATGGATACCTTTTTACCTCATCAAGGTTAGATGGAGTACAATTTTATGAACATTATCTAATTTGGGGAGGGGCTGTTTTAATTTGATTTGCTAAAGAAATGCTAGCTAGACATTTTGGATGTTATAGCATGGTGAGATCATTGTTGGGAACATTGGATACATTCAGTTATGAACTGCTCTTTTTCAATCAGCAAATGTAATATTGAATCACAGAATCTCTTGCAAAACAATCCTTATGAGCTACTAAAAGCATCTGCAGATGTGAAATAACTTGCAGTAAGAGCCAAACACGGCTTTAGTATGGAACCAAAGCAATTTTACATCAATAACGTTCCAGTAGCTACAAGCTAAAGTATGCTGGAAAAGGATTTGCAGGGCCGGTTCAGTTCCCAGTTACAGGCATCACTCCCGCAATGAAGAAGCTCCTTCCAGGCAAGATGCTTTGTGTGCACACTGATGATAGCAGGACCAGGATCTTCAAAGTCTATTTGTATTAATTGACCTTTCTGAACACCATTTAAAAGTTATAAATTTTTTTTTAGAGGAAACAATCCAACTCTGAAGTACCTTGGGAAAATTATTTATCTGAGCACTTCCACAATTATCATGAGATACAAGTCTGAATGCATGTAAAAGTGAAATCTTAAGGCACATGAAACCTTAACCAATGCCCTTTTGATGCTGGAAATATTATCTGTGAGATTTTTGGTGCCTTAGCGACACATGGCTGATCATCTCACAGCTTCCCTGTTCATGGATAAGCAGGCAGTGCTGCTGGCAGATGGGGACTGGCAGACTTCAGTTCTCATCCTCAGAGATAATTGGGCAACTTAGATCAGGTGATTTCACAGGTGACATTAGCCATTAAAGGCCTTCTACGTGGAATGATTTAGATGAAACAACTTACACCAAGTTATTCACAAATCTCTAGTGGAAGTGAGAGCCACGCTATGGTCTCCTCAGCTTCAAACCAGCAGCCAGAGAGCAGCTTCCTTCTACTCCAAAACCCATGAGAGCAGTTGAGATTAGAGACATTGTACAGCTAGATATTGAAAAAGCTGTTTTACATGCAGTGGATTAGTGCTCCTATTCTCATTTGCAGGTTATGTTTCTCTGGTGCCCGAGAAGGCCACTTGCCAAGCTTGCTTGCCATGATCCATGTGAAATACTGCACACCCATCCCTGCCCTGCTCGTCTGTGTAAGTTCCGTTGTCCCTGCCCCATTGTTCATCCAAGAAGAGGAGAAAATGTTCTGAATGTTGGAAGGTTTTGGCTGGTTAGGCTGCTGTTTTCCTGCAGGAAGATCTTTTTCTTTTTCTTAGACATTGTGAATTTCCACGATATTAATGACTGATGGAAGTCGTTATTTGAAACAAATACCCAGTTTTAGCAAGAATAGAGTTTATGAATATGTGATGAACAGAATACAAGATGTTTTGTGGCAAAGAAGATATTAAAAAGCAAAATGACCCTCGGTGCTGCAGTCGCTGAGTGCACAGCCCAAGCAGGGGAATTCTCCCAAGGGCATCTGCTCAAAAAGTTGGCTGCATCAAAGCCAACTGCGGATTTGCCACTAATTTCAAAACAATGAGGATTTGATGCAAGATGCACTAAGATGCACGTTTGCATGACTCTCCTGGCTCTAACAGCAATTCTGGCACAATACACCCAGACATAATTTCATCAGATAAGCCTTCTGCACATTCCACTTTCTGGACAAAATACCTGCACAACTGAGGCTTATGGCATTCCCAGGGCTCAGTGCCTGACCACAAATATCTCGTTCACTGCCTGTACAGGATCTGGGGGCAAACCCCACAGCCCATCTGTTCTGCCTTGAGCAAACAGAAGGCGCTGGCTCCATCCCAGCCTCACGCCAGGCAGCTGAACTCTGCTGATGCTGACGAAGCAGAACTTCTTTGTCCTTAGAAATACATCAGCTCAACCAGCATACTGAGTTTCTGTGCTGTTTCACTGTGAAATAGCCATACCACAAGTAGGCTGCCTGCACCGAGCAGGCCTGATAAATCAGGCATATGTCAGCCTCTCTCTCAGTCTGCTCCAAACATTTCCCTTAAATTACAGTGCAAATTACAGAACCAACACTGCATATCAATTCATCATTTGAAGGTACTTCAATGCAGCTCAGAGTACATCAAATGCTGCAATGAAATATTAATTCCTTAACAAATAGAAATGTAAAAATAACGTAGTGTAGGCAGCTACAATAGCAAATGAAGTCAGACCTCAGGCAATCCTAATTAATACATCAGGTTCTCTTTTCTTTTTCAGTGAATTTCACCTGTTTTTTTCATGCAGAAAGCTTTCTTTGTACACAGAGAAAGACCTTTTTAGCATCATCAGTGAGAGCTGTATTTTTACTAATCCTTCCAAAAATGAAGGGTCCAAGCTAAATGCAAAATAAACAGACTGGGTTTTTTGCAAGACAGTGAAGTGACAGGCTCTCCTGCCCACTGTGTGTCAGGCTGCCGTCAGGCATAGTAATCAGGGGAGGAAACACACACTCCTCTACAGCCCAGTACCACTCAGAAATTACACCATTTGGCAAGCAGCTCTGACACAGTCATGTCACCTACACAAGAAACATCATCGCCCCAAGCGCCTTCAGTGCAAAACCTGTTAGTGGCAGATGTGTGTCTGCCAGCATGCACCTTCCAGAGGAAAGTAGGAAACATGTTACGCCACACTGGTATAGAAACACTGCCCTATTTTAAATGAATTTTATAGCGAGACAGCTCAATATGCTGAAATCACCTCCAACTCCACATAGCTTTGAGGATTTTAACAGAGGAATGGAGAGTCCAAAGGGTCATTTGATTGTGATGGTGCGTAATTACTGCTACCAGTGGGTACAGAACTCCTCCCTCCCTAGAGACCTTCGCTATTAAAATGGCTAATTAAGGAAAAAGAAGACATAAGCAAAAAGAGCCTGAAGTAACATGCAGCCAAATCCTGAAAGCTCTCTAAAGGGATCCGGACATCGCATTTCCCCCAGGCTTTGGCCACCAGCAGACAATGTTTGCAGGGTGAATATGCAGTGCGAGGTGGGGTTCATGCCTGGGATACCAATGGGCAGGTGGGGCAGGATCTGAGAAGCAACACCATGAACCCTGAACAAGCTATCCCAACTTCACAGTGTTATTCGGAAATAAAGTACAAACAAAAGTAGACATGTAAATTTCCACCATCTGTCTGCCAGTTTCTAACACGAGTAATGTTCAAGAGATTAATGATGTCAGTCATCTGCAGCATGAGCCGTGGGCCACTGGGAGGAAAGGGCAAAGCTTTTATTCTTTATAATACATACAGGACACCTGCAATAAGGTGAAGCACTGATCACAGACTATTAGCCTACAAGAAAACCCTCTTGTCTCATAATAGACAACTTTCTCTTTGCCAGAAGTCCTCATTGTAGGGTCCAAAAGGTTTTAAAACAGAATTTGGTGGAGTGCAGCCATTGAAAGCAGGTACAGAAGTGTCCAGCTCAGGCAGCACAGTAGGACAATAAGCAACAAGAGTTAAGCTTAAACTGCTTTTCGCTTTTTTGCTTGTTTTTATTGCTTTTAAGCTACCTTGTTAGTAATAATTCACATCAGATCACCTTTCTTTCTTTACAGTGTCTGGCCACTCTTATCATCATGCTTGTCGGAGACACGTACACACTAATCAACTATGTGTCATTTATTAACTACCTCTGCTATGGAGTGACAATTATAGGCCTGATCGTGTTACGCTGGAAGAAACCCAAAATCTTCAGACCTATTAAGGTGAAAATATTAAAGCTAAATCTCTTGGCTGCAATGCAAAAGGCATGGGAGGAACCAAAGAAAACCCTGTGTCCTCCAGTTGTTTTTTTTTTTTGTCTTTTTGAAGATCAGTTCATTTTCAGATGTAATGCTGAACTTTCAGTTTCAAACCATGCCCCAAAGCACCACTAGTGTAAAAACGGGATACAAAGGCTTCCAAAAACAAACTTGCTAGTTGGGCAAGTGACAGTGGCAGAAGAAAGGGGACACAACCCATGAGGCTCTCAATGCCACAGCTCTTGTTGCCAGCCCAGCGCTGCCCTCACTCTGCAGTCATGCTCTGCTCTGCTCTCTCCCTCCAGGTGAACCTCCTCATTCCCATCACTTACCTGGCATTTTGGGCATTTCTGCTGGTCTTCAGCCTATACTCCGAGCCAGTTGTCTGTGGAGTCGGACTCATTATCATTTTAACTGGAGTGCCCGTGTTTTTTCTTGGAGTCTACTGGAGAAATAAACCAAAGTGTGTAAATAGGCTAATAGGTAAGCATTGCTGATTTGGTGCACTTTTTGGGCCCACTGCTCATGGCCTGCAGAGCTCAGCCCCCCCCAATGCTGAGACCCCAGCAAGCTCAACCACTGCTGGCATGCACAGCCTTCAGACCCCCACACAAAGCAGGCCAGGTGCTGCCTATGGATGGAAATACTTCAGTTTTAAATTAGAAGGAATGGCGAGCCACCAGGCAGACAGGCACATTGCAGTCGAGCCCCGGACAGGAGGTAATAGATGTATTTTTGTGGCTGTTTGTGCAGGTAACTGCTTTCTTCATCACTTGCCATATTCACCTTCACTTGTGCCCCTGTGCGTGCCCCAGCTCACTCACCACAGCCTCAGCAACAAAGCAGATGCACTAGAGTATCACTTTAAGCACATAAAGACCAAACAAACCAAACAAAAAGAATAATAAATGACAGAACTCTGCCTGTCCCTCACCCTGCTCTCATCCCAGCAGCACTGCAGAACCCCTGTATGGCACGATGAATTATTTCTCACTCAAATAACAAGAAAGCCTTGCTTTTTCCCTCACATCACAGTGCACACGCTGCTTGTGATTTGGCTGTGCTTGGCTTGCAGCTGTTCTGTGGTGAGGACTTTCCCTGAGCAGGCGCAGCTGCCTGCCCGGCTCCCTCAGCCTCACTGCGACCACCGGGCACTGGCACGACCTCAGGGATGGCCCAGCGAGCCTCTGAGCAGCACAAAGGGCTCTTTGCAGTAAAGGGACATTCCTAAAGGCGCCTAATTTTAATCCACCTGCGTTTTGCAAACACCAATGGTCACCTCACTAGAGATAAAAGCAGCCAAAGGGAAGGCGGGCAGTGCGGAGAGGCCAAGAGCTCTGTGGGGAAGATGGCCGCCGGGTCACGCACTGCGTCACGCAGCGCTCGAGCGCCATGCCGAGCGCAGCCCGTGCTAACCGCACACTTGCTCCCTGCAGAGTCGGTGACGTGCTGGGGACAGAAGCTGTGTTTTGTGGTGTACCCCCAGGGTGGGGCGGCCGAGGAGCCTGCTGCCCACTGCCACCTGCCCGCCAGCGACAAGTCCCCGAGGAAATAGCGGAGCAGCCTCTGGGGCTTCTTGTTTACACGCCCATTTTTGCAAAAAGATTTTCTGGGATTTAAAAAAAAAAAAAAAAGCCTTAGAGAATAGTGAGCTACACACTTTATGGCATCTGTAGCTTTTAGTTTTTTCCCTAAGAAAAAAGAAAAAGAAAAAAAAAAAACAGAAATAAAATATGAAATAAGGCACTGGTTGTTTCTTTTTCGGCAGCACACTCGCTCAGCGGGGGAACGCAGCACAGCTACAGCTCTGAGATACTGATTCTAGCAGTCATAAGGGCCTGTTTGAGACTGAGAGACTGGGGCATGTGAAAGCATTACTAAAGCTCCCCATCACAAAACCAAAATGGAGAAAGCCAGGGGAGAGGAGATGGGGGCAACCCTGCTGCTGCCCCAGCATAAGTACAGCCCAAAGGATCATTTCTCCATAGGACAGCTGGTGGGCACCCACACAGCCAGGAGCAGGGGAAGCATGTGGGACAGGAACAGGCCGTGTTATTGTACAAAGGAAGCCGGCTTGAGCATTCAGACATCATTTGGTGTGATAAGGCCTCAAGCATCTTCATTTTTGAAACATTTTTGCTTGGGCTCCTGCACAACAGGGAGATCTCAAAAGAGCCAGGAAGAAAACCCAGCGCTACTCTTTACTATGAGTCAGATGACACTCTTCATTTTAATGGTGCTCAGAGAAGCAGCAAGTCTACATCATTTTCACATCAGATGCTCTTTAGAAAGTGTTTTGCATATTTTATTTGCAGCAAACACTTAAAAAAAAAAAAAATCTGGTTCATACATTCAGTAAATTCATAGAAATCTGCTGCTGTAGCAATATGGCCACTTTCACACCAAAGAATCTTTTGAAAATGCAAAATGCAGGAATAGCTCTAAGCAACATTTTGAATAGCTCCTGTTCTTTTGTAACTTTTGAAAAATAAAAGCTATCACATTCAGTTGCCTTGGTAACAGCCACAGGAATTTAATTCTTAAAGCAGCTCTGTGTTAGTGGCCTTGGTAGAAAAATTAGGGGTTCATTAATCTCTTAGTTTGTCAGGTACCACACATTGTACAAAGATTGAAGAATAGACTCAAAATATGGGGGTAAGTTCAAGGAAAGTGACTTTCCAATACAATGCATTTTTATCTTTAAATATCTGTCCATGAATGTCCAAGCCTAGAGATGGTAAACTGAAAAGAAACACAGTTTACATTCTCCTTCTATAAAGCTATTAATTGTAAGTCGTGAAAATATATATTTAGTTAAAGAAAAATGTGGCTTTGTGTGTACATATACACACACATCTCAGGTACCAATAGAAACGTATGAAACCTGTAACTGCTACCCAGGCAATCAAAGACTAAATTAAAGAAGCCACTACTTCTTTAGTTGCTAACTAGTTTGGGCTCAAATTTTACCTGACTGTATTTCAATGCTCTAAAACAATAAACATTTGCCCTTAGATCAGAAGGCTGAATTTAAAACAGGAGGGTTGGGTAGAGCTTATCTTTGAATTACATATCAGTCTCCAAAAGCTGTTTCAAGATGTCTCATTTCATTTTTAGAAACAGTTTCATCCGTGCTCCCAACATCATGTATGTTATTTTTTTAAGGCTTTGCAAAAGTTACTTCCTAGCGCACGCTATTTCAAGCCATAGAAATCAACATACGGAGCTTGGAAGACAAGTTCATATGCTGACTGAAATTTAGCAGCATGCTTAACTTTGTTCAGGTATGACTTTTTTCAAAAGATGAAACAAAAATCCCACAGAAGATGTAACTGCTATTACTTCTAAGCCCACTGAACAAAAGCAAAATCCCAAGACAGCCGACACTACAAATATGTCAAGAACGTTGCATGATTCAATGCAGAAAAGACAGCTTTTTCCAAAAGAAAAGTTTTGTAATTTTGAAGTGTTTGCTGTAGTGATACAACTCTTGCTGATTCTTGTTTCCTGCAGCATTTTGACGTCCCCTTTATTGATATGTAAATCATGATAACCTGTGTGTTAGCTTTTCTGAAGGAGAAACTCCCAAAGAAAACAGAGCGAAGAACATCTCCACCTGAGCTGCAACAAGTGCACCTTCTCCAGGTCATTTTCTGCAACTTTCAGACAATTTTACAGTCATCTCCATACAAAACAAATTGGCACCACCCTAGCTGAATTACACTAATAGCACAGCAGTGTTAAAATGAGTTTAAAGCTTTAAAAATCAATCAATTTCTACACAAACCTGTATTTTACATACTATTATATTTATGTAGCAGCACACATACACAAAGTATGAGAGGCTATAATGCAGAATACTCTGCTGTTCATTCTTTTAGTGCTGGCAATACCATTTGGCAAATTTCACAGTAGTAATAGAGGTAATGCAAATACTTTGAGCTCTAAGCATCAACTTTAAGTTAGCTTTTGAGACTGAAGCTAGTAGGAGCTGTGTTGGATTGTTCTTATTGCATTATCACCATACGATTATCGCAGATCACATTGTCATTGTGCCACGCAGTGCACACAACAGTGGGAAAACAGTCTGTCTCCCGAGAAGGATGGCATCCCATAGGCAACAGGAGCTGGGGGGCACAGGCAGGAGAACGCAGGACTAATGAGGCTGAGCTGCACGGCACAGCTGCTCCTGCAGGCTCCATTGCTCTCCAATGTTTTCATGACCTCGGTATGGGAATTGGCTGTTTCCACATGACTCCGGTACATCAGGCAAAAGACCTTGATCTCAGCAAGGTCCAGACAGAACACTCATATCAGTTCAGAGCTTTTACCCAACTCAGCAAGAATCCATGAGTCACTGTGTATTTAATATTCCACACACAAGCATATTAATTGGAAGTAATTTTATAAATAGGTATTGAAAGATACACAAGCAATCTTTCATCAGCAGAGCTCAATGATTTGCTGTCCCACACAATTTTCAGAGGTCTTCAGGAAAGATTTTCTCATCTTTCATTCTCTAATCTGCAAATTCTGGGAACAAAATACATTTTCTTTTTGGCTCTTTTGGGAGCCAAATGAATGACAAGACAAAAATTACTGAGCTTCTGAAGTATGCATCATAAATGAAAGCTTCATTTAATTTAAAAAAAAAAAAAAAAAACCAACAGGGTAAAGCCTTGCTTGGAATTTGTCTTTTCCTAAATCTGAGTTCCAACTGCTTTGGCTCCTCGCTTGGGAGCAGGCCTGTGTGTGGATCAGGGACTGTCTCCTATTACTAAAAGCAAAGCATCTTTTGTTTAATTTTAAAACTTCTCATTCCTCAACACTTCTCACCGTTGCTCTTACTAGGCAAGAAGCTTCCGCATTTGGACAAATGAAAAAGGAAAATCCAAGGAAAAGGATTTGAAAGCAGGCAAGGGACACTGTTTTTATTAGAGATCAAAAATAAATGTCTTATAAACCTGGGATAAGAGATAGGAATTGAAAGGAAGGAAACTTGGCACACCAAAGCAGGAAATGTATGAAGTGCAAAAAAAGGGAAACTTCCACCACTCAATCCAGCTAAGACTATTTGATCCCTGAAGACAAGAACACAAGAGCCAGAATCTGAAATGAGAAGGGTGGCTTATTTAACAATTTGCTATGTTAACAGACTAACAAGAGACATGAGATGAGGCATGCTACCTGGAAAGTTTGGGTCATGGACGGAGAGGCTGCATATAAATCCTACTGCCTGCTCGGGAGATGAAAAGACACTTCCTGTTCTTAAATAAGCAAAAGCAATTCTTCTCTCAAAAATCTGTTAAAAGAAATACATAAATTACTTAAGACTTTTCAAGCTAGCTCCTTGGTTTGTCACAAGATACATCTGTTGTGCTACACAGGCTTTCAGCAAACACTGCTGCAAGTGCACAGGTATCATTTATTACCCTGTCTGCCTTTTATGGGCTCTATTCATTTCAGCCAAGTTTACATCAGTATTAGGGTTGTAGTATTACTGCTTGTGTCACTGCTATTGAAGCTGAATTAGCACTTCATGGTGAAGGAAAGCAACCACCCTTCCTATGAGGTGAGGCACTGTCAGCCCTCTATATCAAGCTGTGCCCTTCTATCCTTCATGGTTATGGATGAGTCCTGATGACCACGAAGTCTGTACAATTCTCTACTACACAGATAAATACTTCCAAGTTTGTTGGCAGAAGTTTGCTCTACACAAAAGAACTCAGCTTATGCCTTCTACTAAAAAAAACAACCACAGCAGAATAGAGCCAATGACATAAACAAAAGACATAAACACTGGAGAGAGGAAGCATGAGCGAAACAAATACAGCCCCAGCAATTGGCAGTGAGGTGCTATGTTTCAGGAACAGGGTTTTTTGTCTGTTTTTTTCTCTGCAACAGAGTCATAAAGAATCATGTACTCCACAGCTATGTTTTGTTATTTGGGGTATATGTATGCATCTTTTAAAGACATCTGTGCACAACAGGAAATTGCTACTGGTAAGATTTCACGTGTACTTTCCAAAAAAAGTGACACACATCTACAGCTTCAGATACCAGCAAGAAGCATACAGCCAAAAAAAAGAACTACACACCAACTTCAGATCTTCACACCAAAGGCTCATAACTGACTCAACATATGGAGTCAGCAATGGGCAGTGCTAACAGATTGGCACTCTCAAGTGACAGTCAGAAATCCACAGTCTCTGGACACATTAAATTTTATTAAAAATTAAGAGATTGAAGCAAGAGCAAAGTATGATGATGCCCAGCATCTTACTTGTATTGTATCATTGTCCAGGAACCAGCAAACACAGGTAACCACGATGCCATACCTGAACCATACATCTGTACATACACATTATGGTAAAATGTATTTCAGTGAATATATACAACACACACATACCAAAAAAAAAAAAAAGAAAAAAAAAAGGTAGAGAACAGAAAACAAGTACATATAAGGGATATTACAGAGTCATACACAAGCTGGAAAGTGTTGCAATTTCAAATAGAAACACAGCCCATGTTTTAGTAGTAATAAGAGAGTAAGAGAACACTTTAGTCGTGATGCTGCCGGTGAGAGGTTCTTCTTAGATCAGGAAAAGGCTTAAATATTCCTCTCCATTCAGAGTTATTTTTAGGAAACTATTTTTTAGGGAGATTGGACAGTGGAGTTTTGTAGGGTTTTTTGGTGTTGTTTCTTTTTTTAAAAACTTTTTCCCTTCTATGAAAATACTTAGCGCAGAAAAGCATTCTTAAAATATTTTTTTAAAAGATAAATTCACTAGCTCATTAGGTCACGTAGCCATTGAAGTGCAATCATAATTTTCCACTGAGCAAAGAATGAAATTTTCTGTTCACACTTCTGGCATAGTAGCAGTTTTCCACCTTTTCTTTTTAGTTAGTTCTGAATATACGGAGGCAGCTTGCGTGGAACAGAAGCTGGGTGAGCTTCAATGACAGTCAGTTCTCTGCTTAATGGTTACAAGGGGTGGAGAAAGGAGGGGTAGACATATACTAAGGCAGACTCTGAGTTTTCCATCAAGTGTCAACATTTCAACACATTTGTTTGTACCCACAGCACACATGCACACGTTTCTTCTGCAAAAGTGACTCTTGCCTCCAAGGAATGGACTAGGGGAGCTAGGAGAGAATATTCTATTGCAGAATACAAAACACAGGTGTTTACAAAAGCACCAGGCTTGTATGTCTCATTTATGCAAGGCTGTAAATTCCAGCAGTGATGGCTGTGAGTATTTCTGTACACTTCAAGCATCAAATTTTCATTAACCTGGATGTTTGTCAGTTTCTAAATATAAATCTTTCTCACTGAAATTTCTGCTGAGTTACCAAATGGATCAGTACACAAAATACGCATTATATATGTAAGAAATTATGTTGTTACATCTTAAAAGAAAATACAGTGCAGGGTTGTTCCCAGAATATAGAGTAATTTAAAGTATATATTTCAACTCTAACATTTCAACATATTTTAACTTCAAGAGCCTTACAGTATGATAATTTAAGGCATAGTATGATCAAAATTATTTTTCTATAGTAATACATTTCTGTAAGAGAATTAAATAAACACTTATTCTGAAGATCCTTCGTATCATCACAATATTAACCCTGAAACAATCCTCCTCCCCACAGATTAGGCTTACTGTTTTAAAGATAAAACTACTATTTAAAGTTACCTCCGGGAAAAAAAGATGACACTAAAACCTGCAGCCTTCGATGCAAACAATCTGGCCGCATGATGACTACAGTACACAGCAAAGGTGGAATGCATTTAAAATGCTCATAAATGCTATGAAATTAACATCTTTCAAAGCTTCATTTTCCTTGATGAAATGAATTCTGATCACAAAAGCACTTGAGAAGAAATGAGTAGTACTTACTTAATGTAACTATGACTCTTGCTCATTATGCATTTTGCTACAATCCTTTCTATGCTCTTACAGACTTTGAATCTTCCGCCTCTGGAAAACACACTATGAAACCAATTTGCAACTGAAAACAAAAAAGTAATTTCAAAGTCATTCCTTCACATTACATTTCAGTAAAGCAAAAGTCTTAATGCTTATTTTTTTAAAGCACTCCCACAGGAAGTCCTAGTGGAAGATTCAGGGCACATACAGTCCATTAAAAAACATCTCTGACACTTCAGTGTAAACTGTTCACTGCAAAAGCCTGCAAAAACACCCCACTTCAAGTCCACCCCAGCTTTACAAGCTGAAGTTACCAGTTAATAACTTCAGGCAAGTTGAATTCCTACAGCATTAAACAGCATCAGAGCGCTTGGATACTTACAGAGGAACAGCTGAGATAACTTCTTTGTTAATTTCTGTATGTAGCATTCCAGTTTGTTACTGCCTCACCAGAGGGCCAAAACAGAGCTCCTAAAAGGGTGGGGGGAAGCCTGGCCCACGCTATTTCATGGCACCATCCTACCAGCAGCAGGGCCAAACTATCAGACCATAACCAGCTGTGACCGCACCAGGTCATTCCTGCTTCAGTAATATCAACCTTCTTTCAGGTAAATATCTTGCTTGCGTCTAATTGCACCCTAAATTAAAAAAAAAAAAAAAAAAACACAAAAAGGCACCAGTTTAAAGCAGTATACAATTTATACAATTCACACAGTGTCAGCTTTGAAACTGGCACTGTCCTACTTCAGTTCTTAACAGAAAGTAAAAGCAAACCCCTATAACTGACTAGAAAAACAAGTTTCAAAAAGCTGCACCTAGATAGCAGATTTACGAGAAAACTTGTGAAGTAGATTTTATTACAAAATAAAGAATCCAATCCCGAAAGCTACCAAGTGCTCAGTGCTTCCTATTGCAGCTAGCTGTGAAGTCTCAGAAACCTTCAGAGCACAACCAAAGAGGTGTAATCATAAAAGTCCCTGAAATCAGAAGGGAGGAGAGGAAAAAGGGTAGGAAGACAGCAAGCGATTCTTCAACCTCTGCTACATCACTTTGAAGAGTAACATATGACAACTGAAAAATATTGTTGCAAATGGGGTTCAATGCATTTCACTTGTACTGAACACTGCTGATCTCTTACTACAAAGCCATAGCGGACAGGAATGTTCTGCATACTCTATATAGAAACTTTGGTTCTAGTGGATGTTTCAAGAGCTATATGGCCATCAAAACATTTCTGAAGGGAGCAAAGGAAGCAAGCTACTTCTAGAAATAGGGAACAACAAAGGATTTTATTTCCTCTCAAACATTTTAATGATATTATTAAATTTTAGTTAAATAATGATGCCTAAAAGGACAATGTTATTTCTCGACTGGTACTCACAGTCACAACTGGTGCCTGGTCCAAGTTCCAACAGTGTTAATTTCTGTAAGACCACTTGAAAAAGTAAAGAAATACCAACTCCCTGAATGGAAAGTAAATAAAGCACAGAAGAAATAAACAGTGGAGATGCCTCCCAACTACAGTGACATATTCTTGCTCTCTGAGCCCCTGACATCACATACTGGCCTACTTCTGCCCCCACTGGAGTTTCAGGAATAGCAACAAAGAAAAACTTGTCCCATTTAGTCCTGTGCTGTACTCCTGGGGATTAAAGCACACCAGTTTTGATGGACAATCTGAGAGCAAAAACCACCTAAAATCAAAGTGCACAGTCATATAAACAATGAAGTTACAAAGTTTACAGGGTCAAAACAAAAGCTTCTACTAGCAAACAAGTAAAGACTCATCATCACTTGTACTGATTTCAGAGAGGGGAGCAGAGGACTCTAACATTGGCACTTCCACAGAATGGCAACAAGCCGCATGAATACCCAAAGGCTCCTCCCGATGGGAGCCAGGGCAACACCGGCTTTGTCCATCCACTTGGATATGAACATTCAAGGGGCTATCTGAATAAGCAGACTCCCACTTTAAGGGTAACCTACATGGCTCTTCACTTGGTGGATGACTTCTACTTAAATTATTGCCCTCTAGGACAGTCCTCCTGGGTGCTGACCCTCCATGGATCGCTTCTGTGACACTTTCAGACAAAGGATCTCTGAAAGGCTTTCCTGAATCCACTTTATTGGGCTGCTTGAGCTCGCTGCCCGAGGTCTCAGCACCTACAGATTTATCAGCGTGTCCAGACTCAGGTTCTGCTTGCGCAGCAGTGCAAGTGTTCTCTAAGACATTCGAAGGCAATGGCTCTGTGATTTCAGTCTCCGGCTGCAAGGTGCTACATCCAACTTCTTGCAGGTCACTGGCGTGGGCGTCTGCCTCTAAACTAGGTCCTTCAGGTGAAGGCGGAGAACTCCCGATAGTCCCATCAGCGCGGTTGATGATTCCATCACCCAACGTCGTCTGCGAAGTGTGGGCAGGTGTCAGGAGTGGGATCTGTCCTCTCACCCGAGGTCTGTGGAAGAGTCTGTTCCAGAGTCGGCCAAGGCGCCGCCGAGACGAGCTTCGTCGTGACGAGTGACGTCTCATCTGCCTCCTCATGGCCGTTCGGATGTTCTGCAGCACGGAGGCCTGTCACACAGAGGCAACCGATTTAGCACACACTCAAAAGACTTCTCCCATAGCTCATTCACTAAGATCTCCATTTTAAGAGAATCCTCCTCATTAAACTTGTATTTTCTAATGAACTGCTAAGAATGTCAAAGCTAGCTCTGTCTCTACCAAAACATTCTCCATTAAAATGTTTCCTTAATAAATTTAATTTCTTTTTGTTTGCCCAGCAAGATGCTTCCCACTTGCTATCAGATCACCACCGAAGAACAGGCTACAGACCACCAAGTCCTCTGCCAACAGAAATAGCAGAGGATTCTCAAACCCTGGTAACAGTGGAGAAAGGCAAACATAGTACTGCTGCACCTGAGTAACAAGCTTCGAGTGCTTTATCACACTTGGAACTGCATCACAGTGGGATAATTTTAACAGTTTGTGAGAGACTTTTGAGAACTCAACAGTAAAACATCAATATGACTTAATGGCTTCCCAGTGTAATGTATTTGTAAATAAAAATTAATTCTAGAGTTTCCCAAAAATACTGTTAGAGACCTACTTTCTTATCACCTCAGACATTCACAGTTTCAGCTTGGAAAGCTCCTTTTCTTTTTTTTTAATTTACTTTCTCTATCTCTGTTCATTCTGTCTTGACATACAGTAAAACAGCATGTTTTTCTCACTGCTGATCCCTAGCAAATATATTTAATGTGTTCAAAACTACCCACAGCACCAAGATACATGACTACGATTCTACAGCTCAAAGTAAAACATACATATTTCAGTAAGAGCATTTCCATACAGTTAGCAGAGCTTCTCTGCTACTGACAGAACACAGTTCCAGACCAGTTCTATCTTATAGCAGTCTGGCTGCTACTAGGTTCATCAGCACTCATGTCACCATACTTGTGATGCATTGTACACAGGGAAGTCTTCGACTGGGGGGATCAGTCCTTGTGCAATCAGCTGCCCATAGGAAGGTGGAGCTTCCCGACGCACAAATTCTGCCTCAAGTCGTGTCATCTGGGTCTCAAATGCTCTGGGAACAGAACCATAGTAGGAAAAAAAGCAGAAGAGAAGTTACAGTCAGTTTGTCCTGCCTCCTCTCACGTTAACGCACAGACACAGAGCAGAGGGCTTCAAACTAGCAGCAAAAAGGCAAATCTTTACCAGGGCTCTGTGCAAAACCTTATCAGGATGCTAAAATTAATAAAAGGAACAATAGTAACAGTGAGTCAAATCAATAAACCCAGTCTGAGTTTGGACTCTGTAGTAACTGCACATTTTCCAATAGGCCAACTTACATCAATAAAGGCATTAATTTGTTCTACTTATTTTTGGAAAATACAGCATGAAGCACTGCAACAAGCACACATCATGGACAGGCTTGGTGCATATGACAAGAGACAGGCACCAGGAAGTCCCTTCTGACTCTCTCTGAAAGGGCACAACCACAGTCGCACAAACATACAAAGCACAGACAAAGAAAGGAAATTTCTCAAAACAGTTTTGATATTTGTTAGATTCAGGTCTGGCAGGCTACACAAGAGATGCGTATTTTCCACAGATCATAGAAGAGTTGACATTTCCCCTACTTCTGAAAATCTCAACTACTCTTCTCTAAGCCTAATGCAGTGAGTACTACTTAACATATTTCACAGTATTTTCTGAATTCTTTGTTAAACAATTCACTTTTTTTCCTCCTTTAATCAAAGAAATACGCAGTCAGTTACTAAAGAATCATAAAACCAAGATGTTTCTATGTACCTGTATTCTCTAGTCCTCAGGGAATATAATTTAAATGCACAACCCAGCGCTATCACCAGCAGCAGGCCACACACGAGACTCCCGATCAGAGCAGCCGTGATGACCTTCCTGGGAACAATCACCAGGCAGTTGTGCTCATCGCTTCCATCCTGGCAGTCTTCTTGACCATCACAGCGCCAAGTCTCAAAGATACACAGATTTGTCCCACAATGGAAATTCCCTGGCTGGCAAGTAAAGCAGTTTTTTTCATCTGAGCCATCTGGGCAGTTCTTTTGGTTATTACAGCGGTCAAGTATTGAGTAGCAAAGCCCACTATTTCCTTCACATGGATATTCATTCTTCTGGCAAGCCGGACAGTTCTCCTCATCTTTGCCATTTGGACAGTGCCACCAGCCATCACAATGTTGCTTATCCGTGAAACACTCCTCATCACTTCCACAGGGGTGTTCCCAAGGAAGACAATAGCCTTTCACCTGGTAGGTTGCATTGAATCCATGGCCAGTGCTCTTTGAGCGAGCATGATACGAGACTGTGAGCTGGCCCTTTGATGACTCCACGCTCACCGGATGCCTATTGTTGTGAAACGAAAATGTCTGCAGTAATTTATCACCTCTCTCTTCAATGCCATCATACACCTTTACGTAGTCATTGTAGCCTAACTGCAAATCAAGCTGCAACAGAACATGTCGATTATCTTGTGTATCCACATACCACGTGCAACGAAGGTCTGATTTGCTGTGATCAGCACGGAATAAGTCTGGGGAAGCAAAAGATCCATAAAAATTACCCAGCCTTTTGCCACAGGAAAGATCAGGACAATTATCTTCATCTGAACCATCGCTGCAGTCTTTAACTGAATTACACCTCAGCTCGTTCATCAAGCACTTGGTGGAGCGGGCTACACTGCACTGGAATGTTCCTGAGGGACAGATGCTGGATGGAGGCTCTGTTGGAGGAACAGTGCAGTTTCTCTCATCTGAGTTATCCCCACACTCATCCATGGAATTACATTTCCAAGTACTGGGAATACACTTTCCATTTGCACAATGGAATTCATCTGACTGGCATGCAGCCTGGCCGATCTTTCCTGTGAAAGAGAACAAGCAGAAAAAAGTCAGTATCAAAACTTTTGTAACCATCCAATGTCACATTTTAATGTCTACCCTCTCTGTGTGTCACAAGTCAATAGGTCAGGCCAGTATACTTCAAGAAAACCAGTAAGAAGCTAACTGGAAAAAGCATCAGTGTTACCACGCTAACACTTAATAACCAAGACTGGTCCCAAGACTCTCATCAACAAATAATACTCCTGTCTCCAAGTTTTACTAGAGTGCTTAAGCAAAGCCAACAAAATTGCAAGGTTTTACCTCTAATATAAGAAAGGCGAAATCCCTGAGACTGTCCTGAGCTTGATGCATCTGAGTGAAAAAATATCCAAACATGATCCCTTGCAGAGATGAAAGATGGAGGTATGGAAGATCCGCATACTTTGTACTCCTCCCTCTTGGAAGATGGGCCAATCATCAACCAATCTACTGCACATTTCTGAGATTCTTCTAAATCAAAGTTCTTAAAGCTGTTAAGAACAAAAGAAAACACAAGTAACAAAAGATATTTATCTGGAACAGTTAAACAGTGAAAAAACAGAATGTAGCAGTTGAGTTTCTGCACAAGCAGTGCTGACATAAAGAGATCACATTCAAAGATAATGAAACATCTCCAGTATCTTGCATACACATAAACATTGCATTCAAATTCTCCCAATTTGGAAAAGCACTCATCTCACTGGCATAAACAGCATGCCAAGCAGCTCCAAAATCTGAAAGAATGCATCTCTTATTCAGAGCCTGTAGGCAAAACTACTTCCTAAAACACAGATCTGAGTAAAAGAAAAAATAGCAAAGAACATTACATGGAAGCATAAAAAATGATTTCAACAATCTTTTCCGACCTTAGAAGCTATTAAAAGATGGCATGAGATTAGAAGCTATTGTATCAGAGTAAGAACAATAGGAAGCAATACAAAGAACCCTAAGGGGACAAAGAAGCAAGACAAAAATCAGTTTTTCAAGCCAGGGATAAGCAGGGAGAAGACAAGATGAGAACAGCAAGAAAGGAAATGGAACATGAAGTCTCTCTAACCGTATGATTATTTAGTTCAAAGAATAACATGTTCCCTTTCCGGGAATGCAAATGCAGAGCAAACGAGCTTATAACCTTTCACTGTCAAACATCCAGCTCTCGTGCTGACCCAGGGCCAAGGCTATTCCATAGCATCTTACCCAGTGCAAAGAGGTGTTCCAACAGCTGCTGAACACTGAACACAGCCGAATAATACTCCCTAAACTGGAGCTCAGAACCACACTGGGTGTTTGTTCACACTGATGAAACACATTGCATTTGCTTTCAGTAATCTGCAGTAAGGGAGAAGCTTACTGTGAAAGGGCACACTGTCCAAGACACTTGGACAAGACAAGAACTGTACTGTGTTCTTCTTTACATACCTCAGCTACACACAATTAACTTGGTAACAGTCACTGCATACTCCACACAAACACCTGAACAGAAAAGTCAGAGAGACTGAAAAGCTGCTATGAAGTAGGAATCTCCTTCCACAAAGGACTTCTCAGAAACACAGAGGAAGAACTATCTGAAAAAGATAAATGGAAGATAATTTTCTGACACCATGGTGTACTTACAAAAGGCTGTAAAAGCCTGCCAGATCTTGCCCTTTGAAGGTGAAAGGGAAAGAGCAGCAACTTTGTAAACCAGCCAATTCATTTTAGAGCAGTTCAAGCCTACACACACCCCAGAGTTCTGCCAAATGTACTGACTTGAAACATTTTTTTGCAGTTTTCATGAAGAGAATGAAAAATAAGAGCCACCAGGATGTTAAATTAAAATGGAAATTAAAACATGATCAGCAACTTGTTGGACACAAATATGCCCCCCTCCTCTTTTCTAATTCTTTTTCTCCTATTATGTTCCACATATCATTCCAGCTAGGAAGAATTCTTCCACAGTACCCACTTCTTTGCTATGTAAGCAATCTCATCAAGCTTTAGAAAACAGCTTATTTTGCAAGGGAGTCTTAAGTGAATCTGAAGTCAAAATAAAAAAACTCAAGTATCAACCAGGCAAAGAATTTCTGTCCCAGGTGTTCTACAAAAACTTCTTAATGACCAAGTGTACAAAGAGGCACTACAGCACGAAAAGGAGTTACATGAAGCAGCTATGAAACTGCCAGCACCCACGGAAAGTCTGCTGTGAGAGATCTGAGACGGCACTACTGAGCTTCCACATTGGTTTCACTTTCTTTTTCTTAGCTACCAGGCACCACGAAGAGTTTCTATCATCTACTTGGAAAATTATTTGTAGAGTTTTCTTGTC
Organism: Centrocercus urophasianus; assembly: GCF_019232065.1. Taxonomy (NCBI): domain Eukaryota; kingdom Metazoa; phylum Chordata; class Aves; order Galliformes; family Phasianidae; genus Centrocercus; species Centrocercus urophasianus. The sequence continues at coordinate 7,729,448 of NW_024884755.1, read as the reverse complement.
ACAAAGAATTTTTATGGTAATCATTGGAAGTAACTATTTGCCCAACAACATTTGTAACAAAAGGGAACAGTCACTAAACCAAGCAATGGAAGCTCAGAACTTGGGAGTGGAGGAGAGGGAAATAACCAGAAAAACCCTTGCTTGTGTGAAACAATGAGATCGTTTACTACATCTTTTAACTCACTTCTATGGAGATTTCAGATGTACCAAGAACAATCTTACAGAGCTGAGCAATTTGTTCTCCTACCCTGCCAGCTCCCAGCACTGCAGCCAAGTCTCAAAGCTCACACATTTTCCCCACTGCACTCACGCTTGGTTCACAAACTCTTCTGCAAATGAGCAATCTACCCTGTATTTGTAGATAATTATCAATAATTACCTCTATTTGCATATTGAGAATGTTATACTGCTAATAAAGAGCAAAGAGGAGATACGAATGAAGAAGAAAGTTTAGTCCCACCTTTTAAAGCAAAAACATACAGACGTAACTGATTTTCCTGAGTACTGGCTGTGGATCTGAGATTCAGAACAGAGTCCCACATTCTCCATCCAGAAGCACAAGTGTTAGGCACAAAGCCATCCAAGCACACGAGCGGTGAGGCGGGATATACATGAAGAAGGTAGCACGTTTAGCAGCCTCCCTGAGAACACCAGCACACAATGCCTCGCTGCCATGCATGAGCTACTGAAACAACTGCCTCACTATTCAGTAAAGGGAGATAAAGAACACTGTCAAGAACAAACTCCCTGTTTTCTCAGAAGCAAGAAGCACCTCAACCACATGCTGGCACCTGGAAGTTTGAAACACACCGAATAAACACAAGTTCTCTGAAATATAAGTGTTCTAGTTTTGACGAAGGTTTATATACAGTAAATGCCACAGCAATTATAAAATTCCTTCAGAGGGCAAAAGCAAAGTCAAAACAGTTACATTCCATTTCATGCAGAGTATAACTGAAACACATTTTGCTTCGATTAAGACACTGTATAACAACTGTATAATAACTGTATAACAACTCTCCACAAGCACCCTTTTACATTACACTGTTATCAATGGAAGCAAATTTTGTCCCATCTATATTGATAGTGACTTCACTTAAGACCAAAATATCATATATTTGAGTGGACTGTCAGTCAATCTCAAACAAAAAAAATTTACAACAAAATATGAAACAACACATATGCATACATATGCGTGTAGAAATACAGAAAACTGGTTTTCACTTTACAATCCATTTGCAACGAGGTTTTGTGCAAAAAGCTTCTGCCACATTGATCTGACATTAAGTAGCCTACTGATTTATTTAACCTAGGAGTTCTGAATAGGGCATTCAACTTCTGCTGCTTCACTTCTTTCATCACCTGTAATTAGATCTAGTGTTGCTGTTGTAGTCTTCTGAAGAATAATTTAATTCTGCTACCCACAAAATAGAGCATGGGGACATTTGCTCATTCACTTGAACTTCCTCAAACAGGAATACAACTTTTTGTGCCAGAAGGATCAGCCCAGCAGCTGAGTGATTGATGGTACAGAGTGTAAGTAAGGGAGAACATCCCTTCTGCTGCTAATTCCTTTTAAAATAATAACAGTAATAGCATACAGAAGTACAATAATAGTCTACCAGGCACTGGGAGCATTCAAATCCCAAGTTCAGAACAATTCAGTGGGAACGGACAAATGTGGCACAGTCTGCTTCTACGGAATACTGCAGAAAGAAAAGGTAAAATCATCTCATTTTTCTTTGAAGGCATGTTACTGGAAACAGGTTACCTCCCACACTGAGCAGGACTCTGGGAACTTGCAAGGAATTACAGGACAGGTTGTGATCAGATCTAGCTTGTAACATTACTCAAATGAAACAACAGTAACTTACAACAACATTCACCTATTAACTGTTAAGTGTTTGTGAACTTCTGGATAGAACTTCACTAAACCAACTTGCCATAAATACTCATTTACACTCTGCAACTAAGATAAAAAACAGACTACCCGCAAAACTAATCCATAGCAGAGATTTTTGGCATCTGCACCAGAGAGCAGTAGCTACTAGGAAAAAAAAAAAAAGTACTTGTATAAATAACGTGGGGAATTCCTTACAACCTCTACGTAGTTGAAGCACAAGCAAATACAGATTAAAGCTGGAAAAAGCATTCTTAACTGTAAAAAGATAAACATGGGATGACCATGAATACGAACAAGAATGGTTAAATGCTTCAGACCAGCAGTTGTAAAACCTGAATGAAAGTAAGAATTTAAAAAATGTCCAACTTGGCCCTCCAAAGTCATTAAATTTGGAGAATAAATATCATGGGTAAATTAGGAGAGTACAGTCCCAAAATAAATCAGAGAGGCCAATTAAGCAAGAGAAGTTACTTCTATTTGCCAGCCTCTCACAGCAAGTGCAGACTGCAAACAACTGATGACTGAATTGGCTCATTAAAAGCTTTTGTTTACCCACTGAAGCACAAGGACCTGAAGTCAGGAAAGCTCTATTCTACTCCCCACTTCCAAGCACCAACCCTGCAACCTTAGGCAGGAGATATGGCAGGTTTTAAAAAGCACAAGAAACTTAATTAAATACATGGCTATTATAAGTTTTTCCAATTAATGTCAAATTCTGAATCACCATGTTCAGCAAATACAGTATCAAACGGTCCCTTGAACTTGTCCATAAATACATGCCAGAAAGTCTTGACACAAACATGCCTCGGCTTTACTCAAAATCTCAATCTCAGCTGGCACCTTAGCATTTTTTTTCCCAAACCAATGACACAGATCACTGAAGTGAAAGCTGGCGAGGCCTCCCCAGTTAATACAGAACTTGAGAAGGTCACTACGGAAATGATTTCTCAATGCTTGTATCTTGAATTCTGATCATGGAGAACATTTTACTCTCAGTCTCATTAATTCCTATAATAAAATGCAATTATTCATACTGTCCCCACATCAGGGCCAATTGCAACAATCAGATAACAGCAACTGATAAAGAATCTTCAAAAAAAAAAAAAAAAAAAGATATTTTCATCAGATTGGTGGAAACAAACAAATACACCCTGTTAAGGATGGTGCAAAAAAGCAGTTAAAGGGTATGACATCCCTATTACAGGACTTACACGTGGTCTTCTATGAAAACAAGACCTAAACAGAGAGGAATTCAGACAAAAAAAAAAAAAAGTTTCTGAAACAATAACTTACTAATTATCTGAATATCAAGTGACACAACATAATCCTGGAAAACAGTGGCTACATGTGTTCCCAGGTCTCAACAGCACGATCCTATCAGAAATAAAAACTTGAAAGAAAGGATGGAAACGTGCAAAACTAATAAGCAAGAAAAACATACTTCTCATTCTTGTGAAGATTCTCCCAGGGATTTCTAAAAAGTAAACTACAGAGCAAAACAGTGGAGACGTGAGGATATGAGACAATCAACACAACCATGAAAGGTAGATGCCAAAACCAAGCTTCTAAAGGACACATCCACAGGAGACAGCACACAACATCCACGCGTGGATCTGCGTACTGCTCTATTAAAAGCTGCTGAATAATGAGCTTATTAAAAAAATGACCACTGACTGCATGTTTTAGAAATCAAAACCACTTTCAGTTGCAATTTTATCCTTCAGTGACTCCTGCTGTATCCCAGATACGCTACTTATATAACATTGCTGTCGCACCATCAATGAGAATCCAAGATCAAGGCAAATGTTTTCAGTATGACATAACACAAAGGTGGTATCTTTTGTTTTGTGAACCTGTTAAAAACTAGATCTCACCCTAAGAATTACTTTTTATTTTCTTTGGAATATTTTCTATGCCCCCGTCAGCACACAGCTATGACAAGAAGCATTCCCCACTGTTAAGAAGAAAAAATGTTTTTATTTGAGCCCTGTTTTCCAGTTTCCTAGGCTGGCATGACATAGGCAAAGTCAGCTGCTGCTTTTACATCTTTGGTGTTAAGATTGCTACAATATTCTAAAGAAATCCTCTGATGCTGTAACATTTTGTATTTCCTACACTGGAGTGAATCATTTCAAGGACATTTATAGTCAGAAACGTAGCACTACAACACGTCTGCTACCCACAAGGCAAACTACTCCCTAGGATGTAAACACACAGCTCCCATTGTTCACATGTGCAGAGGGCAGGATACGGCTTTGTATCCAGTGGCAGAAAACAAACTCATCAGAAAGAAATCTTTCAAAACTATTGCTAATGCACACATTCAAGCTGTGTACACATTATTACTGGTTTCCTCATCTCACTTTCCTTCAATTCTTTACCCTCTATTAAATTCACACTTGTTAAAGAGATCCTAATTCTAACTAGGAGCTCTGAGACTTTTCAGAGCATAAACTGCAGCACTATTCTCCAGAGCCAAGTCCTCTCTCTCATTTATATGCTTTCTCAGAGCTTCCAACAATCTCTGCTTTGAAATAAACTCTGCAAGTCCAATACAATTTAATGGGGTTGAAAAGCATGTTTCTATTTATGGTGCTTAAATGTTGGCAGGTATCTACTTCCTTATGTTTGATGAGTAGATCCTATTTTGAACTAGGAATGGTGGAGCCCTTCTATTATTCCATCTGTGGCAGATTTGTTTTTAATTGCTGAGCATCTGCAGCTGAAGAGGTTTGTAGTCCTTTTAAGCAGCTGAGCAAAGAATGAGCAGATGGCATCAAATAAAAAAAAAAAAAAAAGCACTAAAGAAAAAACAAACAAAAAACCTTTCCCAGGTTTGCTTTTTTCTTTTTTAAACAAGCAGTTCCTGGTTTGAGAAGGATACTGCAATTATTCAAGAGAAATTAATCAAATTTACACTAGGCTAAAGCTCCTTAATAAACCATTTGTAATATATTTTAGTCTTTTCTGCACAGTATTACTACCTGAAATTGTGCAACAAATGCTAATTATTATTTAATTTTGTTAGAAATAAGAGTTATACAAAAAAGCATTTGTATTTTAGTTAACAAGTGTCAATAAGAAGTCATTATCTTCATCTGCTAACTAAGTATAGCATCATTCCAGGACATTACAGACAAAGCCATTTTTGCTCTAAGAAACCTAAATATCCCAATGAGGCTGCTCCATGTTCTATAGCATTCATCTATTCCTACTTATAGGCAATAAATAGAAAGGAAACTATTTAATTTGAGTAAATATATCACCTCGTCATCTATCAGAGGTAGATGAAATCTCACAGGTATTACAAAGACAAAAATATCAACAGACTACAAATGACTTGAATATAAACAGATGTCAGAGGTAACTTACAGAAACAAGATAGCAGAACATTTCTAAAATGGAGGTGCCCAACCTGCAACCCATGCTCCAGTATGACCAAGTTTGCTGTCCATCTATTCAGCCACTTGGTAGCTCTGGCAAACAGTTCAACATTGTTACATCAGATCGAAACATACAGCTTCATTTCAGCAAAGCAACCAATTATCCCCACAGAATATCACAAACCATACCTAATTGTTATCATGTCTCCACGATCTCCTTGAATGTACCAGCTGCAGTTTACTGCTGGAGGATAGTTTCGTGGCCAGGAAGGGCTGTAGATGACGCCCCGTCTCTCTGTGTGCTGTTCGAGTTCTCCACTGCAAGCAACTGTTAATAAGAGGGAAAAAATATTGTTAATGCTTCACCTAATCAACAACTCACGTTAGCTACAAGAGCTTTCATCAATTTCTGGGGGTTGCAGACAGATGGGAGTCAACATCTTCATCCTCTTATTGCTTTCTTCCCCGCCCAGTTTTTAATTAAGGCACCCACTTGAACTGCAGGTAAGCATAACCTGCATTTCAATGCAGGATCAATCAATAACCTTGTATGAATTTACCGAAGGCTACAATCAATATCACCGCACAGATCTGCAAGAGAGGATGCAATGCAGAAATCCTCTTTACCAGCTGCCCAAAGCTGGCTGTGACTCTCACCAGCTGGAAAAGATCCATATTCAGTGCAAAGCACCTAGAAGCCCATTTTGCTATAACCTGTTCCTGGATATGTTCCTTCTCCTAACCGGATGACAGACCTGCAGAGTGTCATGGTTAAACCAACAAAAGAAGACTAAAAGTTAACTGGACTTCGATGTCAAATGTTTTCACTGAAAATTCCTGAGTACTTTAAATTCCTCCTGAACTCTAACAGATTGAAATTTTGCAGAAAGGGAAAGCTCAGTATTTTCAAAGTCTTTCCAGAGCTTCCTATGGAAAGCTGCAGGCCAATCAAAGCTGCATCAAATAGTTATAATTTGTAATTAAGCAATTCAAAAATGGCAGTGAGCTGCTCCAAGGACAAGTGGGAAAGCTGTTCTGCTGGGAAGATGTACTCTCAGCAGACTACAAGAGAGGAAACTCTCTGTAATGCAAAAGCTGTTCTGAACACTCTCCAAATATATATTTAAAATTATTTCTAAATCAGCTGACTATCTGGAGCACGCCTTCTGGATTACAGCTGAACGTTCCCATTTTTACACGTTTCATTCTTCCCAGCTTATAATGAAGGGAAAAAAAAAAAAAGGTATGTCTACACTTTAAGGAAAGTATACCCCGATATACATCACAGACTTGCAGCATTGCTTGCACGCAGGCACAAATGCATCATTTTGGGTTCAGAGCCAGGACAGCACCAGCTGCACAAGGATGGGCAAGGTCCCAGCAAAGCCACACGGATGCAGGCACTGCAGGGCCGCCCTCAGAGCCCGGCCTGCAGCATCCCCTGGAAAGCCAGTGCTGGAGCTCACCCATTTGCCCACAGCAAGCATTTCTCAAGCGAGAGCCACGTGAATACAAAGCACGAGGTGAGCAACTTACCTGAGGCAAAACAGAAAGAGCTATTATTTTTACCCTCCAAACAGGGCGTTTCACTGAAATACATGTATGCAATTCCTACTAGTTTCAAAGAGCACAAAAACTTCCCAAACACATAAACACAAGTAAACATCTATTTTCCAAGCAAATATTTTGCAGTGAAGTGGTTATAAAAATACAAGAAAACCTTTGTTAGCACATGTCTAAAAACAGAGAGGCTCCACACTGGACACTGACAGCTACAGAAACAAGAAAGCAAATGTAAGACCACAGTACTTGTCAGCTTGGGCTCTCAAGATGTTTCATTACACACACCAAAGCAGCCTATCCAGGCCTTGAGATGTGCCCCTCCACACACCTATCACTGCACACACATCCCACAGCAGCAAGGGAGGACACAGAGCGAGCAGCAGTGCAAGAGGAACTGGGAAGCTCATGTCCTACCGCCGAGTTACTGAAACTTCTCAACGGGGGGGAAACAATGTGCACACAGAACAAACACAGCATGCAGCACTATCCAGAGGCTTTCTGCAGAGCCTTGCAAAGGTTTCTGTTCCCCTTGTACCAACTTTTGCTCTGGATTAATATGCTGTGTTGACAATAAAAACAGCAGCACAGAGAGCAAAACCAGCTCTCACACAAAGCTGGTTAGAGCTCATGTTCTGAGGAGTCCCAGTGACACACTGCTGAATCCCTACAAGCACCTTCACTCACATTCATTGCTGCAGTTTAGCAGAGAATTTCCCCAATACTTTCACCTGAGCTCTAGGAAATATTTACAAAACCTGACCAAAGGCTATGTGACACCTCCCTGATTTCTGAAGTAACGTCACCAGCAGGTTTTCTTTTCCAGCAACAGTTTCCCAAGTCTTAGCGGCAAACGTGATGCAGTGTGACAAGTTTCTCAGTGAGAAACACCTTTCCTTATTAACACTGCACATCTGCCACAAACATGGGACAAGGAACAAGAACGGACAAAGGAAAAAGATTTTTTATTTTAACAGAATGATGGTTGCTGTGAAAATCTGAGGTAAGGGCTGTGCTAAATGCTACTTATGGCAGCCCAGTTGGCCATGGCCATTGTTTCTCAATACCCCACAGCAGTCTACACTCCTGCCATAAAACAAACATTTCAGACTCACCTCATTCAGAATTAAAAGGAGAATTAATTTTTCTCTTACAATTAATCACTCTTACAGGGACTGCTCAACTAACAGGCTGCTAACCTTATTACCATTGCCAAAACATACGTACACTATTTTAAGGGTATGTGCATAACCCCCTGAGCCCACGGGGGAAAACTGGAAGGGGGGACACACACAAAACTCCTATCTTGTCTACCCAAACCTCACTCTAATTGCCAGGTGCTTTAGACACCCTTCATTTCTTGTCAGTGCTCATTACTATGGCACTTGCACTTGACCAACAGATCTCCTTCCTAATGATTGTCTTCCCCTGTGCACTGACTGCTGCGTAGCAGTGAAGGTGAAGTCTTCAAGCACTGCTTCTGAGCAGCTGTTCTTTCACCTACATAAATGACAACTTCATTTTGAAAGAAAAACCCACACTAAACAGAAAAACCACGAGGGCACACTGCCATACCATACTGTTGGGGTTTCAGTGCTGACAAAGGGGCCTCAATTCCCTTCCTAGTTCCTGTGTGAATTTTGCAGAACCACAAACCCACATGCAGTGCTGTGATACTAAGCTGGGCTTCAGCACAACACTGAGTATCAACCTTAAGGAAATACAAGCCTTCTCAAATTGCCAAAACATCCTAAAGGAAAAGGGAAGTCTCTAAATAGCAAGGCATGCTACTGGATGAAGAAGGTCTTATAAGCAACAGTGCATAAGAAGAGTAGTGACAACTTTTCTGCAACGACTGTTTGTGCTTTTACACACAAACACAGAAGCAAAGTGTAAACTCAATTTACAAAACACCCAAAATGGCTTACATTTTCCACATTCTGGACGTTTGTTCATTAAAAAGCAAGAGAATATCAATCCCTGGACAAGCCAACCAACCCAACAAAATATTACCGAGGTGATATTTTTTGTTGTTGTTTAACAAATTCTGAAGATAAACAACAATTAATCTTTCATAGATTTGTTTTTTTTAAGTATCATTTCAATGTCAGAAGTGGTTTGAGTTTAGAGTTTTCATCAAGAAGGATGAGGGAGCTGGGTTTTTCAGCCTGTTGGAGAGAAGGCAGCAAGGACACATCACTGCAGCCTTCCAGTATTTAAAAAGGCATTATAAACAGGAGGGAATCAGCTTTTTACTTGGGCACACAGTGATACGACAAGGGGGAATGGTTTTAAGCTCGAGGAGGGAAGGTTTAGATTGGATGTCAGGAGGAAGTTCTTCACAGAGAGAGTAGTGAGGTGCTGGAACAGGCTGCTCAGAGAGGCTGTGGACGTCCCATCCCTGGAGGTGTTCAAGATCAGCTAGGATGGGGCCCTGGCAACCTGGTCTAGTACCAGAACTGGAGGTTGGTGGCCCTGCCTGTGGCAGAGGGGTTGGAATTTGGTGATCTTTGGGGTCCCTTCCAACCCAAACCACTCCTATGATCCCACAGTAAGATGAAAAATCTTAATAGGAGGCTCTTTCAGCAATGATCAAATGGATTTCTTATAGTGCAAACAGCAGTAAATTTCTCCCTCCAGTTAAATACGCCACTAATTCTTGCTACTAAAAACTTCCAAGAAATTTTCCAAAACATTACACAGAAGGTACTAGTCCTATTCTTTGCAAGAGGAACTACAACAAATACCACACTTCACCAGAGGACAGCACAGCTTGTTTTGGGGTTACTAAGCTGTGCAGGAATAAATAGGGTGAGAGCAGAGACAAGGGAAGTGGTGGAGTCACCATCCTGGAGGCGTTAAAGAAAAGGACAGGTGCAGCATGGACAAACACGGGTTAGTGGGCATGGAGGGATGGACTGCTGGTTGGATCGTGGCCTTTTCCAACATTCATGACTCTATTCTATGAAATTTTTAGATGATCCCAGCAGAAGATCAACCCTGCATCTTTGCACCCTTCTGTAACAGGGAGTACACCTCAACCATCTGCTCCAGACTAAGAGAAGCCACAAGGAGCTTTCTCTCAAGACTTCATGCTTAGCAAAATATGCCTTCTTAACAGTTACCTCAGGGCTGGCAGAACACTCTCTCCTCAGCTCTCTAACTGCTCCCTCAAGGAGTGCTCTCACACACTGCTTAGCACAGACCCCTTATGCCTGTAGTCTGAAGGCTCTCCCTGGTTTTATCCATCCCACAGCCAGCTGCTGCTCCCCCAGCACCAGCACACACACAGCTCACTGATCCTGCAGAACCTGAGCACTCTGTGGGACCAAGAAGCAGAACCTGCTTGACTGAGGCAGGGGAAGAGCACATGGTGGGAGAACTTCTCCCTTTCAGCACAGACAGCTTTGATGGCTTGAAGTGTACGAATACAGCTGAGAAGGTGGCTTGACCTGTGATCTCCAGAAATTTTTATTTCTGCCACTGCGAGCTTTCTGAAGAGAAACCCCACTACACCTTTCTGTAAAGATATGTCTCTAATAGATGCTTCCTAAGGATACGTTTGGGACAGCAACCGCCCCTCTCCACTTCTATTATGGCTGCTAAGGAACACCTACTTCAAGAGGGTTCTCAGCAGAGTTATCTGCCTTGCAATTGCATTACCCTCACCTGTTATCTTCCAGCACGCAGGAAAACAAGTAAGATATGAACTGCATTATGGCAATGACCTTTTGTGATCATTTTTCACACTGCTCCAGTTACTATGTCAGCAATCAGAGTAACTCAAAGCTGTATCAGAGCAAGAAATCAGGAAGGCTACAGTATTACAAGGTTTTCCGAATGCTCGAAAGAATAAAAGTGAAATGTTACAACCCTGTTTCTAGCAAAAGGACAGCTTTAGAAAAGAGCAGAGCCAGCAGGAAGAAGTGTTACTTATTTGAGGCTGAAGTAGCAGCAATCTAGACTGTATAACTACTCAAGTTACACTTTGTAAACTCAAATGCCATACAGGCACGGGATGCCAAACTCCATCAGAAGCTAAGAACAATCCAGGCAGAACAGATCAAGACACAGATCACATTCTGGTCTTTTTCTAATAGAAGAATGGAAATATATAGTATTGCAAACAACACACACCCCATGTGGTGCATCCAAGCTACCCTAAAATAAGCTTAAGGAAGTCAATTACTATCCTTTCCCAATTTAAATCTTCTCTCAAAACTCCGTGTCGATTTGAATACTCAGACTCCCACATTAATCAAGCGACTGCCTTAGAATTATTTTTGTGTTTTCTCATTTCCATTTCTCCTGCCTCCCATACTTGGTTATTACGTTTTATTTAAGTTGGAGCCTCTTTAGGCTTAAAGTATGCCTACCAACGTGACTGTGGATTGAAAGGCACAAGAGTACCCTTATCACTAAGAGGACTCTGATTATACTCCTCCAGTAATGTCAGTAAGCCACAGTACTACTACAGAGAAGGAAATTACACTAAGTGCCAGGACTCTGATTGCATTTCCACTCTAAGAATCAAAAGATGTTCTTAACATTCCGGTTTTAGCTCCTCTGGGAATGGGCCTCTGCCCCCAGCTTGATGTTCCCAGGCACATCTCCTAAACACAGATTTTCCCCCAAACATATCAGTACATACTGTGACCTTGGCCTCAAGCTTAAGATTTTTTTCCAACACAGAGACACTGACGGAGTCCAATAACCATTCCAGCAAGATTTGAAAGTTCTAAGCTTCCTAAAATGTCACTGCTACCCTTTCTCAAACAAAGGTCATACTGCTTTGCTTAAACAAGTCTTCAAACAGTAAAAGAACAGTAACAACTTCAAAACAACAATAAATATAAATAAGAAAAGTGTATCTTACCTAGTGAGGTAACAGCACTTTCTATTTTCCCAGTCAGAAAGAGATTCACTGTAAAGATAGAAAGAAAAAATGTTACCATAGGTTCCAGTGGCACAGTGAGGCAGTTCATAGTCTGCCATTTCTAAGTGTTTGCTGCCATGTTTATATAAAGGTATTACAGTCTTCCAGTAAGAATTCTATTTATCTCCACTGAGAATTCACATGAATCAACTCTCAACTTTCAACAAACAATATCAGTTCAGCATCAATCAAATATGCTAACAAGAGAAACAACAACTCAGTTGTCTTTTGTGGGATTTTTTTTTTTTTAAATTGGGGAAGACAGAAAAACAATCACACTAAAACATCCATAATCACAGCTGGTCACTTTAACAGCTCAAATGTTGTAAAATAATTTATAAGGTTATCTTGAAATGTATCCTCGCTGAATAAAGCAGTTTGTTCCTATCAGGTAAATGTCACCTTGAAAACAAGTTGCAAAAGCAAACACAGTTAACTTGGCTAATCAACAGCAATGAAGTTTTTAAAAAAGCCTTTTAGTGACATCAAAGCAAGATGAGACTTGCAGGGTGCCTGCAGTTCACATTTGACTTCCAGGAGGGTCTTTAGATGCTCCCCACTTTCTCAGAAGTCTCCTCTCAGAGGATACACTGTTAGAACGATCTGATAAGAGGGGCCATCACCAACACTTTTTCCTGTGCTGTTGTTACTGCAGAGCTCAGTGTAGCACACACTTCCACTGGAGTTTCCTCGCAGATTCTTCAAGCCCTTTTCTGGTGATTACACTGCATTTCACTAACTGCTCTCATCTTAGCAGTGTTCTGTAACCTACAGTTTACTAATAACATGACAAACACTAAAGCAAGTTAGAAAGGTTTAAAAGGTTACCAACACCTAATTCACAACACCGCAGCCAGGCACCCTGTTGGCTTAATTTTGCATGTGTTAAATCCAAAATCTTTCTATAGCCAATCTGCAGCAAGTGTTTAGAAAAAAAACATCATTAAAAAATGAACAATGGAAGAGGAACTGTCTGTGCTCCCAGCAGTGACTGGAAGCCACTGACAATTAGCACTATTTCTGTACATGGAGGCATGCTGACTACAGGCCCTTTTGTCTTAGCACCGTTAAAACATCGCAGGACAACAACCCTGGCTCCAACCACCTTCTGGCCTGACAGACCAGCACAAGGGAAAGAAGCTGTGGAACAGTGCAAGGGAAGGAGGGCAGCTGAGGAACAGCTGTGGCTTCAGAACAAACAGGCTCGAGCTACTCATTTGCACTCAAAAGTATCAATACTATGTTCAAGGGATGTTAATAGTGCTGATTTTATTACATAATTAATGCACAGCAGCATTTATTACACAACCAGGCCAAGGCACTGTGTAACCGCACTGTGCCAGGGGCAGCTCCACACCTGAGCTGCACGACAGGTCCTGGCCCACAGCAACGCTGTGACACAAAGTTCCCCCATGTGGCATGTGGCACCGCTGTTCCTGTAACCATATTAATTCAGTCACACAAACTGAGAACACATCAGCCAGCAATTAAGTCACAAATTGACAGATGTTATGAACATTAAAATATTTTGCTCCTAAGTACGTGAATGTACTCTGTCTAACAATAGGCAGAGTATCATCCTAACCAGGCTCTGTCACTGCCTTTCTGCACATGTCCTGCCTGAGTTTTCCCAACATGACAGAACAAGCTCCAAGCAGAGGTTCCTGAGAGGGGTCCTTCAGGAGGAACTTGCAGCAGGACAGGGCTAGAGGGAAGAAGCAGCACACACGGAGCTCCCAGCTCCATGTGACAGCTCTGCCAGCAGCCCTGAGCACAGCCAGGCAGACAGTGATGGGCAGCTCCACACACCTGGCAAACAGAGCCCCCCCTACACAAACCTACTGGCTGGTACTGCAGCTCTCTCTCATTTCCAAGTTGCTCCATAACAAGCAGCCAGTAGTTGAGAACAGTTCTTCAGAACTGCCTCACATCAGATGCTTTCCTCAATATGGTCCCTCACTGTTCCCCACTCCCACTCAGGCCCTCAGATCAGAGCACTACAACCAGCCCTGATGCACTCCCAGGAGAGACACCAGCCCTGCTATTCTGGTTATTCATCCACTTTCTGCATTCTCCAGCATTTCTAAGGAACAAGGAATGAAACAGCCTCACCAAGAACAGCTGCCACAAAGCAGCTCCACACTGCGGCTCACAGCTGAAGTCAAACAGCCACAGGCGGCAACAGTGTGTCTACAGAGACACCAAACCCCACAAACAGCCCCAGGAGAACAAAAAGTAAAAGCGGAGAAGGGCTGGAGAAGTGAGAAACAGGAACTGAAAGCAACGACAGACTGAAAGGCCAGGCAGGCAGGAAGTAACACACAATAACAGCTAAAGCACAGTGCTCTTGTGGGGTCTTCACTGCACAACAAGTGATAAGCTTCCCCCCTCCCCTGCTTGTTAACTTTCACTACTGTGCAAGGGACAGGCACAAAGCACTGCAGAGATCTACCAAACTTCCAACCTCATGCCACCTCCAGAGAAGGACACAAAGTGCTCTCGCTTGGACTCTGGAACTCACATGATCTTCAATGATAGTATTAGTCACTTTTAGAACAACTATGCTATTTTTATTAAATAACAGAAGTTTTCACAAAGCTCTGACCAGGCCCCAAGAAAAATAAATGGCTGGAACTTATATTTTAGACTCGAGTCCAGCAGGCTCTGCCCTCATGCTGCACACACTTCTGGCAGCCCTTTATGTCTCTGCAATACAGCAGCGGCAGCAGGCAGAGATGTTTCAGCTGTTCTGAAGCTTACAGGGCTTTATGCACTGTATTTCACAGTTAACACAGAGATGTCTTTAGTCACCAGAGCAGTCTTTAACTTTCCACACTTTCCTGGGCAAGCGCTGACATTAAAAACTTCCACAGAAAGAGAATAAGCAGTACGGCCACTTCTGACAGTTTATGTAACTGATGCTGCCTATCACTCGGCAGTACCAAACACAAACCTGCTTTATCAGCAAGCAGCAGAGGGTTACACAGTTCCGCGGGCAGTACGTTTATCAGACAGCACTCAGAGCCCTCGAAAGAGCTGGGATCAGCCCAGCACAGGCCCCTGGGACAGGCAAGGGCCGGTAACCCCAACCGCCGGGCCGCCGGCTGCGGGCACAGGGCAGCACAAAGCCCCAAGGAAAAGTGCCTTCCCCCAGAAAAAGGGCTGCCCGCTATCGGCAGGGGACGCGCCTCCGTGCCGCCACAACCCAGCACCTGCCGCGGGAGGAGAGCGGAGCATCGGGGAACGCGTTCCCTCCCGGCCGCTCACAGCGGCGACGGGCGGTGTCGCGGTTCAACTCCACGGGGGCATCGCTACAGTCCAAACTTTCTTTTTTTAAAGCTCCGCATGGGGTCACCGTACTAGACTCAATCCAGGAGCGAGACGCGCGACCCGGACGGAACGCGGCTCGGCCCGCACAGCCCCGCCGGCCCGGCTTCCCCCAAAGCGCCCGCAACGCGGCCCCGAGCCCGCCGTGCCGCGGAGGCCTCCGCAGGTGCCCGCATCCCGGCTCCGTGCCCGGACGTGCCCCGCGGGGAGCGGCCGCCGGCACTCACCCAGGCAGATGGCGGTGAGCGGCACCAGCGCGCTCTGCCGGAGCTCCGCCGCCGCCGCCTTCTCCATGGCGGGTCGCCGCCACCTGCCCTTCGGCAAAGGGGGGAAGCGCTCGCTTCTACGCCCGCCCGCCAGCCCCCGCAGCCCGGGCAGCCGGCGGCGGGGCAGCCGCCTCCCGCCGCAGCCCCATGGCCGGGCCCGCGCTCGCCGCTCCGGGGCAGGTGGAGGAAAACGGAGCGCAGCGCCGCCGCTCCAACGCCGCCGCCCCACGTGACGGCCCCGCCGCGCGGCTGCGGCGCTCGGGCCGGAGGACGAAGGGAGCGCCGCCCCGCTCCGCGCACACCTGGGGGCCGCCGGCAGGCGGAGCGCGGCCCGCGGCGGAAGGGAAGGCG